>NC_090440.1:1930565104-1930868262 GCF_031143425.1 Pleurodeles waltl
GCAGAAACATGTCGGCTACCCCATTTTAGACAGGTGACCTTGTGAGTCATTGCTCTCACACTGGTTCCCCATCCTTTTTAACCACACCACACAGGACCCCCATTAAAGTTACCCGGGTACCTGAGTAGGTGTTTTTATTTCCCTAGTATAGCTGGATCCCTATTTCCAGGAATAAGATTAATTTACGCACTCCCTCCTGTTCTTTTAACAGTGAGGTCGAGTCCGCCCAGGTGGCACTGTCCTACCTGGGTGGGGCTAGGTCGTCATATGATGAAGCATGACACTATATAGTGTGTAAGACCACCTAGTCCGTAAAGGAAACTTTCCTTTCCTTGTTTTTTCCCCAGCTCCTTCCCTTCCCCCCAGACCGAACATCACTACACAGCCCACCCTATTTTCACCTCTAGTTGAGGACTACGAGTGGTCTAGCGTCACAATTAGTACACTACTGACCCCCCTACTTTATAAACAACCCCGTACTCCCCTTTTTTTTTTTTTTGTGATTGTGTTCTTGTGGGAGTCGAGTACGGTTTGGTTTTTCCCCTTGCTCCCATCCGCTCTCCCTTGTGTAATGTGGCACATCATCTACACCTATAGATTCAAACCCATTAGTGCCAAGCTCGCACTGAAGGACAATTTCACTTATGGGTCAGAGTTTGACCTGCTTGCCATTTTCATCCTCTGTCAGAACTTATTAGATTCTCAATTTGCGGTATGGTAGGTGCATTACAGTCACAGCACTGCACATAACGGTGGCTGGGGCATATGCTACGTTCTCACGGACTACCCTGTGTGCCAAACACTACCCTTCTTCATAGTTAACGACGTTCTCTTTAAGAAACTTTGCAAAAATTCCCCAGCATGTCTGCCTTAGTTTCAATGGTACATATGATCACTCCGTTCAAAGAATAGGCCTCACAAAGCATTTTTCGCACACCCCCTGCTTGCATCCACAAATTGGAAGGAGTTGGATTTATCACAGTGAGTGTGCTAAAGGCGCATGAAAATCATGTCTTCCTGAGCCTCATGTGGCGGTCATGGGAGTCATTAGTAAAGGTTTCTTACGCATGCTTTCGGTAATGTTCAGGAAGGAGGCGGTTACTTGACAGGTTGTAAAATGTTTTCAAACTTATTCCGTCCTGTGGCGTATGAATGTGATAGACCCTTTTCTGGCAGCAGAAAGTTGATGAGTGCAGTGATTGGTTGGATCAGGCCAGTGGCATGAAAGTGTTGGGCGTGAATGGTGTATGAATGGACCATAAACCGGTTGGTGCCGTGAAGTGGCTTTAGGGCTCATCCTCAGAAGGCTTGTTTCAATATTCAGATACTTTGATAAGTATTCATGCTTTGAAACCATAATTTCCGGAGGTGCTAAAACCAACCAGTGGTGGATTAACTAACATACCGGTACCAGGGGAGTACAAGGGTGAAGGACTTGTGTGGCTCTCACCAGTTTTCCTTTGCCCACAATACCATTGAAATCACAAACTTTGCTTAAAAAACACATTTTCCTTGCATTACTGTAAGGCAAAGTCCTGGAATCTGCAGGTAGCCACAAATTTTCTACCACCCAGCATTGCCTTAAGTCTCCAGAGAAAAACATTGCCTCACTTGCTCACTTGTGTGGGTGGGCATGTGACCACGACAGGGAAGTGCCCACAAGGTATTGTGGAGACAACAAACCTGTGTCTTTGGTCCTGGGCTTGGTGGCCATATGGGTAAACCTATCAAACCCAGACATTTCTGAAAGCTGGACACCTAGGGCATTCCACAAAGTGTTCTTACCCAGAATACCCTGTAAAGGTGAAACATGGATTGTGTTTTGGGGCATTTACTGTTGCGAGCACTAGGCTTACCCACACAAGTGAGGTACCATTTTTAACAGGAGACGGTGGGGTGGAGGGGGGTGCAGGGGGGGGGGGGGGGGGAATTGCTGGATGGAAGGACGTTTGTGGCTTCCCTCAGATTCCAGAAATTTGCAGCACCGAAAAGGAGAGAGTGTTTTTTTAGCCCAATTTTGAAGTTTGCAAAGGATTCTGGGTGACATCCCAGTGAGAGCCCCACAAGTCACTTCATCCTGGATTCACCCAGGTGTCTACTTTAAAAATAATGTACAGGCTTGGTAGGTTTCCCTAGGTGCTGACTGAGCTACAGCCCAAAATCCACAGCTAGGCACTTTGCAGAAAACACGTCAGTTTTCAATGGAAAACGTAATGTGTCCATGTTGCATTTTGGGGTGTTTCCTGTCGCGGCCACTAGGCTTATCCAGACAAGTGAGGTACCATTTTCTATCGGGAGACTTGGGGGAACACAGAATAGAAGAACAAGTGTTATTGCCACTTGTCTTTCTCTATATTTTTGACTTTCAAATGTAAGACAGTGTGTAAGAAAGAAGTCATTTTGAGAAATGTCCGGTAATTCAGACGCCAGTATGGGGACCCCCGAATTCAGAGATGTGCAAAAAACCACTGCTTCTAAACTTATTTTGTACCCATTGTGGAAATAGATAGGTTTTCTTGACACACATTTTTCACTCTTTATATTTTACCAAATGAATTGCTGTATACCCATTATAAAATGAAAACCCATTGCAAGGTGCAGCTCATTTATTGGCTCTGGATACCTTGGGTTCTTGATGAACCTACACTACCTATATAGCCCCGCAACCAGAAGGGACCAGCAGTATACTGCTTTCAAAAATCTACCACTGCTGGAAAAAAATTACCAAAAAAAGTAGACCGAAATTGATTCTTTTTTTCAACTCAATTTCAATGTTACTGTCTGTAGGAAAATCTAGAAGGATCTACACAAATTACCCTTTGCGGAGTTCAGAATGTTGTCTAATTTTCAAAAATGTTTAGCTGTCCGAGATCCACCATTGGTTTCACACCCATTTCTGTCACTAACTGGAAGGAGGCTGAAAGCACATAAAAATAGTAAAAATGGGGTATGTCCCAGTAATATGCCAAAACTGTGTTGAAAAATTTGGTTTTCTGATTCAAGTCTGCCTGTTCCTGAAAGCTAGGAAGATGGTGATTTTAGCACCACAAACCCTTTGTTAATGCCATTTGCAGGGAAAAAAAGATGCTTTCTTCTACAGCACTTTTTCCCCCATTTTTCCCAAAAGAATCCAAATGTTTGCTGTATTTTGGCTAATTTCTTGCTCTCCTCCAGGAGAACTCACAAACTCTGGGTGCCTTTACAATCCCCAGAATGTTGGCAAAAAGGACACAAATTTGGAGTGGAAACCTTATGTGGACAAAAAGTTATGGGGACCTAAGCACGAACTACCCAAATAGCCAAAAAAGGGGTCAGCACTGGGTGGGGGTGGTGGGGTAAGGCCCAACAGGTAATGGGTTAAATAAGGATATTTAGAAATTTTATGTTAACGTGTTCTTATAGTGACTATCACCTGCAATGTAGAAAGGCTGGCTAGCCTATGGTGAAACACTGGTAAGCTATGTTAAATATTAATTCTATTATATGTGGATTGAGATGAGCGAGAAATCTGATTAAGCCACTACTTTTAACATTTGGTAAAAGTTTCACTAAATGGTAAAAGCTGATGTTTTAATACATATTAAGAAAAGTGACTTTTAGAAGGTTATATTATCCTTGTATGAAGCTCCTACAGGCAAATTTGCATTAGGTCTTTAATAGCAGTCCAGTGAGTGCTTGGCCCTGATGAGACCAGCTGGGATGTGCCCTGGAGCATAGTTTACTTTGAAATGGCATTCCTTGTCACAAGCAGATATCAGATGACACCTTAACAGGCTATGTCATTTGTCCTCCCAATCAGGTAGGCACCAAACCCAGTGAGGTAAAGCTGCCCCAGAAAAGATTTGGATTGACCACAGAGGAGGGGCCACTCATTAACCTGACCACACTGTGCGTGGTGCACAGGCTCTACTCAAGGATTTCTCCATGTCGGATTTAGCAAGTGAGGTCACTGTGGGATTTCCCCCAGGCATCAGTCTGGATGCAGAGCTTTTTTCTTTGAGCAGTACCCTTGCACACGGTTAGGTGGTGTTGGCCGTTTCTGCATCAGTTGTTGGTGTTGTGGTCCCTGGATATGACGTTGTGGGTCGTATATAGGTGCCACCCCGGTGCGCTGATATCGGTTTCCATGCCAGAAACGCTGAGACATGAAGAACATTGACTGGTGCGTGAGAACTAGGGCCCTGAAAGGGAAGTCCCTGTCCCTAGAAATCAGTTTGCAGAGCGCAGAGGATGAGTGGTTTGGTAAGGAATCTGCAACTAGAACATGTCTCTACCAGGTAATTTGTTACTGAAGGCAAGTAACTTGTTCATCTAATAGAGACTTCTAGTTGCAGATTCCTTACCTTAGAATAGATATCCAAGCAATACCCTCTGCGAACCAAGATCATTTTAGGAAGTCCTGCAGGACCGAACGGGCAAAGTACCCGTCCCTTTGGAATAACTATTTAGGCAGTAGTGTTTAGTAAATATGTGCAAAGACACCCACGTTGCTGCCTGGCAGATGCCCAGGACTGGAAGTCCATGTACTAACGCAGTGGTTGCAGCTGTTGCTCTGGCAGAATGAGCATGCAAGCCCTCAAGGGGTTGCTTCTTAGCCAATGCGTAACGCACTTTAGTACAGAGAAAAACCTATCTAGAGATGGTTCTCTTCTGTACTCTCTGGCCTTTCTTCGCACCCACATAACCCACAAAGTTGATCATCCACCCGGAACTCTTTTGCAGGATCGATATAGAATGCCAACGTCCTTTTCGGGTCCAGACAATGGTGTCTCTCCTCTGCTTTAGAAGGATGTGGAGGTACCTAAAAAGTAGGCAAGGCGATTGATTGGCCTACATGAAATAGCGTGACCACTTTAGGCAGAAAAGAAGCCCTAGTACGAAGCACCACCTTGCCAGGGTGGATGGACATGAAAAGGTAGCTTCGAAAGCCTGCAGCTAACTCATTCTGCAGGCAGAGGTGATCGCTATGAGGAAGACTGTTTGTGAAGTGGCTCAAAGGGAGCGCACATTAGATAGGTAAGATCTAAGTTCAAATTCCACTGGGGTATTATGAACAAAGCAGAGGGAAAGAGATGGGTAAGGACCTTAAGAAATCATCCAACAATGGGAGATTTAACCAGGGAGGGTTGGTCCGGTAATCAGAGGAAAGCTGAGATGGCAGACAACCCTTTGGGGTGCCCAGGGCAGAGCCCTGCTGGGCCAAAGAAATAAACAAAAGAACCTCAGAAAGAGGGGCAAGAAAGGGGGGTCAACAGACTAGTTGGTACAGAATGCCACAAATTTGTTCCAACAGGAGTACACTGTTTTGGTGGAGGGTTGCCTGGCTGCAAAGATAACATTACAGACTTCAGGCGGAATGTCAAAAGCTGTCAAATGCCACCGCTCAAGCTCCACACAAGAAGGCAGATACTGGACAGATTCTGATGGACAACCCTCCCTCACTGCTGCAACAGAATATCCTCCCAAAGGGCCAGTCTGATTGAAGGATCAACTGCCATGTTCAAGAGCTCAGGACACAATACTCTTTGTGCCGTCTCGAGCCACAAGAATGACCTGGGCCCAGTTGTTCTTGATCTTCTTCAGAACACTGGGCAGAAGTGGTTTTGGCATAAAGGAGGCCTGAGTTCCACCCGAGATGAAAAGCGTTACCGAGCAAGTGCCATCTTGGAAACTCCAACAAACAAAACAGCTGACATTGCGTGTTCTCTGTGGAGGTGAACAGACCTAACTAAGGCTCTCCCCACTACTGAAAGAGACCTTGCGCCACCTCCAGATGGAGACGCTATTCATGATCAACCAGGCATTGACAGCTGAGTTTGTCCGCTCTGACGTTCAGAGAGTCCACCAGATGTTGAACCACCAGGGCTATGACCTGATGTTCCAGCCATGTCCAGAGGTGGCGAGCCTCCTGACAAAGGGTCCGCAACGCCACCCCTTCCTGTTAGTTGCAGTACCACATGGCGGTGGTGTGTGTAGTGAACCTCAGTGAATGTGGGATGTCTGCCGTAGTCTGGAGGTGGGAGACGACAGCCTGGGGCCAGTCTGCCTTCAACAGCCAGTCGTCGAGGTAGGTGAAGACAGAAACCCCTAACCTACACAGATGAGCTGCGACCACCACCATCACCTTGGTGAACACCCATGGGGCACTGGCAAGGCCAAAAGGGAGCACAGTGAATTGAAAATGCTCGTGACCTACCACAAACCTCAAGTAACATCTGTGGGCAGAAATGATGGGAATATGAGAATGAGCATCTTGCAAGTCCAATGCTACCATCCAGTCTCCTAGGCCCAGGGCAGATAGGACGTGAACTAGAGTGAACATTTTGAACTTCTCCTTTCTGAGGAAGAGATTGAGGGACCAGAGGTCGAGAATAGGGCGTAGGCCCTTGTTCTTTTTGGGCACCAGAAAAAAAGCGAGAACAACAACCGCAACCTACTTCTGTCACAGGGACCCTCTCTCTATGGCTCCCTTGGCAAAGAGAGCCGTAACCTCCTCACGGAGAAGTGCCAGGTGATCCTCGGTCATCCTGTCGTAGGATGGTGGCATGGCAGGAGGGGTAGCCTTGAAGGGGAGGGAGTAGCCCCTTTGGATTATTTGCAAAACTCACAGGATGGTGTTCCAGCGGGACGGGTGATGGCGAATCCTGCCCCTGACTGATATCTGGTGGTGAAACGCCAGACTAGGAAGGTTGCAACTGAGGGAGGGGTGGCAGACTGGCTCCCTGATTCACACAGACATTGGATCCTATGTCTCCAGCCACGCAGAGGCTGTGTAGCATGCACGGAGTAGTGGCTGGCAGGGAACGGATGTGGTTGGGTGCCCCTTCCATAGCCATGAAAGGGGCGAAAAGACTGAACAGGGGGGAATGGCAGCAGCGGGGCCAAGGACCGGATTGTAGCCCAGTTCTCCTTAAAGTGCTTAAGCACAGAGTCTGCTTAAACCCAGAAGAGACGGGTGTCATCAAAGGGCATGTCAGAGTAGATTGGACATCCCCTGAAAAGCCACATGTCGGTACCCAGGCGTGGAGCCTCAGGGTCACCGTTTAGCAACCAATCAGCCCAGAGAGTCAGTTGTATCCAGCCCACATCCAATTGTGAACTTGGCTGCACCTTTCCCATCAGCAATAGGTTGGGAGAGTATGGCCTGGGCCTCCTCAGGACCTGTGGCAGCACTTGTGTGACCGTGTCCCATAAAGTATGGGTGTAAGGGTCCGAAAGGCATGCAGTGTTCATAGACCACAATGCAGGCTGGAGGAAGAAAATGCAGGCTGGAGGAAGAAAACAACTTCTCCCCAAGGTGATCTAGCCTCTTTGATTACCTATCCGGAATAGCGGAAGGGAATGCGCCATGGGACGGGGAGCCTTGGATGGCCAAGATCTCAGGGTGGTATGCTGGGTCAGGTTAGCTGTGGCGTTAGACACAGGCCTATGGCGGCAGGCTATTGTCCTATTAACAGAAGACCCTGTGCTGGGTTTGGACGAAGTCCCCAGCAAGACACCTGTGAGGGCCTCATTAAAGGACAAAAGGGGTTCTGATGTGGAAGCCGCAGGATGAAGCACCTCAGTCATCAGATTGGTCTGGACAGCAACCGAAGGCAGCTCGAGGACCAAGACCTCTGCCACTCTCCACACCACCATGGAGTGGGATGCCACCTCCTCTGTAGCCATGGTAGGGTGAGAAAGCATCAGGGGAGGTATCCAGACTGAGGGCTTCACCCAGTTCCTGAGTCCAGTCCATGGGGTCTTCAAGCTGGAATTCTAAAGGGTCCAGAGATCCCTGCGTAATCTCAATAAATTTGTACCCATAAAAATAAGGGTCAGGATCCGAACTAGGCACCGAGGTCCCTGACGAAGTCGGAATCGGCATCGAGCGACACGCTCCAGCTGTGTGTCAGAGTCAGCGATGACTATAGGATCGACGCCGCCCACAGGCCCAGGCGACGTCAAGAGCATTGACGCGGGAATCCTTGTCGGGGAAGGACACAAGGGTATGACCAACGCCGGTTCCGAAACAAATTCCTGGGTGCCCCTCGGGCTGAGGCTGAAGCTGGCGGTGCAGAACTCAAAGGTGCCCCGTCCAACCCTGCGGACCCCTAAGGCTCCCCATAAGGGCTGGACTGCCCAAAAATAAAGTGCATGGCCTCGAAAAATTCCTTTAATTGGTCAGGGATGACTCTGGCTCTCGGAAACTCGGGGAGGCATGGAGCCGACCTAGAAACAGGCTCTGAAGTCGGAGGCCTAGAGTGATGACGTCCTCCTCCTGCGTCGCATCATCCGACCAACGGGGTGAAATCGAAGAACGCTTGTGCTTCTTTGACTTCTTCTTGTGCTTACCTGAATGACCAGACGATTTGGAGTAGGATGAGGAGGAGAAGTGATGGCTCCGCGAGCGATCACAGGACTTTCCTCTCAACCGGGAAAGATGAGGAACCGGATGCAGGGCCACAAGCAGCTTCAGGGACCGCTCCCTCAAAAACTTCGGGTTCACAGCCCAGCAGTCGGAGCACAACTTCGGGTCGTGGTCATGCTCCAAGCACCACAAACACACTAGTTGTGGATCCGTCACTGACATCATATGCTGGCAGTAGTCGTAGGGCTTGAAGCCAGTCTTACAAGTGACATCTTGAAGCATCAGAAGTAAAAAAAAACGTCAACAAAAAGTCGAAGACCAGTCAAAAAGTGACCGTAAGGGTAACTTCTCTGTGCGTAGGCTGGCGAAGAAAGAAAATAACTGATGTCAGTGCGCCAGAATGGTGCCTATATAAAGACCTGCGACATCATATCCGTCTACCAGAAGACCAACGATGGATGCAGAGTCGACCGATGTCACTTAACAGTGCGCAAGGGTACTGGCTCAAAGAAAAATCTCTGGATCCAGACTGATGCCTGGAGGAAATTCTAAGGTATGGAATCTGCAACTGCAGACTAGATAAGCAGAGCAATATATAAGGGCCAACAATTAGTGTGTGTCAGTTTCTTTCACTACTTTATCTGCCCCTTCAGATGCAGAACTTATTATCAGCACACTGGAAGGAAGGACCAGTGTGCAGATTCCTAAAATTGGGACATTTTTAGATGGAAAAGGAGGCCATTCCAAAGAACGGGGAGGTGAGAGGGCGACTGTCTTCTACGTCTTGATATCAACAGACTTCTCAATGTTGAAACTCTTTCGCCTTGATGTCATGGTGTTTCGACGTCGACCTTCAAAGCCTCGTCATCTAATGTCTCTTTTTTTATGTCGACCCAGCTCTCGGAATACAAGCAATCCAGGATCGGTTTCACCATTCCAATGGGCTCTCCAGCAAAACCAGTCCTAGGATGCTTGTATTCTGGTTCAGGGAGGACCTGGCTTGGTAGTTCAGGCTGGACTGTTCCCGTGAGGAGCATATGGCTGGGTCCAAACGGAGGTGTCACAGTGGGCAAAAAACGATGGATTGAGATGTGACCCCGAGCAACTGCCAGTGGCTGAGATTAATTTAAGTATTCCATCCACCACGTTGTTGTTGCATGTATATTTGCATAGTGCACAACTCACCTGAGAGAGTAAATTGGCGCTGAAGCAGGAGCTGTATACGCTGAGCCAGGGTTGGGGCTCGGAGAAGAGCCAGGTCTTCAGTTTCTTGTTGAAATCAAGAATTGAGGATTGTTAGACCATAACAGTCTTAGGGTGGTCATACCCCACCTTTTGCCTGCCTCCCTCCATTTTTCCAATCCTGTTTTTGCTGGTTTTATGACTCTGTGCACTTTACCACTGCTGACCAGTGCTAAAGTGCATGTGCTCTCCCCCTTAAAAATGGTAACATTGGCTCCTACCAGACTGGCATATTTAATTTACCACTAAGTCCCTAGTAAAGCGCACTAGAGGTGCCCAAAGCCTGTAGATTAAATGTAAATGCTACTAGTGGACCTGCAGCACTGTTGTGCCACCCACACATGTAGCTCCTTAACTATGTCTCAGGCCTGCCATTGAAAGGCCTGTGTGTGCAGTTTCACTGCCACTTCGACTTGGCATTTAACCCCTTAACTGCCAGGCCTTTTCCCCTCCTGTGCCAAGCCTTTTTTTGGCTATTTGAGGCAGTTCGCACTTAGGCCCTCATAACTTTTGCTCCACATGAGCTACCCATGCCAAATTTGCATCCTTTTTTCCAACATCCTAGGGATTCTAGAGGTACCCAGACTGTGGGTTCCCCTGAAGGAGACCAAGAAATTAGCCAAAATACAGTAAAAAGTTCGTTTTTTTTCCCCAAACAAAGGGGAAAAAAGGGCTGCAGAAGAAGGCTTGTGTTTTTTCCCTCCTGAAAATGCCATCGACAAAGAGTTTGTGGTGGTAAAATCACCATCGTCCCAGCTTTCAGGAACAGGCAGACTTGAATTAGAAAACCCAATTTTTCTACCCAATTTTGACATTTTACTGGGACATACTCCATTTTTTCTATTTTTTGTGCTTTCAGCCTCCTTCCAGTTAGTGACAGAAATAGGTGAGAAACTAATGCTGGATCCCAGACAGCTAAACATTTCTGAAAAGTAGACAAAATTCTGAATTCAGCAAGGGGTCATTTGTGTAGATCCTACAAGTGTTTTCTACAGAAAATAACAGCATAAATAAAAGAATATTGAAATTGAGGTGAAAAAAAAAACCAGCCATTTTTCTCCACGTTTAACTAACTTTTTCCTGCGATGTCAGATTTTTTAAAGCAATATACTGTTACGTCTGCTGGACTCTTTTGTTTGCAGGGATATATAGGGCTTGTAGGTTCATCAAGAACCAATAAACCTATAAATGAGCTGCACCTTGCAATGGGTTTTCATTCTATACCGGGTATACAGCAATTAATTTGCTGAAATATAAAAAGTGAAAAATAGGTATCAAGAAAACCTTTGTATTTCCAAAATGGCCACAAGATAAGGTGTTGAAAAGCAGTGGTTATTTGCACATCTCTGAATTCTGGTGTGCCCATACTAACATGTGAATTACAGCTCATTTCTCAAATAGACGTCTTTTTTACACACTCTTACATTTGGAAGGAAAAAATGTAGAGAAAGACAAGGGGAAATAACACTTGTTTTTCTATTCTGCATTCCGCCAATTCTCCCGATAAAAATGGTACCTCACTTGCGCGGGTAGGCCTAATGCTTGCGACCGGAAACACAAAATGGACACATCACATTTTTACATTGAAATATTACATGTTCTTTGCAAAGTGCCTAGCTGTAGATTTTGGCCTCCAGCTCAGCCGGCACCTAGGGCAACCTAGCAAACCTGCGCAGTTTTGAAAACTAGACACCTAGAGGAATCCAGAATCCTTTGCAAACCTCAAAATGTGGCCAAAAAAACACTTTTTCCTCATTTTGGTGACAGAAAGTTCTGGAATCAGAGAGGAGGCACAAATTTCCTTCCACCCAGCGTTCCACCAAGTCTCCCGATAAAAATGGTACCTCACTTGTGTGGGTAGGCCTAGCGCCCGTGACAAGCAATGCCCCAAAACACAACGTGGACACATCACATTTTCCCAAAGAAAACAAAGCTGTTTTTTTTTTGCAAAGTGCTGTGGATTTTGGCCTGTAGCTCAGCCGGCACCTAGGGAAACCTAGCAAACCTTCGCAGTTTTGAAAACTAGACACCTAGGGGAATCCAAGATGGGGTGACTTGTGGGGCTCTGACCAGGCTGTGTTACCCAGAATCCTATGCAAACCTCCAAATTTGGCCCAAAAAACACTTTTTCCTCTCATTTCGTTGACAGAAAGCAGTAGCACCTAGCGATCTAGGGAAACCTACCAAACCCAGACATTTCTGAAAACTAGACACCCGAGGGAGTCCAGGGAGGTGCGACTTGCGTGGATCCCCCAATGTTTTCTTACCCAGAATCCTCAGCAAATCTCAAATTTAGCTAAAAAAACAAACACATTTTTCCCACATTTCTGTGTGGGATCATCGCATCGGGACAAATTTCATACCACCCAACGTTCCCCTCAGTCTCGCAGTAAAAATGATACCTCATTTGTGTAGGTGGGCCAAGTGCTTGTGGACAGGGAAGAGCCAAAAACATTTCGAAATTGAGGGGGAACCAAAGCAGGTCCAAAAGTGCAGTTTGAAAAAAAACATTTTTAGGCTGACAAGTGCAGCAGAGTTTTTATCGGTATAGATGAGACAATGTTGGGTAGTAGGAATTTTGTGGATTCCTGCAGATTCCGGAAGGTTCCATCACAAAAATGTGGGAATTTTTTTTGATTTCCAGCAAAGTTGGAGGTTTGCAGGGCATTGTGGGTAAGAAAATGGTGCGGGGTGCATGTGAAACACACCACCCTGGAATCACCCAGATGTTTAGTTTTCAGATGTGTCTAGGCCTTGTGGATTTTTTCTACATGGCAGCGTCCCAAAGTCCATAAAGTGCAGCCCTCACCATCCCAAGTGAGACGATTTTCACAGTTAGCCAAGCTCTCATGGCCCAAATGTAAAACCAAAACCCAAAATAATCAAATGTCCTCTTGCTTGCAGTGGGATAAGATGTTTTAGTGTGGGGGGGGGGAGAGCTGAAAGACTGTTAGCTCCTTCAGTTGGGGTGGGGGCATAACCAGGCCCATACTGGTTGATAGCCACCACCCTACTATATATATATATTTTTTTTTTTAATTCCCTGACATATAGTAGACTTTCTGCCCCCCCGGGGTGTGGATCAGGGGTAATTGTCCCATCTGCCCACTGGTGGGCAGAAGAACTTTGGCTCCATTTATTTGTGGTAGGGGTATAGCCATACCCCCACCCTCTTATTTTGGCAGCACTATATGCCACGAACAGATGTACACTGGGTAAGCGACATTTTCCGTTTGATGGCCTGTGTAGCTGCAGATACACATGCCGTGCATAGATTGAAAAGCAGTTGCTCTCCCCAAAAATGCAGTGGCTTGCCTGTAGGAGTAGTTTGAAATAATGTTCTTAAGACAGCTTGACCAACAATGGCCTGTTACTTTGAAAATACATCTACATAGTAATGCTTTGTAAATGTATCTGGTGTAGAGCATGTGGCAGCTTTGCATATGTCTGCCATTGGTATGTTTCCTAAAAATGCCATAGAGGCACCTTTTTTCCTAGTGGAATGAGCTTTAGGTGTGATTAAAAAGTTGTCGTTTTGCCTAATGTAACATGTTTGAATATATTTAACAATCCATCTAGCTAATCCTTGTTTATTTAGAGATAGGATTAACTATATGTGGCTGTTGAAAGGCAACGGAAAGCTGTTTAGTTTTTCTAAATTCTTTTGTTCTATCCACATAATACATTAGAGCTCTTTTAAGGTCAAGAGTGTGAAGAGCTCTTTCTGCAGAAGAATCTGGCTGTGGGAAGAAGACTGGCAATTCCACTGTTTGGTTTATATGAAAAGGTGACACAACCTTTGGCAGAAATTTTGGATTAGTTCTAAGTACAACTTTATGTTTGTGTACTTGGAAAAAAGGGTCCTCAAGAGTGAATGCCTGTATTTCACTAACTCTTTTGAATGAAGTAATTGCTACTAGGAAAGCAACTTTCCAGGTTAGAAATTTAATCCCACAGGAATTCAAATGGTGGGCCCATTAGTTGTATGAGTACAATATTGAGATTCCAAGCAGGAACTGGTGGTGTAATAGGTTTTAGTCCTTCCATGAAGGCTTTGATAACTGGAACTCTAAAGAGAGAGGTATGTTGTATAGTCTGCAAATATGCTGTTAAGGCAGTAGGATGAATTTTAATAGATGAGAAAGCTAAATTTGACTTCAGTAAATGAAGTAGGTAGCATACAATATCTTGTATTGATGCTGTAAGTGGGTCAGTATTTTTAGATTGACATTAATAAACACATTGTTTCCATTTGTTAGCATAGCATTGTCTAGTTGTAGGCTTGCATGCTTGTTTGAGAACTTCCATGCATTCTAATGGAAGTTGCAAGTATCCAAATTCTATGACTTTAGGAGCCAAACCACTTAGTTGAGAGCACTGGGATTTGGATGTCTGATTTGTCCTTTGTTTTGTGTTAGCAAATCCGGTCTGTTTGGAAGTTTGTAGTGAAGTACTACTGACAGGTCTAGGAGTGTTGTGTACCAATGTTGTCGTGCCCATGTGGGGGCCATGAGTATCATGGTGAGAGAGGTCTGACGCAGTTTGTTGACCAGAAATGGAAGTAGTGGGAGAGGGGGAAAAGCTTAAGCAAAAATCCCTGACCAGTTGATCCATAGAGCATTGCCCTTGGACAGAGGGTGTGGGTGTCTGGATGCGAAGTTTTGGCATTTTGCGTTTTCGCTTGTTGCAAATATGTCTATTGCTGGTGTCCCCCACATTTGAAAGTACTGATGAAGTACCTGAGAGTGAATCTCCCATTCGTGTATCTGTTGGTGTGTTCTACTTAGGAGATCCACTAGCTAATTGTGTATTCCGGGGATGTATTCTACTGGTAAATGAATGTTATTGTGAATTGCCCATTTCCATATTGTTTGGGCTAGAAGGGACAGTTGAGATGAATGTGTCCCGCCTTGTTTCTTTAGGTAATACATGGTCCTCATATTGTCTGTTTTTATCAAGACAGTCTTGTGTTTGAGAAGTGGCTGAAACGCTTTTAGGGCAAGGAACACCGCTATTATGTGATAATTTAGCTGTTTTGAATCCCATTCCCCTTGAATGGTAAGGTTGTTGAGATGAGCTCCCCAATCTGCCATCGATGCATCTGTTATTGTGGTCTGAGGCCCAGAGTCTTGAAATGACCGCCCCTTCATTAAATTGTTGAGATTCCACCATTGAAGGGACCTGTGCGTTTGGAAGTGTAACAACACTAGATCTTGCAATTGATCCTGTGCTTGAGACCATTGCTGTGAGAGGCACTGTTGTAGTGTTCTCATGTTTGGTCTTGCATGCAGAACTATTGCTATGCACAATGCCATCATTCCCAATAGTTTCATGATAAATCTTACAGTGTATTGTTGATGTGGCTGCATTTGGGGTATGAGATTTTGGAATGCTTGTATCCTTTGTGTATTTGGATAGGCTAAGGCTTTTTGCGAATTGAGAATAGCACCTAGGTAAGCTTGCACCTGTGCTGGCTGAAGATGGGATTTTTGGTAATTGAGAGTGAACCCTACTTTATGTAGGGTTTCTATTGTGTATTGAGTGTGCTGTTGATATTGTATAAAATTGCTTGATTTTATTAGCCAATCGTCTAGATAAGGAAAGACATGTATGTGTTGTCTTCTTAGGTAAGCTGCTACTACCGCTGGACATTTTGTGAATACTATTGGAGCTGTTGTTATGCCGGATGGCAGAACTTTGAATTGGTAATGTTTTCCTGCTATCACAAACCTTAGGTATTTTCTGTGAGCTGGATGGATGGGTATATGGAAATACGTGTCTTTGAGGTCTAATGCAGTCATGTAATCTTGTTTTTTGTAGTAGTGGAATGACGTCCTGTAGAGTTACCATGTGAAAGTGTTCTGACAGGATATATAGATTTAGTGGTCTGAGATCTAGAATGGGTCTGACAGTGCCATCCTTTTTGGGATAGAGGAAGTATAGTGAGTATACCCCTGTTCCTTGTTGAGATTTTGGGACCAATTCTTTTGCCTCTTTTAGTAGTAGTGATTGTACTTCTTCTTGTAATAGAACATTATGTTCTGGGGACAACCTGTGATAACGTGGAGGAATGTTTGGAGGGGTAGAAATCAATTCTAGGCAATAACCATTGCGGATAATTGAAAGTACCCATTGGTCTGTGGTGTTTTTTTGCCATTGGGAGTGGAATTGCTGCAGTCTGACCCCCACAGCAGATGGGTGGGGTTGTGGCATGCTTAGTAAGTCACTGTTTTGAAGGGGTAGTGACATGTTTTGAGGCCTGGAATTTGCCTCTGGCTTTAAAGTGTTGGCCCCTATAAGAGTCTCTAAATCCCCTTCTCTGATACTGCTGTTATTGACCTTGTTTAGGCTGGGAGGTAGAAGCCTCTGTAGATTGTGGCTTGAATCCTCCTCTAAATTGCTGCCTATGAAAGGAGCCTCTGTTAGGTATTGCATATTAGGCTCAGATTGCTTAAGCAGTGTCTGAGTCCTTCCTGAGTTTTTCTATTGTGGTGTCAACCTCAGGACCAAACAGGTGTTTCTTATCGAAAGGCATATTTAGGACTGCCGGCTGTATTTCTGGTTTGAATCCAGAAGAACATAACCATGCATGTCTGCGTATGGTTACAGCAGTATTCACACTTCTAGATGCTGTATCTGCAGCATCAAGGGCAGACCTTATTTGATTATTACTAATTGCCTGACCCTCTTTAACAATTTGTTGAGCCCTTTTTTGATATTCCTTTGGCAGGTGTTGTAATATTTCCTGCATCTCGTCCCAGTGAGCTCTGTCATACCTTGCTAACAAGGCTTGTGAATTTGCAATGCGCCATTGGTTAGCTGCCTGTGTAGCTACTTCTTGCCAGCAGCATCAAATTTTCTGCTTTCTGTGCCAGGGGGAGGGGCATCTCCGGACGATTGGCTATTAGCCCTTTTCTGGTGGCACTGACAACTACTGAGTCTGGAGGTACCTGATGTGGAATGTAAGCAGGGCCTGTAGGTGCAGGCTTACATTTCTTGTCTATGCATGGTGTTAAAACCCTAGCTTTAACAGGGTCGTTAAATATCTCATCTGCATGCTTGATCATGCCAGGTAGCATTGGGAGGCACTGGTAACGTGAGTGCATGGAGGACAAGGTATTAAAAAAGGGAATCCTCTTCTAGAGGCTCACTGTGCATGAGTACCCCGTGATAAGCAGCTGCCCTAGATGTGACCTGCGTGTATGCAGTTGTATCTTCTGGTGGGGAAGGTTTAGGAGGATATAAGTCTGGGTCATTAGCTGGTATGGGATCTAGATCATACAGATCCCAAGGATCAACCGTATCACCAGGATAATAAGTCTGTGAGTGAGTTGGTGAAGGCAATGGTGTTGGGCTAATGGGTGGTGATGAAAAAAGAAAGTTGTGGTGGGTGTGGAGGAGAAGTATGCAAAGGTAATGGCTTCTCCTTTCGTTTAAAAATCTTTGCTGGTGGTGGAGCAGTATCGAGATGTTTCTGAAAAGATGTTTCTTTTAGTCTGTGGAGGAGGTGTAGTAATGACCCTCCCAGTCTCTTTATGGATATGGATCCTTGATTGTTTTTCATCCATGATTTCTAAAATTGATTGAATGTCAGTGTCCTCTGAAATGTATTCTGATGGTTTCGATGATTTTGAGTATTGTTCATCATATGTTTTTGAGCTCTGTTTTAGGTGGCTCGAAAGTCCTTCTTCTTCGGAATAAGAAGACTTCTTGGGCCCGAAAATACAGCTAGTTGTTTCGTCTCCGAGACAGGATGTCGAGGCTTCGACTCCTAAGAGTGTGGACGCTTTCGGTGGACTTTCTCGACTCCGGTACTGAAGGAGGTGCAGCCTTTTTTAGCGCCGAACCTGAAGGTTGGTCGCTGAGAATTTTCTTGCGGGTCGAACCATGGCAGTACTGCACCCAACGCCTTCGATGATGTTTTAGGAGTGGGCGTAGAGGCAGTCGTACTCACGTGCTGACTGGCAGTGACGAGTCTATCTTCCTCCGGGTCTTCTTCGGAGTCTGTGTCCTGGATGGAAACTGCCGTCTGCGCCTGTTCTTCCTCCAGGGTGTCGATATACCTCGGTGATTGGGAGGGCGACACAGAATACATACGAGGTGTTGGTCTGTGTATGGAAATTTTGCGCTGCATCGGGGACAGAATCGAAATGGAGTCCAATCCATCAGGCTTCGACGTGGAAGCCCGAACAAGCCAGAGTTGGGCGCTTGCGCCCAGAAGGGCGAAATTTGGTTTTTGACTGTACTATCAGTTCGACTATAGGTGGAAACACAGCCTGGTGTGTGGTGGGTACCTATGGTACTTTCACCTTATATCAGGTCAAGGTATCCCCTTCTCAGTGAAGTGTAGGCAGCGTCTCAAAGCCAAGCTCTCTAGAGGTAGCTGTGGATGAGCAGCCAAGGCTTATCTAGGAGACATGCAAAGCTCATGCAATACCACTACAGTCACACAGTAACTACACACAAGAAAGAAAACACTTGGTTGTACAAAAATAAAAGTACTTAGTGGAATGCGAATATAGGGCCCCCACCTAAGTGAATCGTGTAGAGGGGAGCTGGGAGTACTAGGAAACCACACAGGTAAGTAAGGCAGTACCCCCCAGCGACCAGGAATGCAGGAGTAAAAAACTGGATTTCCCCAACACCACCCCAAAGGATGAAAAGAAGAAAATGAAAACACCTAGAACATCCTGCAAGGAAGCAGCAGAGGAAAACCGAAGATGGAGACCTGCGGAGAGAGGGGACCAAGTCCAGAAGTGTCTGAGGAGTCCAGGAGGAGTAGGAGATACTGCCCACCCAGACCTACATTTTGGAGTTTGTCGACAAAGAAGGAAGACAGGTCAGCACGGCAGCAGAGAGACCGGAGAAGAGTTCCTGATGCGTGCAAAAGGTGTCCCACGCAGGAAGCCTTGGCGGCTGGAGGAAAAGGGGTGCTGCCGGGGACCAGCAAAATCCAGGAGGTCTCTACCCAGGAGGGGGATTCATAGGGGACACGCCCCATTGCAGGAGGCCCACAGGAGCAGAGGCAGCACCCACAGATGTCCCACTGGATAGGGACACAGAAGTTGCTGAAGGAGCCCACGCAGCACCACAGAAGTTGCTCCTATGTCGCCTGAGGACCACGCAGAGGACCAGAAGTTGCAGGAGGGAGTGCTGGGGGATGGAGCTACAAGTCGAATGAAGTTCCCCAAGAAGGTGAAGCAACAAGCCTTGGCAGCTGCAAAGGACGCTGTGCATGGGGGTGCAGTCTTGCGTGGAGTGGAAAGGACTTACCACCACTAAAGTACAACAGCTGATAGAGTGGACCAAGGGAGACTCTCCGGATCACCACCCATGATGCAGGACCCACGCCACTCAGGATGAGGGGAGATCCACGCAGCCGGTTGTCGATGCAGCTAGGTACCTGTAGTTGCAGGGGAGTAATGCCTTCACCCCAAGGGAGATTCCTTCTTCTTGTGCAGACGAAAGAGTTGAGTCTTCTTAGGATGCACAGCCAGGGAAATGTTGCAAAGCTGGCAGGAGTTCCGCAAACAATGTTGCAGAAGAATCTTCCTCGCGGATCTGCAGCTTGTAGGTTCCTGGAGGGTCCGGTTGTGGTTCTGGAGGCCAGATGTCGAAGCAGAGGTTGCAGAGGAGTCCTGCTGGAATCTTACAAGTCGAATCTGAGGACCCAACCCATAGGAACACCTTATATAGCCCAAAGAGGGGGCTTGGTCACCTAACCAGGTAACTACCTATCGTAGGGTGCCTCTGGTGTCACCTGGCTGGCCTGGCCACTCAGATGCTCCCACAGTTCCCTCCCAACATTGGAATAAAGATGGCAGAACCCTGGGCCCTCTGGACGAGCTCTGGGCACCACCCCTGGGGCGGTGACGCTCAGAGGAGTGGTAACTCCCCTTTCCATTTTCCAGTTTCGCGCCAGAGCAGGGACTGGGGGTCCCTGAACCGGTGTGGACTGGTTTATGCACCGAGGGCACCAAATGTGCCTTTCAAAGCAAAACCAGTGGCTTGGAGAGGTTATCCCTCCTAAGCCAGTCACACCTAATTCCAAAGGGAGAGGGTGTTACCTCCCTCTCCCAAAGAAAATCCTATGTTCTGCCTTCCTGGGCTTGATCAGATCAAGCAGCAGGAGGGCAGAAACCTGTCTGAGGGGTGGCAGCAGCTGGGCTGCCCGGGGAAGCTGGTGGTAGCAATGCTGGGGGTCCGCTAAGGAGCCCCCAGTGTGCACGGAATCATACTTCCAATACTTGCAACATCATTGGGGTATGATTCCAACATGTTTGATACCAAACATGCCCAGGTTCTGAGTTACCATTATCTAGCTAGACATAGTTAGTGACCTATGTCCAGTACATATATAAAATGGCATTCCCGCACTCACGAAGTCCAGTAAAATGGGGCTGGAGTTCGTGGGGGCACCTCTAGTAGTGCAGGGGTGCCCTCACACACAGGTACCTGCACCCTGCCCTCTGGGCTGAGAGGGCCTACCATAGTGGTGACATGTGGTGACTTGTAGTGAAAACAGGTGCATGCACCCGTTTCACGTAGGGTGCAATGGCAGGCCTGCAGAACCCTTTGCATGGACTCCCTATGGGTGGCAGAATCACTGCTACAGCCCATAGGAACCCCTTGGAACCCCAATGCCCTGGGTACCTAGGTACTATATACTAGGGACTTACATGGGGGCACCAGTATGTCAATTGTGGGGATAAAAAGTTAGCATCAACCAAATTTAGAGGAGAGAACACAGTCACTGGGGTCCTGGTTAACAGGATCCCAGTGAACACGGTCAAACACACTTTTCCCATGTTAATTCCCATAGGAGTTTTGAAGACTACAGCCCGAACCGCTGGACGGAATTACACCATATCTGGCAGAAAGGTAGCTTTCGCTACGCAGATTACGCTTTTGGATATCTGGTGGAAATCAAGAAAGAAAGAAATTGAGGAAAATCCAAATTTCTATATCTGAGGTTGCTAATAATTTGTGAATATTTGCAAATGCGCACGCGAACAGAAGCGCTGTAATTGGCTGACCACAAACTGACAAGAAAGTTGCGGCTGATATTTTATGTTATTGGAGAGGTTCCCCGGGGTTGAAAATAGAAATACGTGGCATAAGGGGTCAGGGTGGAGGTACCCTGACCGTAGGGGGTGTGATATAGGGGTGTTAGAGGGTCAAATTATGGGTTTAAAATTATTTTTCTTTACGAGGCATGATATTTGCGGAACTATGCAAAAAAAAAAAATCAAAAAAAAAAATCACTCATTCATACACTAATTCAATCATTCATACATGCACTCATGCGCCCACTCACACACCCACTCAGACACTCTTGCACCCACTCAGACCCACTGATAGACACTAACAGCTCACTTTCAGACCCACTCAGACACTCACACACCCACTCACAGATCCAGTGACAGAGACAGGCTCTGTGGCCAAGCCCTGCTGCACATAGCCAAAGGCGCATGGTTGGGCGGCAGTGGTTAGATTATTGTAAAGTAATGAAAATTATTTCAAGTTAGAAAAACCACACAAATTCACAGAAAAAAAAAAAACAAAGGTTACAGGATGTTATAGTTAGGCTCACATTTTTAGCATACAAAACCATAGAAATTCACCAGTTCTAGTCAGCGTTATAAATCGTGCCCTACGGTAACTATAACTCGTGCCCCAGGCACTGCTAATTACCCCACAAATTATGACACTCATTAAATCTTTGATAACATTATTGATATCAATGCAATATATGCAGTAAAATCTTTGACGAAAAATGTGCTGCATAAACAAATATATTTCCACTGGAAAAAAACAAAGATTATAGGTATGTTATAGTTCGGTTCAGATTTCACACGCACAACACAATACAATTTCAGCTGTCACAGAATTATTTCAAGTAACTATAACTCGTATCCTAAGGTAACTATAACTCATGCCGTTTTCTCATCAATAATTTTGCTGCAAATTGTACCGCCTGTCCCCGCTACCTCAACTCTGCCTGTCCGAATTCCATGCCCCTATCCCCTCTCTCCTGTCCTCCATGGCCCATTTTGCTGCCACTCAATCTGCCTTCCATGCTCTGTTGTGCTGCAACTGCCCCTCATGCTTTCCCTGCGTGGTTTGTTATGAAGTCCCTTCCCCTACCCTCGCTTGTCTGTGTCTAGCCCCTACCCCTCCCTTCTATCCTCCTTGGCTCTCCGCATATGCCCAATCCCCCTCCCTGTTGCCCACCACGGCCACTGTGCTGCCACTAACCCTCCCACTTACTATGCATGGCCTACTGTGCTGCCACAGCCCTTACCGCCTGCTGTGTGTAGTCAGCTTGCTGCCCTTGACCCCCCCACTGCCCCACCTTTCCTCTGTTGTCTGTGTGTATGCCATTATATTCTCCTTGTTGCCCTCCATGGTGTGTTGTGCTTCCATTGCCCATACCGCCAGCCCTCCATGGTGAGGTTGCTGCTCCTGCCCTGCTGCCCTCTGTTTTAAATGTGTAGGCCCCTATCCACTCACTCCTGTCTTGTGTGGTCCGTTGTAATATCCCTGCATCCTCCCTTCTGCTCTTCACATTCTGGTATGCTGCAACTATCCCTTCTGTCTATCTGGAACAGTCAGCTTGCTGAACTTGCCTCTTTCCCCTCTGCCCTCTGTTGTACATGTGCACTGCCCTGACCCTCAACCCCCCTATTGCATTCCGTGGTCCGTTGTGCTGCACTGCCGTCCCGCTTGCCCTGTGTGGTGTATTGTGCTGCTGCGACTCCTGATGCCTGCCCTGTAAAGTCACTTTGGTGCCCCTGCTAGCTCCCTTCTGCCCTCTTATCAAAGTCCATGTCCCTAGCTCATTCCTCCTGCGCTCAGTGATCCAACGTACCATACTTACCAACATTTTGAACTTAGTAAGAGGGAGGGTTTGAAAAAAAAAACTTGGGGAATTGATTTTCCACATTGACAGATTGAAAAATAGGAGATTTTAGACAGGAGACAGATAAAATGAAACTCTTTTGGGCTTAAAAACATCAGGAGTCTCCTATCTCAATTGGGTATGTTGGCATGTATGGCTGAACTACCACTGACTCTTCCTTATGCCCTCAATGGTTTGTTATATTGCCACAGCCTCTCCTGCCTGTCCTGCATGGTTTGTTTGTTGCCCCTACCCCTAACTCCTGACATCTATGGTGCGTTGTGCCCAGTGTGGTCAACCTGTTGCCTCGGCACCCTCCTCCCTGACCTCAATTATCTGAGTCTGTGCCCCTGACCTCTTAGTATTCTAATGAACAACATTTTGTGGTTGTCTGGGTTCTGAAGAATCTGAGACTATACCCGTTTGGGACTTACTTTACTTCTCGGTTCAGATAGACCACACAACCCTCAGATGGCTCACCCAAATGAGGAGTAAAAATCCCAAACTGTTGAACTGGTCCTTCACCCTACAGGGAATGGACTTTATGGTGGAACACAGCCCTGGGTCTGACCACACCAATGTTGATGGTCTATCCAGGTTTTTCTGCCTTCGAGATTAGAGCTCACAAGACATTGGACAGTTGTCCCCCTTTTCAGTTGGATGAGGGCGAGGAAGGTTATACCTGTCAGCCTTAGGGTGGTCTTCCCCAAAACCTTTTGACTTCCTCCTCCATTTTTGCAGATCTTGTTTTTGCTGGCCTTAGGATCCTGCACACTTTAGCACTGCTAACCAGTGCTAAAGTGCATGTGCTCATTTCTTTAAAAATGGCAACACTGGCTTGTATCCAATTGGCATATTTAATTTACTTATATACGTCCCTAGTAAAGTGGTACTACATGTACCAGTATATTAAATGCTATTAGTTGGCCTGCAGCACTGATTCTGCCTCCCACTTGAGAAGCCTTTTCAAACATGACTCAAGCCTGCCACTGCAACCTGTGAGGGCATTTTAAAATGCCATTTCGACCTGGCAAAATACAAATGGTAAAGTTGGATTTTTAATTTACAATTTTGAAAATGGCACTTTTGGAAAGTTGGCATTTTCCTGCCTTAGCCATTTAGTGTCTGTAGCATTTCCCTGAACCACATGACTGGGTGTGGAGGACATTGGGCTTTGTGTTTTCCTCCAAGAAAGCCACAAACAATACAGAGCTTAGGTGTGCCTGGATGGGCCATAACTGGCAGGATGGGAGGGCGGATCTGGGCACAACACTATTTACACTTGAATAGGGTGTGTTGTGCCTCCAGACAAAGGGCTGTATATCCCCTGTAGTTAGTTAGGAGCCTGGACAGGGCAGGCTGGATGCCTGTGGACTTCAAAGGAAATCCTCTAGAAGCTTCTCCCACGTGAAGGGCAGAACTGGGTATAAATCAGGGGGGGGGGGACAGAGCTCACATGGTTCCACTCCATGAAATTCTGTGAAGTTGATTTAAAACTCTGTGGAATTCCGCAGAGGCGGAGTTCCGTGAGCGGTGGCGTGCCACTGCCATCTGCCCTGGTCGCACCCTGTCCTGAATGCACCAGATCTCAGAAGGGCCAAGCAGGGTCAGGCCTTACCCTGCTTAGCCCTTCCGAGATTGGGTGCAATCAGGGCAGGGCTGTAGGCAGCGAAAGCTGTCATTTCAGGCTCTTGTGCACTGGCCTGCCTACGGCCCTGGCCTGAATTCAGCCAGGGACTTAGGCCCTGACTGATGTTTCAGGCCTCTTTTGCACCAGTGTGCACAGCAGAAAAAAACACGAGGACTTACCTGGGTCCTCCCATGAGGTCCTCATTCCCAGTGGCCTGGCTCTCTGCCTCCCTCTGCCCCATTCTCCCGGGCGCTGGTGGAGGAAGGCCTGGATCCGGAGTTGGCGCTGGCAGCAGCTTCATGCAGCCAATGTGTGGCCAAGAGTGCACATTGCAGCCCAGTTATGGGCCACACAATGAGCTGTGTGGCCCCATAACTGGGCTGCAGTGCGCATGCGGTGAGCTCCACTTCACTGGTGAGGCTAGCGGAGTTTTTCGTTGAACTCCGTGCTCCATGCAGACCGTAGAGTGCTAAAAACTCCGTTAGATCCGCCCGTGGAGCGGAGCTCACCGCCCAACCCTAGTATAGATATTGCTCCTCAGACACCAACTATTCAGTACACTTATGGACCTGTGGATACTCTGCCAGAAAGAAAGACTGCAACTCTGCTGGAATGCTGGCCTGCGTGACTATTGCCTTGCCGACCTGCTGCCTTGCTGACAAAGGGCTGCATACCACCTGTAGTTGGATAGGGGCCAGGACAGGGAAGGCTGGATGCCTGTGGACTTCAAAGGAAAACCTCTAGTACCTTCTCTCACTTCAAAAGTAGAACTGGGTATAGATCAGGGGTGAGCAGAGCTCACGGAGTTCCACTCTGTGGTATTCCATGGATTTGATTTAAAACTCTGTGGAATTCCACTGAGGCAGAGTTCCGTGAGCTGTGGAGTGCCACTGCCGCCTGCCCTAGTGGCACCCTGTACTGAATGCCCCCGATCTTGGAAGCGCTAAGCAGGGTCAAGCCTCGTTAGCCAGGCCTGAACCCGCTTAGCACTTCCGAGATCAGGGGCATTCAGGACAGGGTCATTTTAGGCCTCTTGTGCACCGACCTGCCCCGTGTGCCCTGGCCTGAATTCAGCCCATGGCCGCTTCAGGCCTCTTGTGCACCAAGTGTGCACAGAAGAAAAAAAAAACAAGGACTTACCTAGGTCCTTCCAGGGGGTCCTAGTTCCCAGCGGCATGGCTCTCTGCCTCCCTCTGCCCCCTGCTCCTGGGCTGCTGGCGGAGGAAGGCCTGGATCCAGAGTTGGCGTGGCAGCAGCTCCATGCCGCCGATGTCTGGCCGAGAGTGTAAACTTCAGCCCAGTCATGGGCCACACAGCGCAAGCGCAGACTGTCTGTGCTTGCACTGTGTGGCCCACACCTGGGCTGTAGTGCGCACGCGGTGAGCTTCACTTCACTGGAGGAGCTAGCCGAGTTTTAGGTCAAACTGAGTGCCAAAAACTTTGTTAGCTCTGCCAGTGGAGTGGAGCTCACCACCCATCCTAGTATAAATATTGGACCTCAGACACCAACTATTCAGTACGCTTATGGACCTGTGGATACTCTGCCAGAAAGAAAGACTGCCACTCTGCTGGAATGCTGGCCTGCTTGACTATTGCTTTGCCGACCTGCTGCTTTGCTGTGCTGACCTGCTGACTCCAAAATAAATCAAAGAGCTAGTTGGCCAGCCTCCTGACTAGAGCCTCAGGGACAGAAGGCTCCAACAACCTTAAACTGAGTACCTTGACTTTGACATCTGTGAGTTCTATCTTGCCAAGTGGTGCCACCTCAGTCCTGGACCCTTGGAAGCGGGTCAGAAGGTACTCTGCCAGCCCATCTGTAGATCCAGCAGAACTGACATCTCTTACTTTACGGCGCTATCACGGGCAGAACCGAAGCATCATCTCTGATGTGAGGTTTCTCTAAGCACAAGTAGTCTGCCTCGACCTCACAGCCCACATCAGAACTGCTGTTGTGTGAAGCTTCAGTGATGCAGGCAGTCGCATTGTAAATCTCTGGACGGCAATGCAGGTTTTCACATCACATCCTTATAGCTCTTCTGCACCTACGCATTGCCTTGATTGCACAATGTATCATTGGACTTCGCATTGCAAACCCTCGTCGATGGGATCCGGAACAATGAGATGGTACCTCGTATGACAGCTTCGCAACTCCTCCGATTGAAGGTATGCTCGTCTACTTGGCGTAACTGGTTCCCAGTAGCCGGTCCGTACTCCATCACAGTCTGCTGAACCTATGAGACTGTCAAGGTGTGTGACCTGATATCCACAGTGGGAGCTTTGTGCCTTTTGGCACTATTTTCACTGTCATATTTAAAGTTGAATATCTCTGGTTCTACAGATTGGATTTTTGTTGTTTTGGTCTTGTTTTATTTATTTAACATTTCTCTATGTTGCTAAACAGTTGTGGAATCCTTTTGTGGTGTGTTTTCACTGTGTTACTGTTTGAAGTGTTGCACAAATACTTTACACACTGCCTCCAAATTAAATCTGACTGCTCTTTGCCAAGCTACCCGAGGGTTGAGTAAAGGTCCATTTAGGGTTTTTGCTTGTGACAAGGACTGAGGTTTCTGCTTGAGTAGGGTTTTACCCGCCTCAACCAGCAACCCAATTTCTTACAATCACAGGTCATGCTTTGACAAAACCAAAGGAAATAATTAGTGTAATATTCCAAACCCAACACTAGATGACAGGAGAGTGCATTTACATAGACTCTGAGGAGACAACCTACAGTATCAGAACTCCTCTGTGACACCAGCAGACGCAGAACACATCAGTATATCTCAAAGACCGCCACAGACATACACATGGTCAAGATCCCTCGTGCAATACACAAGCACCAGGTGCAGTGAACATACTAGCTCCATTTATTGTCCGCATATGAAATACAGAGTTCACGATGGGTCACTTGCTGCTGTTCCTCTTTCCACCCACTTGCATGCCATTGCCTGGAGCAAAGTGACTTACCAGCATATTGCCACCTAACTACTCACACAGGTTAACTGAAGCACATTAACTCTCCAGTCCATTTCCACAGAATCACTTTGATCACATTGCCATTCTGATCACATTTGCCAGATCTGTTTGAAAAGATTCCCTTTGGAGCCCTCTCACACAAGTTGACCTACAGTGGTACAGTGATAACTATCAAAGTCTTTTTGCCTACCAGTTGTTACAAGCTTAGATTTATCTTCTTCATCCCCAACATCCTCCTCTTCAACGTTTCGGCCTGGGAAGAAGAAGCCCATCATTCTGTGGAAGAACTGCAGCGTGAGCTGGATTGTCAGAGGTACCACATTCACCTGTAGTATATGAAGAGGCACTTATTATGGTATGTCAGTGTTCCGTATTATTTCAGTACTCAACTAATGATCAACTCAGTCCAACCCAAAACAGGTACAGCCTGACAAAAAAATCACCAGATCTGTAACTACCACCCCACTGCTGCCCATGAAGGTATTAAAACACTAACCCCATCTTGTCAGATTTCAGTTATGTACTCATTTCACCTCTGCCACGTTGAAAGATCTACAGATCCCTCTGGCAGTGGTAACAACGATCAACTACTGTACCCATCTGGTACCCGACTACACTCAAAGATCAAGGTCTAATTCACTAGTACCAATGGCGACGGAGACTCTGTGCTGTAGCCATTTCACCTGTACCAGCAGTAACTAAGATAAAAAGTATGTCCATCTCCTCCTTGCTAACAGTCACCATCTGTACCCATCTTATTTTCTTGGTGCTGTCTTATCAATAGCTGCCTATTGGGCATAGAGGATTATCAGGCCTTTTCAGAGATGGTGGGGAAATCCCTGCCTCCATCACCAAAGATGGCATTGATAGACCATGCACTTGAGTTTGAATGTGAAATCAGACAATATGTAACTATTGTCTTATTTAAGGCAGGTGGCAAGCCTTTGGGGAAAAGTATCTCCACCCTCAGTGCAAAAGTGGATTCATGACCTAACATATTGCCCAAAACAGATGACTATATATTACCTCTTGTTTACATCAATGTGTAGGCTGAAGGATATTTGGGCTCCTTTGCAGCAGTATTTGCAAGCGAAGAGTGGAATAGGCCGGGCTCGGAGTAAAGATTTGTAGATCACCCATTTTTCCTTCAGACTACCCTAGCCTCCACTCCCTTCCTGGCGTAAATAGGAACATGTTGGTAGCCTTGATAGGGTGGCACTTCAAGATGGGTGATTATTCTTTCATCAAATAGAGTACACATTGGAGTGGTAATGGCCTTGTCTCACAAAATAGCATACAGCTGCAGTAGGTTGAATGGACATTATTGTAGGCACTGTACAAGACCTACCAGGCTTAAACTTGGTAATGTGATGCAATGCACTTTCTTGGGGAGTATTTTTTAGGATTTCTTTTATTATATTTTATTTTTCTCTGTTCTGTTTGACATATACTTGATTATCTGAAAACTCAATAAATACAACAATAAAAAGAACTCTGTACCCATCTTACAGCTGCCAACCTTCACAAAGTCCCAGGCTTATACCTTGTTTATCTTTGGAAGCAACACCAATAATAATCCCTCAACCTATTTACACTGGTATTAAGGTACTCTAAGGTGTTTTTTCATACACCTGAGAATGTATATTTCTACTAGTTGTTAGAGTTCCTTCCTTGAGAAATCAGATGAGAAGAGGCTAAGGTGCAGAAGTTTAAAAAGCGAGCAGTCAAAGGTGAAAGATGTATTTATTTTGAAGAGAAACCAGAGTAATACACCAATCAAAAACATGTATCCTAGAGAGGAGGTTTTGTCACTTCAACGCCAAAACTCTTCTGGATCTTATAAATCTTAAAGGGTCACATGAAACACCTCTGATCACAGTTTGGTTTAATAAGGCGATGGCTTTTGATACTGTAATTTGGTCATTATTAAGACAGACCCTAGAAAGGTTTGTCTTTCCACTCTCTTTTACTGAGTTAAGTTCTAACACTTGGGGCCTGATTTAGAACATGGTGGACAGGTTACTCTGTCACAATGGTGACGGATGTCCCGCCCACCAAAATCGAAATCCCATTGGATGTCCCATCTGTCAAAATCTAAACCCTATTATATCCGTCACTTTAGCAACACAAAAGAATGAAGGACGGAGAGCTGAACAATGCAAACACTCACCCCAAGTCACAGATCGGGGTTTAATCCATTGTTCTTTTGCTCACCATGCCACCCCAGTGTGGACCCAGCCATACGCAAATCAGTCTTGACCCTGTTCCTCTTGGGAACAGTCCAGTCCGAACTGTCAGGCCAGGTGCTCCCTGGACTGGAAACAGGCATCCTGGGACCAGTTTCAGGGTATCACCTTTCATCAGCCAGGCTAGCTTGAATCCAGTGGCACAGTGAGCAAGGGACCCACGTCTGGGCATACCTTTCCCACTTAGGGCAACTTTTGCAACACAAAAGGATGATGGACGGAGTGCTGAACAATGCAAACACTCACCCCCAGTGACACATCTGGGTTTAAACCACCGTTCTTTTGCTCACCATGCCACTCCAGTTTGGACCCAGCCATACGCAAATCAGTCTTGACCCTGTTCCTTTTGGGAACAGTCCAGCCCAAACTGCCAGGCCAGGTCCTCCCTGGAACAAGCATCCTGGGACCAGTTTCAGGGTATCACCCTTCAACAGCCAGGCTAGCTTGAATCCAGTGGCACAGTGAGCAAGGGACCCACGTCTGGGCATACCCTTCCCACTTAGGGCAACTTTAGCAACACAAAAGGATGATGGACGGAGTGCTGAACAATGCAAACACTCACCCCCAGTCACAGATCTGGGTTTAATCCATCGTTCTTTTGCTCACCATGCCACCCCAGTTTGGACCCAGCCATATGCAAATCAGTCTTGACCCTGTTCCTCTTGGGAACAGTCCAGCCTGAACTGCCAGGCCAGGTGCTCCCTGGACCGAAAACAAGCATCTTGGGACCAGTTTCAGGGTATCACCCTTCAACAGCCAGGCTAGCTTGAATCCAGTGGCACAGTGAGCAAGGGACCCACTGTTGTGATGGAGTAACATGTTCACAAGTCCTAAATAGGGCCCTTATTGAGGGGCTTCTTTGTGTGTCCAAACAAAGGTATACTATCAGAGACGCATTTTCTACAGAGAGGGACAGGGTTGTTCTCTTTTTCCCATTTTGTTTGACACTCTATAGGTGTCATTCGCCATTTCTTGGTGAGAATAAATAAATTGTGGTGATTAAGATTGACTTGTATGCAAGTCATGTTTTATTGATTGTGTCCAATCCAGGTGTTTCCTTGAGCTTAATTCAGATAGTTGGACATCTGTCTTGTTACAAAGTAAAAATAAAACACAGAACTTTTCTTTTGCCACAAAGCAGAATGAAAGGACACACTGCAAATATCAGGAGGTGATATTAGTTAATAAGGTATGAACATAGTTCATGCTCTACATAATAAGTCCCAGCTAAATTTTAAAGGGGTTCTGGCAAAGATAAAAGAGATTATTGTGAAATGTAGACTAAAGTTGATACAAGAATTGGGGGTAGGATAACATAATTAAAAAGTGTACCCTTCCAAAGTTCTGGTACATTCTCTCTTGATCAGCTTATCATTCTTTCTTGATCAGCTTATCGAGTAAGGAGGAACGATGTCTGATGTATGTAAATTCTTAAGTGACTTCATATAGGACTTGGGATATAATCTAAACTTAACTGGATTTGTTTGAAATGGAATGCCAAATAAAAATGGCTTTGGCTTCTCAGATCTCACTGTATTAGTGAGACTTCATTTTACATTAACTATCTCTGGGGGTGGCTCATAGTAAAGACAAATCCAGCTGAATTACACTAGATAATCATGTGTAGTCTCTGTTCCCAGTATTAAGTTCCATTTCAATGTAAACAATGTGAATCTATTTTTATATAGCACTTCTTACTCATTACTGCAAGAACAGAAGAATACACAGGTCTAAATGACACTACTTTGTGGGATAGTCTTTTCATTACGCAGAATGATAAAAAAACACTTCAAGGGCTGTGAGCTGGGACACGAGTAAGCCATCTAAATCTGTCACAACATGATTTTGTGACCAAGTCACTGAATTCTGTAAGGAGGTATTCATACATTTGAGATTTGCTAGATCTTGCTATACCTGTGTGAGGCTTTTACACCATTATACCGCCAGTAACACTAATTTGTCTTTTGTGCATTAGCAATTTCGAAAAATGCAATGGTTTAGTTCTAAACAAAAACTAGGCTGCGGCACTGGTGAATTCTTGCCTGAACAATCATGCAGGTTAGTATGGCAAAAGCTTTTTATTAAGACAAAGAAGTGTTCTTCCACTGTCTAGGATAAATTCACTGTTGACATCACCAGGTTTTGCTCTTATCCATGATGATAGTGTTTTCCTTTCCAATTGCTTCTTTTATAATGCTGTCATATTATTTATTTGTTTTGCTTTCCCCCTCTTCCTTACTTGTTCCGCAAACATATGTTTATGTATATTTATTCTTACTGTTTGCTTTGTTAAGTTGCTTAGATTAGGTATATAAAATTCTGCATCCCTGTTGTTTGTTATTGTATTTATTTTTATAGAGAAAGTCGTTCACAGTTTACAGAAATACAAAAAAAAGGCAGGGTAAACAATGAGTCTACTTTGAACTAAGGTTGTCAATTGCAAGTAATGAAGTATCGAGACAATGAAAGTGTGTATCTTTGCTTTTCCTGTCACTCTACACAATGCCTATTAAAATTAAACACTTCACATACTCGGGATAATACATCTTTAGACTCCTTTTGAATGAAGTAAAAGTCAACTTTCTTTCTAGGAGGATGTATGTAAAGGCAAGAAACCAATGTGTAGTTGTCTAACAGATGCAGATGTGCTGGGTGCTATCTTTCTAACCTGAGAGACCCGTCCTGTATATACTGATGTACCCATATGTGACAGCTTTGCCTTAATCAGGGCAGACCTGCAGAGCCTTGCTACTACTCTTTCATTGCACATGTAGAGTCCAGAAAGCAAAGTATTTTTGACTTCAGAGTTGACATTTACTGTCACCTCCCTAACTGCTTGAGTCTGGATAGCTGACAGCTGTTCCAACAGACTGACTCATCAGCTTTGTGCAACTGTGAACTACTTTGGGCAAATTTACTACTTATTGCTTATAAAATACCTGTTGCAATTTGTGACCAGTATTTTTGCAACTAGTGCAAAAATGTTTACTTATCCTGTACGCATTTGTTCATATTGTGTGGTGCTTCATGCTCTGCATACTCTGGTCATCTAATGTTGGGCTAAGATGGTTGCAAGTTATTTTTCTTTAAAGAAATTGTTCGGAGGCACAAGATGCAGTGTGACTCCTTCCTTAATTGCCAGTGCACATGGGCACAAACTTCATATTCGGTTGTTTTTCACACAGTGGGTGAAAGTGGTATGAGTGGTGAGTAAACCGTATGGTGCGCATATGTACTATGAAAGGAAGTTATTTAATAAAGGACAAGATCTGTCATCATTCTCACACATTTTTGGTGATGAGTGGGCACGAGTGAATCTAGAGCACTACACACTACGAACAGATGCTTACAGGGTAACATGTTTTGTACATATCATGTGCTTCTGTAGATACACATGCTCTGCATTGACTGTGAACCACTGCCCTTCTACAAGAAGTGGCTAGTGTGTGGATGATGCAGATGACAGAGTATACACAGGACCGTTTGGCTAATCATTGCCTGTTGTCAGTCTAACATATCCAAATAATAATGTAAAGGTGAGTGGGGTTGACCAAGCAGCTGCTTTTCATATGTCAGCAAACAGAACATTGCACAGAAAAGCCAAAGTTGTTGCCTTTTTGCATGTAGAGTGTGCCTTGGGGGTAAAAGGGAGAGCTCTTTTAGCTTTCTGATAGCAAGTTTGGTACACATAACTATCCAGCTGTATATGCCCGTTTTGAGATGGCTGGTTTAGCAAAAATTGTGAACTGGTCAGCTTTGTAAAAAGGCTTTGCTATGTCAATGCAGTACATGATAGCCAGTTTGACATTTAAAGTGTAAAGGGCTCTTTCTGCCAGGGTTTCTGGTTGAAGGATAAAGATTGGGAGCTCTATGGTTTGATTGCTGAGAAAAGGGGAAACCATCCTAGATTAGTTGTGAGTACCACTCTACCTTTATAAACCTGAAAAAAGGACTTTAGTAGCGTGAAGGCTTGCAGCTCACTAATACAGCTAAGAGATGTTATGGCCACAAAAAAGACACCTTCCAGGAAAGGTACTAGAGAGGGAAAGAATGCAAGGGCTTAAAAGGAGGGGTCTCATGATTCTACTGAGTACTATTTTGACGTTTCAGACTGGTGCAGGGGGACCTCTGGGAGGGATGATTGAGGCTGTCCATAAAGGCTTTAACTAGTTGTGTGCAAAAACATGAAGGTTTTTATTTTAATTTTATTTTTTACATGTAAGCAGGTATGGCTGCTAACTGAAGGTATATTTATGTGTAGGCGAGACTTGACTTTTCGTGGTCAAGCAAGTAGCAGATAATGTCAAGGCTGCAGGTTTTATGGGATCCAAGTGTTTGGGAATGCAATAATGGGCAAATCTGTCTACTTTGCTGAGACCATGCTCATGTGGTAGGCCTGCAGGAGGACAGGTTGTTCTTAATCGCTGGAGTCTGCCATCAATGGAATCCTCGGTGCCATTGACAGCTTTGAAGTGGACGGTGGCCTCAGTGCCAGCATTGAAGGTGTCTTTGGCTTTGCAGGTCCTCAAAGGTTTATAAAGGATCCTAGGTCTTGACGGTCAAAGAAGGTCAGTGCCTGGACCTTGAAGAGGCATGCGCTCTGAAGCCTTTGGTTGGAGCCAACTGGAGCCCGAAGGTGGTGGTGTTCTGCCTCTGCATGAGTCTCTTGGGAGGCATGGCTTGCGTTTTAGTGCTGCCATACTTAAAACCCTTGCAGAAGTTGTTGGGGTGAAGAGAACATCTTGCTTTTCTTCCTCTGGTCTGAATCGGAGGAAACAGCCACCTCTAGACTGGGCGATGGTTGATAGAGGAGATGCCCAGAGGTTCAGCCTCCTCACCTTCCACAACATCCAACGAGGCCTGTTCTTTGAAGAGGTTGGGGTTGTCGTTGGAGGCTTGCTGCTGCATCTTCTAATGGTCCTATCTTCTCTCGTCGATACCGGAGGGTCTTTTCTGAGTGGAAGGTAAGAGAGCTCTGACAAGCAGTGTTGTCAGGGGGAGAGAGAGATTACACAACTTGTGGTGATCAGACCATGGATATTTGGCGTGGCACTCGGGACAGCACTGGGATGGCATCTACTTCATCACCCCGAGTGCATTCTTTGTGGCAAGATCACTGAAGATGAGGAGTGACCACCCCAAGGATGGCACTAGACCCTAACATCCAAGAGTTGATGGATAAGTGAGCCTCTGGAGGTTGTTGCAGAGAGGAACGAGGGTGACAAGAACTTTTCCCAAGGATCGGTATTGACTTGCACAATCTGGGCGTGAGCAGAAGCATGGAGAACACGTCCAAATTCAGAGCCTCAGTTGCATGCACATGAACCCAATGGCGGAAAGAAACACTTCACTATGGAGTTGGTGCCCATGCACATTGCGAGCACTGGGAAGAACCACGCTGCATCTTGTGACTCAAAAGACTTTCTTCGTAGAAAACCAACTTGCAAACATCTGAGCCCAACACTAGAAGACAGGAGCATGAGAGGCATGTGTACCTACCTCAAAACATGGTATCAACATATTTTTACAAACCAACCTAAGTACCATTAGGTCGGTTCGTAAAAAACTGAATTTGATTGAGCAGCAATCTGACCTACTTAATTAATAATTTGGTCGCAAATTACAACTCAATCCAATTGGCCACAATCACAGGGATGACGACCTACAAGGATCAGCTGGCCATTATGCCTGCTATTGATTTTCAATGTTTTGCCACCGGATGTTGGTAGCAAAACATGAATACATAAAATACGGATTCAGTATTTGGAAGAAAAGCCTACAACAGCCGCCCCTTCCAGATACTGAATAGGGATCCACGCAAAATTCAATTTCTCCCACTTTTCTGACTTCTAAAATGCGATTAGTACACTGTAAAAGGCATTTTAATGTGTTCAAAAGCCAAAGCAGTGCGTTTGCGACACTTGACAGCTGATCCTAAATTCATTATTAAGTACCTTTAAATGAAACTCTACTTCCCTCTCTGCAAACTTCCCAATTTAGAAGAATCTTTTCATGTTTCTTCTGCTCCATTTTAAGTTATTCATTTCTAGGTTTTAAATAACAGTACATTAGTTGTGAAAAGCACTTCCAGATTGCCAGTAAGTACTAGAAATGGAGGTCTACACTTACGACAAGTCTTAGGCAAGTGTCTCCAATTTCATCACTCCCCATGGCTTACAATTCTTCATTAGGATATGCATATCTAGCATATGTTTACACAGGTGAAGATACCCTTCTGTAGACAAATGCATTGAGCTGAGTTGTCTCACCTCAAGATGCTCCTTAACAGAGATTCCACCAACTGGAGGCCGAACTTTGCTGAAGATTCGAAGGGCCAACTGACGTCCAGACTGCCCAGGACTCTGAGGCCGTAGCACAACCTGGAGGAAATACAGATGTTATCAATGAGCTACATTCACTCTCTAGTGGAACGACTTCCTTTTATTCAAAGCCACGATGCAAGATAGCATTGCTCTGTGACCATGTTGCACACCACACCCTTGCCTATCACAGAGCAGAAAATCTCAACTCTTTTAAAAAAAAAAACATCCTGCTCTTTTTCTACCTGTAGCCTTATATGTCTTTGTAGCCTGTGATTTTCTCTCCTCTACTCCCCAGTTATAGGTCTTGCAGAAGACCTTGGTCACTCACCTTGTAGATAGCATTAGGGAGGAGGTTATTCATTGTGAACCATCCAAGCTCCAGGAGATGTTCCGCTGTATCATCTGACTTATTGATCTGCAACAGAGGAACCAAGAGGTTACAACCCCTCAACAGAACGGATGTCTAAGAATATCTGTGTAATCAAAAAGCCAAGACATCTTGTTTAACAGATCACCACCTCCAGAATAGTCTGCAACCCTGTCCTACCAATGTTCCAATTCTTCAAGACTGGATGCTCTTACTGAATGGCAAAGAATGCATAAGCTTTACTGTGTTATAAACGTGTATATGAGCTAACACGAGTCAATCAAATCCTAAATGAGCCAGAGCGAGGACATAGGATGGATTGTGCATGTAGAGTATGTGGTATGCAAGAGTACTCATTAGTACAGTGGGTTAGATGTTAGCTCATTTAATTAAGTATATGGCACTTGTTCCATACTGCACTTCTGTGTTTATAATACCAACGTGTTTGCCCAAACAACAAAATGTGCTTGTGCCGTTTGGACTTGTAACTATCAATTACTGACACCCACTGAAGTAAAATAATATATGTCAGTATTTCACAGTCACATGGTAATAAAGTGAAACAGGAGTCAAAGACTTGCCGCTTTCAGTCAAAATAATTAGAGTCCATTTGTTGTAAAGTGTTTTATTATTAAGGGCAGGTAGGTACCTTCACTTAGTAACAGACAACAATCTCACAAAAGGTCCAGTCAAGGTCTCAATAAATGTATCCATGCTCAACTCTTGGTAGCTTGGCCCATGAGCAGTTAGACTTATCTTAGGAGACAAGTGTGTAAAGTAGTTAATATCAACAATACTGTAAATAAGTAAAACACAGCACACAATAAAAATCAAAAACCAATTTATAAAAGTAGGAAATATTTTTATCTTTAAAATGTCATCTGAACTACAAAAATCGGATTTAGGGAACCAGTGATATGATTTTTTAAGGATTAAATGTAAAAATGGTCTTTCTAGTGCCTAAAAGCACCAACCACAGTCATCTGGTCACACTAGACTAGGGCAAAGTCAAAGCTTGAGGCCGACCACAATGGAGCCCAAGTCGGAGTCAAATTTTTCGCTTCGGACTTAGTCTTTTTTTTGGAGCTTTTTCTCTTCGGCTTCAGCTCCTCTTCAGGCCGGCTTGCAATGCGTCGTCGTCGGTTTGGCTCCGCACGAGGTCCCGGCATGGACGTCAATTCACCAAAATGCCAGGGGTAGCGGAAGAGACATCACACAACATTCCATCTTTGCTTTCACACACACATGCTCACACATACACACACATTCATACATACACACTCTCACATAACTTTCTCACATAAACACACTCCCATTCACAAGCATGCACACAACATACATTTGCAAGTGTTTTTTTTTTTTTTTTTTTTTACTTACCTCAGCTACCACAGAGGTTTACATTCCAGCTAACTGTACTCCATTTTTTATTACACCAATAGTGAATACTATATTATTTACTAGTACTGTAATAAAAAACTGATTGATAACAAGGAAGTGGAGCCCCAAGCAACCTCCATAAGGACGAGCTTTCCCTGTGTTGCTGGCACTGATTTTGCCACCTCTGAGGCCAGGGGTCGCAAATGTCAAGCTGGGGGTCGCAGCTGCTGCCCTTAAATGACGTTCATGGGCCCCAGTCAAGTCAGCTCCTGGAAGTCTCGTCAGAAAAGCTCCAGAGCTTCAGCGGGATGAACCTGAAATTCAGGGTGGGTCGCGGTTCAACATCGCCGGCTTGACTCTCGTCGACAGGTCGGTCACCTTATATACCTTTTTTTCAAAGTTCTTCCAGAAGTCAGTCTGGGGTCTTGCAGGGTCCACCAACTTGGTCTAAGGTTCCAGAAGCTTTGAGTTGCTCCTTGGGAGTTAGGACTACAATTCCCAGAATGCACCTGGTCAAAATCCTTAAAAGGCTGGGCAGCTCTTCCACATTTTTCCATGCTCCTGGGCTGGCAAACAGGTGGGAACCCCTGACCAATGGGGTGCTGGGCGCCACCCTCTGTGGTGACCACTAACTTTGAAGCGTGGCTTTTTTCAATCCCAGAATGCACTAGTTCACAAAATCCAGAATGGAGAAAATCTCTTGTGGTGGGTTGGGTGTGGCTACATTTCCCTAACACTCCCCTTCCACCCCCTCTGGTAATTCAATTACAGGGTTTCCCATCTGGCTCGGGGTGCAGGAAATGGGAGAGGTCTGGTATCGGTCCCAAGTGTCTTTCCCTCCTCTGAAGGTCAGTTTGGCCACCCAGCCCCCTTCCTGCTCTACCATCCGCTGATGCAGATCTCCATCCACCAGAACCCACAAGATGTTTCCTTTGTTTCAGCCCAGGCCACTTCACACCTCATTAAGGTAGCTTGGCATAGAATGCCAGAAGCTGATCAATCTGGAAAGGATACTACAGGGCAGATTTACTAACTTATCACTGGGACTGGTGGTGAATGTTCTGTTCAACATCTGTTTTTTTTTGCTTTTGCTGTCCTAAGTAGGAAGGGTATGCCCAGACATGGGTCCCGTGCTCACTGTGCCACAGGATTTAAGCTAGCCTGACTGATGAGGGGTGATACTCCGAAACCGGTCCCAGGATGCCATTTCCAGTCCAGGAAGGATCTGGCATGGCAGTTCAGGCTGGACTGTTCCCATGATATGGCTGGATCCAAACTGGAGTGGCGTGAGGAGCAAAAAACATGATAGATTAAACCCAGATCTGTTACTGGGGGTGAATGTTTGATTTCTTAAGCATTCCATCCATCATCTCTTCTTTTTGTCCGTGCCTATAAAAGTGGATGAATGTTCAACTCCCATGCCACAGAGGGGTTAGAGGCAATATGTACTCTCAAATATTTAAAGTTGTGTTTGCCAATTTTTAAGCTGGTAGCCCATCCAAGGCCCAGATGGTGAAGGGGAACTGGATAGAAGGTAGACTTGGCCATGTTGATGGAGAGGGCTGATATCTCACCAAAGATTCAGAGGATTTGGAGCACTCGGGACCAGGGGTTTCCAGCTTGGTCAAGAAGATCTGGGTGTCATCCACATAAAGTGAGTTTCTATCCATGGCCCCTCCCCCACTCAAATACTCCGACCCTGTGTGTCAATATGAAGCCACTTGGCCAGGGGCTCTATGGCTATCACAAAAATCAGTGTAGATAGGGGACACCACTGATGCTTGTACTAGCGGATATGGACTGGTCAGAAGACTGCAGTTCCCACTCAGACATATGCACTTAGATCTGTGTAGAGGAGCTGGACTTGTTTTAGAAACTTCGGTCCAGAGTGGAGCCCTTGGAGAAGTGTGAATAAATATCTCCAATCCACCAAGTCAAGCGTTTTTTCTATGTCCGCCAGCAATAACGCAGCTGGCACACTTAGGCAGTCAGCAAGCGCGATTGTATTGTACTCTACAAATGCTGTGTCTGGTAGCACGCCTGGGCATGAGGCCTACCTGGTCATGGTGGATCAGGGAGAGCATGACATGAAGCAGGGGACTGGCCAGAGCTTTGGCCAAGATCTTGGCCTCTGTGTTTATGAGAGCGATTGGGCGGTAGGAGGAGCATTTTCCCCGACTTTGGGATCAATACTTTCTCTGCTCTGCGTAAGTCAGGTGGGAGCAGCCCTGTTCCGATTGCCTCTTTCAGGACTGCCACCAGGGGGTCTCTGAGCTTGTTCATAAATAATTTAACCCATAAGTGCCAGGTGTCTTGCCAGACTTCTGGTCACCTAGGACAGTTGTTAGTTCCTTAGAAGTGAGGTCTTCGTCTACCACTGCTCTATCGGCCGATGAGAAGGATTTGAGGGGCAGTTCTGATACAAACCGGATGATCTGTGTGTCTGATAGGTGGTCACGTGACACATACAGCTCCACGTAAAAGTGAGCGAACTGTTGTGTCATGGCATCATCCACAGGGATACACGAGTCTGTGGAGTCTAGCAAGTACAGGATCAGAGTATGGTGTCTGATATTGGAGTAGAGGTAATATTGTAGTTTTCTGGCTTTATCCCATAGACAGATCTGGGACTATGAAGCAAGCCATATTGTCTTGGCCTTATCAAGGAGCAGGTGGCACAACTGGGATCCAGCATAAAGTTTGTCCCTAAGCAGCCTGGGGTCGGGGCTGAGTGTGTAGCCACTTCTAACATTTGGATTTGCATTCTTAGATCCTGAACTGTTTGCCATTTTTTATGCTTCTTCCCAATCAGGTAACTTATGACCTTCCCCTGTAGTGTTGGTTTAAGAGCCTCCCACAGAATGCCTGGGGATTGCACGGAGTGTTGGTTTTGGGCTAAGTAGGTGTAAACTGTTTCTCCCAAGTGGGAGGTGAGGGATGTGTCTCGAAGGGACCACAGGGTCATACGCCAACAGAATGACTGTAATGAGTGTGCTGTGTGCAGTGAAATGTTATCGGGGAATGATCTAAGAGCCCTTGAGGAAGGATTTGTGCCTTCATCTCATGATGTAGTTTAGTCTTCAGGAGGAAGTAGTCCAGCCGGGAGAATGTGTTGTGTCCCCTCGAATAGATTGTGCTCCCTCTGTCGCCCCGATGAAACCCATGCCACTAGTGTCAAGGGCTCCTCAAATAGATATCAAGTGATGGGTACGTATCTGCCCCATTGGTTGATCCAGGTTAGATGTACTACGTAGAGGTGCTCTCCGATTAGAATTGCAACTCCCCTGGAACCCTTGTGAAGCTTGAGTGAAAACATGGAGTATAGCTATAACGTGTCAGGAAGGGAACTCTACTGCCCAGCAAGTGTGCTCTGGCAGAAACAGGAAGTTGGCATGTAGCCTTTTAGCAACTCAGAGGGCCGCTGTCCTTTTGATTTTGGCTAACAGGCCATTAACCTTCCAGGACATTAGCTATACTCGATCAAGTCGGGTTGGGCTTTCGTCGCCCATCTTGATTTGGAGGTGGAAAGATCATGATAGACAGTAGCTGTCTGGTGTGGTGGGCGCACCTTCAACTCAACGAAAAACATTAAACAATAACAGTAACTAACACATTAACCCTAATCATCCTGACCCACCGACCCTATACTCCTAGAACATGATGTAACTATTGTGGGACAGGACAGTCTACGGCGCCAACAGGACAACAGTGCCACCATGTCCCAATGAATCCCACCCCTACTAAACTAATACCGGTGTAGGCCCTTTAGTGCCAAGGCTAACACCCTGTCTAGCATCCTGTGCTGTGAGATACCAAAAATAGTTGTAAAACAAATTAAGTTTTGCCTATATGTACTCAACCTTAGCCACCTTTGGCGCAGAAAGCATAGCTCACAAGACTCATCCTGGAGGAGTTTCTGGTATGAGCCTGCCTTAGGCCCATCAGGCTGTTACTTAAGGAGCAAGGCAGGCTGCGTCATTTCCATGTCTAGGTGCACCCAAATGCCTCCTAGTCAGTTCACTACGAGGACTGCGCTTCAGCCGAGATGTCTGTTTTCCTGCACCAGGAGGAAACAGAGCAGTTCCTGTTACTTGTGTGCAATGGGGAGGGCCAGGCAGTACACACACCCTCAGACACCCACACCAGAGAGAGCTTCAAGCAGAGGAGGCGGGTGTGCGGCCAAGGTTGGCACAGCTTGTTGATCCATCCGAATACTGCCTCTGGAGTTTCGGCAAAGAAGGTCTGGGATTAGAAAATCACTAAGTTTGCTGGAGAACAAGAGCGTATTGAATTTTGATGAACAATCTGCATTAATCTTGGACTAGTTTGGAGAAGTCATGAAAAATCATTATTTTCTGGTATTGTAACTGTAGCGAGTCTCGAGATCGAACATGACAGAGTATGGCTTCTCTGACCAGGTAACAGAGTATGTGTGCAATCATACGGTGGGGGCTGCTGGCGGCGGTCTCTGGGTTAGAGCTCTGTGTGCCTTTTGCTTACCATGCAGAGGCATAAGGACGTGGTGGGCATAATAGAGGGAATCCTTTGATCTAGGAACATTCCTTCACAATCTTCTGGGAATCATATGAAACTAATTGTGTTGGCCTGACCTCTCCGCTGCATCTTTCACCACCGCGGCTAGGCCTCTGGAAATGGAGAATAATTGCAAGAGCTTATGTTGCGTCTCAGATATTGTGTCTTCCACAGTGGAGACCCTAGCCTCTGCCTCAGTGATCCTGTCGACTGGCTTGCCCAGGTCCTGGTGCAACAAGCATCACATCGGAGCCCACTGCGCCTAGCTTCTCTCCTAGGGCATCTCATGATTGGTTTATAGCTGCTAGGATCATAGTGGTTTTAGGGCTAGTAATACGGGAATCTCAATCATCTTCAGTCCCTGGGGTTGGGGGGACCTTCATTTGCCACAGTCCAGATGGGCGGTCACCAGATTACTGTGTATCTAGGGGCCAACCTCCATTCCAGATGGATCTGCTAATCCCCCATGGGGATTTGCAGGGTGGCCTGAGCAGTCCAACATCTTTCCTTGAACGACCCTCTGAATCTGGCAGGTGCTGAACTGTCCACTTACTGCGGGAGACCGTTGATATCTGTGAACTGCTGCTAGTGCACATAATGACTGTTGGCAGGGTTCCCACAGATTAGGTTTTAGACATTGCCCCACAGATGTTGAACCATGTTATACTGGGTTTCCCAAATCTGATGCCCAGATATCGGGCACAGAGACAACAGGAGCAGCAAGTGGGGGCGCGCAGTAGCCAGACAGGCCTGGAGCTTGGTCCCATTCCAGGAAGACCTACATGCCTCCCATGGAAATCTTCAGGGCAGTACGAGCTTCCTACCAGCTTGTCCGGGCATTGTGGGGTTCAGTGCACCCACTAGGTGTCAGTTGCTGCAGGTCTTCGCCAGTCCCTCCCTGAATAAACAGTGTCTGTAGGAATGCGCTCTGCAATCTAGGCCCTGGATGATGGTCGACAGATAGCAGGCCTTAACACAGGTGCAACGTTTTCAGGAGCACTATGTGGGAGGAGAAAGCCCATTCCAACTAGCCGCCACTCCCTCCAGCCATCCAACCACGTGTCAGGCAGCCTAGGTTGCCTCCCTATGTCCTTGTGCCAGGGTCGGGAGCACTGAAATCCCGTGGCTCAATGACCCCATGAGTGGGTGCTGGGACCGCCCGTCTCCAGGCTGTCAATCAGGTGCTCACAGAGCACAAAGCTGCACAGGCCCAGGGGTTTTGGCACGATTCGCTCCCGGCGCTCTCGTGCCCACCACCAGGGGGCTGAATTGTGGAACTTTCCAATGATCTAATATGCTTCTGGACCTTCCCCTGCATGCATATCATGACTTCCAGTAATTTGGACGCTATTTGTAAATTGCCATCCATTTCCAATCCTTGCCAGGTTTTGTGGAAGTCAGTCTGCTCATGCTTGGCACTCTATTACCTAGAATCGCCTGCTTACTGCCTTGTCTCTACCCCAGCAGGCCAAGGATGGGTGGAGGAATTCAGCACACCTATGACTGGCTGCTGCTAGCCTGCTTACACCTGATGCATGTGATTTCTGTAGCTATTTTAAGCCTCAGCTCCATTCAGTCTAGTGTTGGTCATTGTAGCGGTGAGACGGACGCTTGGTTCCTGACATTTCTGAGGCATAGTTATTCCTTGTTCCTGGTCCAAAGCCTTATTTATTTCTCCCTGGTTTCCTGAGCTTTTGCTATTCTTCTTTCCTGAGTTTATGAGCTACAGTTATTACTTGTTCCTGAGTTGTAGCTATTCCTTGTTCCTGAATTATCATTCCTAGTAGTACTACCTTGACTCCTGAGCCTTAGCAAATCCTTGTTCCTAAACTAGCAAGCCCTGCAGTGCTACTTTGACTCCTGAGCCTCAGCTATTCCTTGAACTATTACCTTGTTTCCTTGATTCCTGAACCAGCAATTCCTGTGTTCCCTTGAAGCCTCTCCTTCTGTATTTATCTTTTCCCAGTCCCTGCTTATATACCCCACTGTTCTTGTTCCAGTTCCTAGTTAGCGGTCTTCCTGTTGTATTGCTTCTAGTTTTCTTGTATGTTTGTTACTTGCTTTCTGCCAGGTGTGCTCTTGTTTTCCCTTCTTTCCTATTAAAGAATCCTCCTTGCTATCTCCTTGTTGATCGCAATTGTGTATTTAGTTCTAAACCCTAGCTGTTACCCTGTGTTTGTACCTGTTTGATTGCCAGGATCGGTGGGCTCAGGTGACTACCTAAGAGGTGTTTCTTGTACACTGTGAGCATTACCTTTGAGTTACTTTTATAACATCACCATAGGTGTCAGCTTCACAGACCATGCCTTTGCATGTATATTCAATATATTAATAATATTAGCAGTCAGAATCTGTAACAGCAATTGTGGGTGGGGAACTTACTGAGCTTCAGTCCTACCATGTGAAGCTCCCGAGTACTTTACCCCCACATTCCCACAGGTGAGTGTCCAGCAGCTCAACTCAGCTGCTCTGTTGCTGGGACTCACCTGTCACCAAGGAACCCTTGGAGCACCGGTGTCACTGGACCAGTGCACCAGAGTTACTTCATTCGCGCTGAGGGAGATGAAAGGCAGGATGGTGCCGGACTGAGGCCATGCAGAGTGTGATATACGAGGCCACAATTTTCGGCATCCAGGCCATGCCCCCCCAAATACTTACTTTTGATTACATTCTTTCAGATTGATACCACAGATTCTTCACCTTTAAAATATTTGTAGATGCACGACTGGATCAAGAAGATTTTAACAGCATAGCCCTGCAATGAGTAGTGTCATGCAGCTTCGTGTCGGAAGTGATTACTGGAGCCAAACATAGACACTACTGAAGCACGCTGACATCAATTTCTTTCTAGACACTGTCCGTGCCCTCAGATGATGAGGCTAAAAGTAATCAATCATGATAGTGAGCAGATCTGTAATGTGGCCTCCTCCCTGTGAAAGTATTCATTTCACAGGGAGGAGGGGGGTAGTGATGAAGCTGCGGTTACAGCAGTCATCAGAAAGAGCATTGCTGTAAGTAACCTATTCTTCTGATGAATATTTCTAACTGTAGATTCCTCACCTTTAGGATAGATACCAAAGCAATTCCTCCCCAGGTGGTGTCTCACAACAAAAAGTACTGCAAGACAAAACAGACAAAATGCCAATCCTATTGGATGTATATGTCAAGGCAGTAGTGTTCTGTGAATGTGTGCACTGATGACCAAGTTTTCACCTGAAAGGTATTCAGGACAGCTACTTGTGCCAACACATTGCAGCTTTGGCCGTGGTGTAACAGGCCCTGACCCCTTCTGGAAGTTACTTCTTCTCCATCACACAACAGATCTTGATGCAGAGGACCATCCATCTGGATATGGTCCACTTCTGCACAACCATGCCTGTCATTGTCATGATGATTTTTCACCTAATGGTCCTTGGTAAAATCAAGGTAAAGACGGAGCAAACGTCTGGGGTTTTAATAACCGAGTCTCACCTCTTTCGAGGGGTGTGAAGTACGGAAGAGTGATGGATTGTCCGACATGGAAAAAATGTCGCAACTTTCTGGATAAAAGCTGCTCTCGATCCCAGCACCAGTGTGTCGGGGGCAAAAAGGTGGTATAAGGCAGATGTACTGAGAGAGCTTTAAGTTCGCTCATAAAATGTGCTGATGTTCTTGCAATGAGGAAAATGTTCTTTAGGACCAGCTGACTTGCGGACAGCTGTGGGGACTGCACATAAGAAATGTAAGGGCCAAGTTTCATGTTAAGATTCAACTGTGGCATTATAATAGGCTTTGGGGGGGAACATATGGACCAAACCTTTGAGAAAACACATCACAAAAGGTGACTGAAACAAGCACAGTTGATCTGGTAAAAACTAAAATGCCGAAGAAGCTAACAAGTGACTTAACAGTACACATTGAAGTCCTTGCCAGGCCAAAGACAGCCCAAACAGCAACACATCCAACAATTCTGTTTGCTACAGGCCAGTTTTACTGGTGCCACAATCCAGCATAAACAGATTTTGTAGATGAACGCCTTGCTTCTAGAAAAACATCCATTTCTTTGGGTGGAGACCGAATGCAGACAATGGCCATCATTCAATCTGTTGTAGATTTGGCAGGCTCAGATGCAATACTCTGTCCTACTGCTACAACAGACCATCTTCTCAAAGCAGCAGCTGTATTGGGGGACAGATGCGCAGGTCTGGGTACCACACTCTCCTGGCCCAATGAGATGGGGGGGGGGGGGGTGCTAAGATAACTTTGTCCCAGTCGTTCTTGATCTTCAGAACTATGGGCAGGAGAGGAGCTGGTATGAAGCAGGGCACAAGTCTTAAAAATAAAGAAGTGGGGGGGGGACTAACCAAGGCAGGCAGTATGCAAGTGACATCACACTTAGCATCACAGGAAGAGGCATCACAGCCCATGACCTCACAAGAAGTGGAATCAGATCCTAAGACCTCATACATATGTTTAGCAAGTCTGTCATGAGTACTTCTGAGTGCATGACAATATTTAACAGATGAGACTTTGCGCTGGTGTTAGGCCAAAAACGTGACGCAACTCAGACGCAAAAACTGGGGATCAACTTATACACTTATTTTTAAAACTCTGCCACAAAGAAATTGGCAACAAGGAAAAATGTGGCAGCAAATTTGTTCTGTTTAACCAGCTGCAAATTTTGCGTTTTGAAATATCTTATGTGGTTAAGGCAACTATTGCAAATAAATTTGTGTCCCCAGTAAATCTAACAGAATAATAATAATGGTAAGATGACTCTGGGGGTTAACATATTTCTTGCAGAGATCTATGTTTTGTCTAGTCCCAGTTTTGGATCAAAGTAGCATAGAGGGTTAATAGGTCTCCTGCAAAGCACATCACGTAACACATAGATGACAGATTTTTATTTTATGTAGATGAGAAAGTGGGATACTCCTTTTAACACATAGATCATTTTGTTACTTGCAGTTCATAAACTGTAATCCTTCTGCTATATAGCACAGCGAGCTGTGAAGGACATGTGACTCCTACACCTTGTAATCCTCATTGTCTTATGCAACACATCCTGTACACTGATTTAGACATTTATAATTGATCATTAATCATTAATATATAATGTCTATGTGTGATGCAAAGCACTCTGACACCCTGCATTGGGATAACTAATGCTATATAAAAAAAAATATATATATATTAATGCCATTTAAATTTGTATTTGTGTAAATACTGGAACAGGCCAACACATCCGACATTTTTACAGTGTATGCATATCTCTTATATACAGGGACTGAAAGAAGTCAAAAGCAAGCCTCTCTCAAGTACTTGAGAAGTGATAACAAGCTGTGTGCCTTTGTTTCCTCTTCACTGCATGTGCATCTAGGTGTGCGTTTCCAGATAGCTCCCAGTCAGGATACTCCAACAAATGGGAGGCCTGATGGCCCTTAACTTTTGCCTCTGTTTTGGGCCCAGCTGGAATTTAAAATAAAAAAGCCCCCTCGCCTACATGTTCCTGCATGGAACAAAAGCAGGCAACTTACAGGTGCTGCTTAATGTGTTCTGGTGCCTGAAATTACACCAGGACAAGTTCAGCATATTTCTGTGAGGCTTAACTTCTTGGCAGGGTAGACGGCATCCATGGCATCCACACTATCTACCTGTGTGTACTCTCGAGCTGTGCCCTTGAAGGAAGGCATAGAAAAGTCCTGAGCTCCGTTCTAGTCAAATGGGTTTCTGAGAGAGAGCGTTATTGGGAAACTCAATGGGCAAAAGTGTTCACATTACGTGTTGTCAGCAGTGGCAAAGAGATCGAGCCAGAGCGCTCTCCTATGTTGGAAGGCATGCTGCGCCACCTCTGGGTGCAACTGCTGTTTAATATTCACTAGATTTTGTCAGGTGGTGTATATCTAATTGGGAAGAAGCTCTGACAATTTACCCAGTTCCAAAATTGTAGGGCCTCTTGGCACAGTCTTGTGGACCAGTCTGCCCTGTTTGGTGCAATAGTACATGAGGACTCCCCATGATGGAGGGCAGGAAGGCTTTTGATGGCAAGCAAATAGCCCACGAATCCAGCAAGTTCATGTGAGGGCTGATCTCTGCAGGAGGCCAGATTCCTCTGATTTCCATCCCTCCAAAAAGACCACTCCAACTCAGCAAGGATGCTTGTGAAATCACCATCAGCTCTGGATAAGACAGGAATAGGGGTCTGCTGCTGGTTCAACTGCGGTACAGCCACCACTGCAGATCCTTTGCATTCTCCTTGGAAGCCTTGATAGAGTTTGGCAGTTTCCCTTGGTGCTAAGCCCACTGATATTTCAGATCCCACTACAGGGTTTGCATATTCCAGCAAGCATGACTGAAGAGCAGGATACAAGAAGACCAACAGACCAACAAGCCTAGGAGTCATCTTCACTAGGACACAAGACAGGGGCTGAAACACCAGGATTGTTGTTTTAATGTCCTAGACACATTGTTCCAGAGTGAAGGCTTTAAAAATCTATGATTACTCAGATGAAAGGGAGCATCTGTGAAGGAGTCCGGTGTGAATCCCAATGATGTAAGGAGGTTTGCTGTCGTCTGGAGGTGGCCTATAACTGAGGTAAGCCACCTCCAGCTGCCAGCAGTCCAGGTAGGCTGAAGACTGCAACCACCTCCATCACCTTCGTGAACACCCAAAGGGCACTGGCAAGGCCACAAGGGGAGCACAGCAAACCGAAAATGGTTGTGGCCCAAATTGAACCCAGGTAGCGTCTAAGGGCCTGCAGAATGGGGAAATGGCAACAGCACCCTGCAGGTGCAACATCACTATCCAGCCTCCAAGGCAGAGAGAACCAGGGTCAGTGCAAACATCTTTAATTTGTCTTTCCGCAGAATGAAGTTAAAGAGTCAAAGATCTAAAATAGGATACAGGCCTCGTCCCTTCTTCCACACTAGGAAATAGCAGGACGAATACCCAGTTCCGATTTGCGAGACCACAACGCTAGCTATGGCTCTTTTCTGCAAAATGGACAAATGGTTCTCTAAAACTACTCTGATGTTGGAATCGGTGGTGTGGTGGATATCAATGGTACGGGTGTAGCCTCTTTGGACTAGCTTAAGGATCCACTTGTTATATCTTGACACCTGTGATGAAAATGAGTGATTCTGCCTCCCACTAGGTGGTTGTGTGCCGCTAAGGATAATCTAAAGCAGCCTGGAGGCTCAGGAGCTGGGGATTGGGAAGTTCTTTTGCCACTGTTGGCCTGAGGACTGCATTCCACATGCACTATTCCAGCTCCAAAAGAGCTAGGACACCTGCTGTTTGGGGTGATGGGCCCTGACGCTGTCTGAAGAAAAAACCTCTAGCCTTGCCTCGGAAGGGGTGACATTTTTGTAGATGCTGCCTTCCGGTTCTGGAAAGGCAGAGGGATCATGTAGCTGTTCTGCTTTCTTGAAAGCACTTGAGGGCAGCGTCAGCCTTCTCAGAAACTAGGAACACATTTTGAAAGACAAAACCAAGAAAGATGCCTGGACATTACCCAAAAAGCTGCCAGTGGACCTCACTTACACGTAGCACCAAAGCACAATGCCAGGGCCAACCGCTCTGCCCAAACAGTCTGTTGTGTCAAGTCCTGATCGGTTGACGCACAATTGCATCCTGACCATTGTGGAAGGTCTGTGCCAAATTGGCTCCAAATTCGTCTGGACTGCAGGTAAAAATTCAGCAAAAGAATCTCCTTGTGTGTGGGAATATCAAGGAGCAGCTGGCATTGACTGGCCTGAAGGCGAGGCTAGCAGAGGAAAACGTCCTCTTTCCAGAATGCACCATTCTTTTCCCTGTCGCGTAGGGCAGCAGGGATAGAATTAGGGTTAATTCTGCTAGTGGGTCTCTGTATCACCAGGCTCTCAGCAGCAGAATACTGCATGTGAAATGCAGGGTGACCGAGACATGGAGATGTGCCGCTTGTCTATTCACTGGCGGACAAAAGCAACGTTTTGACCAAGTGTCCAATAAATTGTCAGAGAGGGCCTTGTTAAAAGGCAGATGAGGGTCTGATGAGGATTGTCAGGGTTGCATAACCACTGTGACAACATCAGTCGTTACGTAGACTGAAGGCAGTTGTATAGCTAAAATTCCAGCTGCCCTCGTAATTACCAAAGTAAAGGAAGCTGAAGGGTGATGAGCTGGCTGGGGGAGTGGAGGGGGTGATGGAATCTAAATCTTATGTCAGGGGAAATATCCAGTCCCCACTGGCCTTCTGTAGGTCACCTGCTAGCGGAATACATCCCAGGGATACACAACCAGCTAGCGGACCTCTTAAGCAGGATGCAGCAACAAATACACGAATAGGAGATTTCACCCACAAGTAATACAATATTACTTTCACATGTGGGGAACACCAAACCTAGACCTTTTTGCAACAAGCGAAAACGCAAAATGCCAAAACTTTTGCATCCAGATACCCACACCCTCAATCCAAGGGCAATGCTCTATGGATCAACTGGTCAGGGATATTTGCTAATGCTTTTCCCTCTCTCCCGTTAATTCTATTTTCGGTCAACAAGATCCGTCACACTTCCCTTAATATGATACTCATAGCTCCCACATGAGCATGTCAATACTGGTACACAACACTATTAGATCTGTCGGTAGTACCACATCACAAGCTCCCAAACAGACCAGACCTATTGACTCAAAACAAGGGTCAGATCTGGCATCCCAATCCCAGTATACTCAACCTGGCGATTTGGCTCCTGAGGTCATAGAATTTGGATACCTACTGCTTCCATCGGAATGTACTGTCATTCTAAAACAAGCATGTAAACCTACAACCGGGCCATGCTACTCAAATAAAGGGAAACATTTTGTACATTACTGCCAACCTAAAACCATTGATCCACTTAAAGCATCAGTACAGGATATTGTATGTTATTTGCTTTATTTACAGAAAGCAAATCTTGCATATTCATCTATTAAAATTCATTTGACAGCAATATCAGCCTATCTTCAAAACAGACAACATACCTCTCTGTTCAGAATTCCTGTCATAAAAGCTTTTATGGAAGGACTTGAGACTTATTCCACCTACAGCTCCACCAGATCCTGCATGGAATCTTAACATTGTACTCACAAGGCTTATGGATCCACCATTTGAACCCATGCACTCTTGCGCTCTTCAATTTCTCTCATGGAAGGTTGATTTCCTGGTAGCAATTACTTCTTTACGAAGAGTAAGTGAAATCCAAGCGTTCACTTTAGAGGAACCATTATTCCAAGTACACAAACACAAAATAGTACTTAGAACAAATCCAAACTTTTTACCCAAAGTGGTTTCACCGCTTCACATTAGTCAGTCAGTGGAATTGCCAGTCTTCTTTCCACATCCAGATTCAGTTGCTGAAAGAGCTCTCCACACTCTTGATCTCAAAAGAGCTCTCATGTATTGTATAGACAGAACAAAAGACTTTAGAAAATCAAAACAACGTTTTGTGGCTTTCCTACAGCCTCATAAGGGTAACCCTATTTCTCTTCCAGGGGATCCTCATCAATAGTCATAAACATTTAATATTCCCGCCCTTGTGCGGGGACCCCGGAGCATATATAAAATACACACATATAAAGTATGAAATATGCACGAAAAATATATATAGCATTTTTAGTAGACACATTTTCATACTAAACTCATATATACATGTGTAAAACAGCAATGCAGGCAATAATCATAAACAGGCTAAAATGGTTTATTTCTATGGATTTTTTTTCTTTTTTTTTTTTATCTTTTCAAAATTACGATAAGAGAAAAAAAATATCTACCAAAGCCCCACAACTGGGCCTAGGGAAATAAGCAGTAGTAATCATCAGAGAAAAAAGAGAAAAAACTACATTGAAAAACAATGGAGCATTCTTAGCCAATAGGCTGCATGCAGTTTAACACAGGAGAACCATAAAAACTTTGGCACCGTGCCTTTAAGACCCTTATCACCTCTAGTATCCCACCATGCCTGAGGGGTGAAGGAGAGGTGACAGTTGGTTCACAGTTAGGTCAGTACTTTTTTATGGTGACAAGCTGTGTAGCCGATTCGAAAGATAGTCTGTCCTGCACTTCTAGGAGACGTGCGTCCGGGGAGGAGGGTGGGTTGTTTATGACTTTGATGAGGATACCCCTGGAAGAGAACTAGGATTTACAGGTAAGTAACTTATCCTTCTCTTCCAGGGGATCCTCATCAATAGTCATAAACATTGAATAGATTAGCAAGCCCATCCCTTGACTCTGTGGACTGTCCAATAGAAGTGCAGGTATAGATATGTATCATGCAAACAAATTCCTCAGAGAAGCATGCCCAACTTGGGCGTCTGCTCTTGTATCGGAGTCCAAACAGTAATGTCTAGTAAATGTATGTACAGACTTCCATGTAGCAGCCTCACAAATTTCAGAGATTGGAACATTATTAAGGAGGGCAGCAGTAGCCGCCTTTCCTCTTGTGGAATGTGCTTTAGGTCTAGCAAGTAGTTGTTTGTTAGCCAACTGGTATGCATTAACAATACAAGAAACTATCCATCTAGATATGGTTCGTTTTGAAGCTGCCTCCCCTGTTCTCAAATGACCATAATTTATTAACAAGTGGTTGGAATGTCTAATCAGCTTGGTTTTATCCAAATAAAATGTTAGCACTCTTTTCAGATCTAGGGAGTGCAAAGCTTTCTCCGCCGGAGTCTCCGGATTGGGGAAAAAAGTTGGTAGAGAAATAGTCTGATTGATGTGAAATTCTGACACCACCTTCGGTAGGAATGATGGGTGAGTTCGTAGAACCACTCTATTCTCGTGGAAGACTGTGTACGGTTCTTTGGAGGATAAAGCTTGAATTTCACTGACCCTCCTTGCGGAAGTAATGGCTACCAAAAAAGCCGTCTTCCACGTAAGGTGTTGCAAAGAGCCTTTGTGTATAGGTTCGAAAGGAGGGCCCATAAATTTTGATAGTACTATGTTCAGCTCCCAGGGTTTCCGAATGGGCGGAAAAACGTTTTTCAAACCTTCTTAGAAATCCTTGACTACTGGTTTCGTAAAGAAGGATTCCTGAGAAGGTGACTTACGATAGGCTGTAATGGCAGATAAATGTACCTTAATAGATGATACCTGTATACCAGATTTTGCCAAATGGAGTAAGTACGACAGTATGACCTCCTCCTGAGCCCGTATGGGATTCTGACCTTGCTGACAGCACCATATGTAGAACCTCTTCCACTTGAACGCGTAAGAACGCCGTGTGGAAGGTCGTCTGGACTCCTTCAAGATGTTCATGCACTCCTGCGAGAGCCCTAGGTGCCCATACTGTAAGAATTCAGGAGCCATGCTGTCAAGCTCAGAGAGGGTAGGTTGGGGTGAAGTACCCTGCCCTCCATCCTGCACAGAAGATCCGGTCTGCACAGCAGCCTCCTGTGAGGTTGTTCCGATAGGTTGAGGAGATCTGTGCACCAGAACTGACGGGGCCATTGCGGAGCTATGAGAATCATTCTGGTGCTGGATCTGTAAAGTTTGTTGATCACTGCCAGTATGAGGGGGAATCGGTGGAAAAGAGAAATATCCCTGACCAGTCGATCAACAGGGCATTCCCTCGAGATCCCGGACGGTAGAACCTGGACGCAAAGTCTGGGCATTTCCTGTTTACCTCGTCTGCGAAGAGATCCAATTGAGGCCGACCCCATTGAGCGAAGATGTCTTCGACAACTTCGTTGTGCAGGACCCAATCGTGGGCATCCTCGAGGTGTCTGCTCAGGAAATCTGCTTCCACGTTTTGTTGACCTGGTAGGTGAACCGCTGTAAGCGACATTCCTCTCGCCAGGAGCCAATGCCAGATTGTTTGAGACTCCCGGGATAGGGGTAGGGATCTCATTCCCCCTTGTCTGTTCAAATAATACATTGTGGTCGTATTGTCCGTTTGTATTAGGAGAGATTTCCCCTGAATTGATGGAGCAAAAGACTTAAGAGCCAGATGGACCGCTCTGAGCTCCAGCAGATTGATGTGGTACTTCCTTTCGTTGTCGGACCACAGGCCCTGAGCTTGAAGGGGACCTAGATGAGCCCCCCATCCCTGAAGAGACGCATCCGTTACCAGAGTGTCGGATGGAAGTACCTGGTAAATCGGAGCTCCTACTGACAGGTGAGGTCTGTGCATCCACCATTGTAATGACTTTCGTGCTGCTATCGGCAGCCGCACTCTGTCCTCCCAGCGGCCTGTCCTTTGGTTCCAGTTGTTTTCCAACGCCTCTTGGAGGGGCCTCATATGTAGCCTGGCATTCGGGACAATAAAGATGCATGATGCCATGGAGCCCAGTAGAGATGTCACCTGACGGGCCGTAGGTGCGTCGGATTTCAACAGGTCTTGACACTTTTTCTTTATTGATAATAGTCGTTCCTCCGAAGGATACACTCTTTCGAGCTCTGTGTCTAGTATTGCTCCCAGGTAGTGGAGGTTCTGCGTTGGAATCAAGGTGGACTTTTGGTAGTTGACTTGAAGACCTCGAGACTCGAAAACCTTGAGCACAATGTCCCGATGGCTTCTCGCCTGTTCCGGAGAGGAGGCTTTCAGTAGCCAGTCGTCTAGGTATGGGTAAATGAAGATTTTTTGCTTTCGTAGATGTGCCGCTACCACTGCTACGCATTTCGAGAAAACGCGGGGGCAGATTTCAGGCCGAATGGTAGCACCTTGAACTGATAGTGCTGTGAGGCTATCCGGAAGCGCAGGAATTTCCGATGCTTGGGAACTATCGGGATGTGAAAGTACGCATCCTGCAGGTCGATGGAGCACATCCAGTCCCCCTGATGTAGCTGAGGGAAAATCTGGTGAAGAGCCAGCATCCTGAACTTTTGCTTTTTTATGTACTTGTTCAGTAGTCGAAAGTCCAGAATCGGTCTGAAAACACCCTCTCGGCCTTTTTTCGCTACCAGAAAATAACGGGAGTAAACCCCCTTCCCTCTGTGCGCGAGTGGAACTTTTTCTATTGCTTTCTTTCGTAAAAGGGCGTGAGCCTCTTTGCGCAATAGGCTGACGTGAGACGGATTGCATTTGGCTGGTGGCAAGTGCGGTGGAGGTAGCCTGAAAAGAAGAGAGTACCCATTCTCGACAATGTTGAGCACCCATTTGTCTTTTGTTATACCACGCCACTCGTGAATAAAGTCTGTAATACTTCCCCCCACCGGAGTGGTGCACAGTTTTAAGGGAAGCAAGTTCTCATTGTTTGGCCGGCGCTTTGGGTGTGGACTGCTGTGGTCTACTTGATCCTCGTTCCCTCGTGGCCTTACGAGACTGAAAAAGCAGGCGTCCTTGCCTCTGCTGTGGCCTCTGGGACCAATGAGGGGTCTGAACCCTCTGCTGGAAAGGGCGCCTGTCATAAGGCCTATACCTTCGCCTGAAGTCCTTTTTTCTCTCCAGGCCTACTGCCCTCATGGTGTCCACTTCCGTCTTCATGCGCACCATTTCTTCGTCCGTATGGGTACCAAACAGTAAGTTTCCGTTGAACTGAAGATTTAGGATACGCTGTTGTGCTTCCTGTTTTAATCCAGTCAGTCTCAACCAGGAAGACCTTCTTGCACAAATCCCATGTGCGTATCCATGTGCAGCTAAGTCTGCCCCATCTGCCGCTGCGCTGATGACCTGGTTGGAGACCAGACATCCCTCTTGAAGGATCTCCTGGAAGTCCTGCCTGTCCTCCCTAGGTAATTTGTCTGTGAACCTGTTCAGAGAGTCCCACAGTGAACGGTCATATCTGCCTAAGAGTGCAGAAGCGCTGCAGACCTTCATCATAGATGCCGCCGTGCCGCACATTTTTCTCCCCAGAGAGTCTAGATGTCTGCTCTCCTTGTCCGGTGGAGCCGTGGAGGATGATGCTACTGAGGGAGTTTTTCGGGCTGCGGCCAATATGACTGAGTCCGGCGGCGGATCCGTCCTGAGAAATAAAGGATCTTGTTCAGGCGCTTTGTATTTTTTCAAGATCCTAGCAGGAGCTGATTTGAGGGTGGCTGGCGCTAAAAAGGTGTCCATGGTTGGTTGCAACAGACCAGGCACTAGCGGCAGCAGCTTTTTCGAAACCGCTCTATGCTGTAGAGTCTCAAAAATGACAGATGAGGAGTTTGACGGTTCTGGAACCTCTATGTTTAGCTTCTGTGCTCCCCTGATAAGCACCTCATTAAAGGTAGTGATGTCGTCCACCGGTGAAACCCTAGCTGGTGGAGAATCCATTAAGGTGGGGGAGTATCGTCTGACGGATGACCCTGACGATGACCAAGAGGGCGACCTTCTGTGTCTTGATCGTGACCTAGATCGTCGCTGGGAGCGTGACCTGCTGCGAGATGCTATAGCAGAGCGCCCAGGCCTCGTGGTCGGCTGGTGAGAAGCAGAACGAGCCCGTCCTGCCCGCGCTGTTGGTGATGATGTTCTCGGGAGAGAGGCAGTAAGAGAGTATATCCTCGAATACTGCGAGTCCGAGGAAGCCGTTGGTTTGTTAAGGCTCTCCAACCACCTCGGTGACAAACTGATGGTTGAGACATGCCCCGACGATGCAGCTCTCGACCGAGACAAACCACTTTTTATGGAGACCACCGGAGATGGAGTGGTCTTATCTGGTGGCGGAAGCCGATGCTCTGCTCCCTGCAAGACAGGTAAAACCTGTGTCGACAGCTGTAATGACTTCAAAGGGAGCGCTGCTGGTTGCTCCTGTCTCGACGTTGAGTGCCTCGACGTCGACCGACGGTCTCTGGACCGCAACCTGCTCACCGTCGTGCACCTCGCCATCGAGAGGTGGGCCGCCGTCCGCGGATGTCCTCGTTCTCGCCACTGAGGCGATTTCGACGTCGCCTTTCTTGACGTCGAGGGGTGCGAGGCCTTCGCGACGAATGGGCACACCGTTGATGGCTCGACGTCGATCGGTGGGTTGCCGTCGACTGAGATCTGCCCCTGTGGTGGCCATGTTCCTTTGACATCGTATCCTTCGCCGTCGAAGGCGATCTATGATGGTGAGATGGTGGCAGCGATGGTGGCAGCGTCGACGGGGAACAAACAGGTATCTTCCTACCTGCTGACGTCGATCTAGCCTGTATCTCCTGAGAATGGCTTGTTGGCTGTCTGGGAAGCGAAGAGGGTGATGTTTTCTGCCTCTCATGAAGCCCATGAAGCCTGATCTTCTCCCTGTCCTTCAGAGTCCTCTTTGACATGTTCTTGCAGTGTTTGCAAGTGTCAGGGCAGTGACTCTGAGGCAAGCACACAATGCAGAGAGTGTGTGGATCTGACTGGGCCTTCTTCTTCCCACAGGAAGGGCATTTCACAAAAAGTGAAGGCATTTTTCAGTCAGGAAAAAACTTCCAGACTCCGACAATGATGTTAGATGTCGAGTAAAGGTGGAAAAGTATTTTTCTGAGAAAAACTCAGAAAAACTGAGAGCTCAATGCTCCAGGATCCTCTCAGAAGAAGCCGGAAAATAGAACTGACCTAACTGTGAACCAACTGTCACCTCTCCTTCACCCCTCAGGCATGGTAGGATACTGGAGGTGCTCAGGGTCTTAAAGGCACGGTGCCAAAGTTTTTATGGTTCTCCTGTGTTAAACTGCATGCAGCCTATTGGCTAAGAATGCTCCATTGTTTTTCAATGTAGTTTCTTTTCTTTTTTCTCTGATGATTACTACTGCTTATTTCCCTAGGCCCAGTTGTGGGGCTTTGGTAGATATTTTTTTTCTCTTATCGTAATTTTGAAAAGTTTAAAAAAAAAGAAAACAAATCTATAGAAATAAACCATTTTAGCCTGTTTATGATTATTGCCTGCATTGCTGTTTTACACATGTATATATGAGTTTAGTATGAAAATTTGTCTACTAAAAATGCTATATATATTTTTCGTGCATATTTCATACTTTATATGTGTGTATTTTATATTTGCTCCGGGGTCCCCGCACAAGGGCGGGAATATTAAATGTTTATGACTATTGATGAGGATCCCCTGGAAGAGAAATAGGGTTACCCTTATGAGGCTGTAGGTAAGCCACAAAACGTTGTTTTGATTTTCTAAAGTCTTTTGTTCTGTCTATATAACACATGAGAGCTCTTTTGAGATCAAGAGTGTGGAGAGCTCTTTCAGCAACTGAATCTGGATGTGGAAAGAAGACTGGCAATTCCACTGACTGACTAATGTGAAGCGGTGAAACCACTTTGGGTAAAAAGTTTGGATTTGTTCTAAGTACTATTTTGTGTTTGTGTACTTGGAATAATGGTTCCTCTAAAGTGAACGCTTGGATTTCACTTACTCTTCGTAAAGAAGTAATTGCTACCAGGAAATCAACCTTCCATGATAGAAATTGAAGAGCGCAAGAGTGCATGGGTTCAAATGGTGGATCCATAAGCCTTGTGAGTACAATGTTAAGATTCCATGCAGGAGCTGGTGGAGCTGTAGGTGGAATAAGTCTCAAGTCCTTCCATAAAAGCTTTTATGACAGGAATTCTGAACAGAGAGGTATGTTGTCTGTTTTGAAGATAGGCTGATATTGCTGTCAAATGAATTTTAATTGATGAATATGCAAGATTTGCTTTCTGTAAATAAAGCAAATAACATACAATATCCTGTACTGATGCTTTAAGTGGATCAATGTTTTTAGGTTGGCAGTAATGTACAAAATGTTTCCCTTTATTTGCGTAGCATGGCCCGGTTGTAGGTTTACATGCTTGTTTTAGAATGACAGTACATTCCGATGGAAGCAGTAGGTATCCAAATTCTATGACCTCAGGAGCCAAATCGCCAGGTTGAGTATACTGGGATTGGGATGCCAGATCTGACCCTTGATTTGAGTCAATAGGTCTGGTCTGTTTGGGAGCTTGTGATGTGGTACTACCGACAGATCTAATAGTGTTGTGCACCAGTATTGACGTGCTCATGTGGGAGCTATGAGTATCATATTAAGGGAAGTGTGACGGATCTTGTTGACCGGAAATAGAATTAACGGGAGAGAGGGAAAAGCATTAGCAAATATCCCTGACCAGTTGATCCATAGAGCATTGCCCTTGGATTGAGGGTGTGGGTATCTGGATGCAAAAGTTTTGGCATTTTGCGTTTTCACTTGTTGCAAAAAGGTCTAGGTTTGGTGTTCCCCACATGTGAAAGTAATATTGTATTACTTGTGGGTGAAATCTCCTATTCGTGTATTTGTTGCTGCATCCTGCTTAAGAGGTCCGCTAGCTGGTTGTGTATCCCTGGGATGTATTCCGCTAGCAGGTGAATGTGATTGTGAAGTGCCCATTTCCAAATTGTTTGTGCTAGAACTGACAATTGGGATGAGTGTGTCCCCCTGTTTTTGCAGATAATACGTTGTTGTCATGTTGTCTGTCCTTATTACGACTGTTTTGTATATGATCTGTGGCTGGAATGCTTTGATTGCTAAGAACACTGCCAGCAATTCCAAGTGGTTTATGTGGTAAGTTTGCTGGATTGAGTCCCATTCCCCCTGTATTGTAAGATTGTTGAGATGGGCTTCCCAACCTGTCATTGATGCATCTGTGGTGATTATGGTGTGTGGCATAGGGTCCTGAAATGGCCGCCCTTTTGATACGTTGGTTTAATTCCACCATTGCAGAGATTTGTAAGCTTGGCAGTCCAACAACACTATATCCTATAGCTGACCCTGTGCCTGAGACACTGTTGCAGTGGTCTCATGTTTAGACGTGCATTGAGCACTATTGCTATGCATGATGCCATCATTCCCAATAGCCTCGTGACAAACTTTACTTTGTAAGTTTGATTGACTTGTAATTGGGATGTAAGAGTGTGAAATGCTTGGATTCGTGGATTTGGGTAGGCTAATGCTGAGTGTTCAGAATTGCTCCTAGATAAGGTTGAATTTGTGCTGGCTGAAGGTGAGAATTCTGATAATTGATTGTGAACCCTAATTTGTGTAGGGTATCTATTGTGTATTGTGTGTGCTGTTGACAGTTTCGAATGGTGCTGGCTTTTATGGGAAGACATGTATGTACTGTCTTCTGAGGTATGCCGCAACTACTGCTAGACATTTTGTGAAATCCCTTGTTGCTGCTGTTACTCCAAAGGGTATATAGTGCTTGCCCGCTATCTCAAACTTTAACTTGCGGTGTGCTGGATGTATAGGAATGTGGAAGTAAGCGTCCTTTAGATCTAATGCTGTCATGTAGTCTTGTTTTTGCAACAAGGGAATGACATCCTGTAGAGTGACCATGTGGAAATGCTCTGACAGGATATATTGATTTAGAGGTCTGAGATCGAGAACTGGTCTGAGAGTGCCATCCTTTTTTGGTATGAGGAAGTATAGAAAATATACCCCTGTCCCTTGTTGGCTGATGGGAACCATTTCTATTGCATCTTTCAGTAGAAGAGATTCTACCTCTTGTTTTAACACAGCTATGTGTTCGAGAGAAAGCCTTTGTGAATGGAGAGGAATGTTTGGTGGAATGGAGATAAGGTCTAGGCAATAACCATTGCGGATAATTGACAGTACCCATTGATCTGTTGTAATTTGTTGCCGGTGAGGATGGAAATATTGCAGTCTTCCTCCCACAGGAGATGTATGCTGTGTGGGGATGCAGATAAAGTCACTGCTTTGACAAGGTGGAGGCACCTCTTGCGGCAAGGGATTTGCCTCTAGATCTAAAATTGTGTCCTCTAAAAGAGCCCCTAAAAGATCCCTTGGGATAATATTGTTGTCCCTGTTTTTGTTGTGACATAGAGGCCTCTGAAGTTTGTGGCTTAAACCCTCCTCTAAACTGAGGTTTACGAAATGAGCCCTGAAAAGGTGTTAGCTAAAGGGCTCCCATGGCCTTTGTGTTTCAGAGTCCTTTTTTAATTTGTCAATGGTTGTATCCACCTCTGGTGCAAAAAGCTGCTGCTTATCAAAAGGCATGTTGAGGACCACTGTTGTACTTCAGGCTTAAAGCCTGAGCACCTCAACCAAGCATGCCTTAATTGTGACGCTAGGGTTTGTTCCCCTAGCTGCTGTATCAGCTGTGTCCAGTGCTGATCAGATCTAATTATTAGCAATGGCATGTCCTTCTTCCACTACATGTTGTGCTCTTTTCTGGTGTTCCTTTGGGAGGTATAGAAGGAACTCCTGCATCTAATCCCAATGTGGCCTAAAATACCCGGCTAAAAGAGCTTGGGAGTTAGCAATTCTCCACTGATTTGCAGCCCGAGTTGCTACTCTTTTGCCTGCTGCATCAAATTTGCAGCTTTCTTTATCATGGGGAGGAGCATCCCCTATGGACTGGCTATTTGCCCGTACTGTGGCTGCAGTGACCACGATGAAATCTGGATGTAACTGCTGTGAAATAAAGACCGGATCAGTTGGTGCCGCTTTATGTTTTTTGTCTATTCTAGGTATCAATACCCTGCCTTTACTGGTTCTTTGAAAATGTCAAGGGCATATTTTAACATACCCGGTAACACTGGCAAACATTGATATTGTTTGTGAGTTTAGGAAATAGTGTTAAATAGAAAATCCTCTTCTATTGGCTCAGAATGCATCTGCACTTTGTGACAGGTGGCTGCTCTGGAAATGACCTGATTATAGGTTGTGGTATCCTCAGGTGGAGACAGTCTTGTGGGATACAAATCAGGATCATTGGATGGGATTGGGTCAGAGTCATACATATCCCATTGATCCATGTTGTAAATACTATCACCCATTTAGTCCCCATGTGAAGAAGCATGAGATTGTGTGGATGAAGTTAGTGGTGGTGGAGTATGAGGTGGTGGAGAAGAGGGAAGATAAGGAGAATGCGGTGGAGAAAGCTGTACAGTCTTTGGCTTCTCTTTCTATTTAAAGATCTTTGCCTGTGAAGAGCCAGTATCCAAACTTTATTGGAATGCTAGTTTCCTCTTTGTAATTGGAGAAGGAGCGGCAATAATATTTCCATTCTCTTTCTGGATTTGAATCCTCCTCTGTTTTTGGTCCATGACCTCAAGAATGGGTCTAATGTCTGTTTCATCTGCCTCCTGTTCTGAAGATGAAACCTGTTTGCTGCCCACTAATAAATGCTCTGAAAGCTTGGTGGCATGCTTCATACGGGCCAAAGTGGTCTGATCGGTAGGGGAACGTTTTTTCAGCTCTGAAGAAGGGCTTTGATGTTTCGACTCCAAAGAGAAGCATGGATGTTTCGGTTCCGATGTGGTGTGAAGCAGTCTTTCGACTCGACACTGAAACAGGCGTGACAGTCTGTTCATGGGGGGTGAGTCTTGGCCTTTTTCAGCGCCCAACCCGAGGGTCGGTCAACGATTTGTTGTTTTCAGGTCGAAGCATGGCTATCAAGCAGTGGTAGACCCAAGGCCTTCTGTGATGTTTTAGCTTGTTTCTGATGGGAAGGGGCTGGTGTACTCATGTATTGCGTCGCAGGGAGTATGTGGCTGTCCTCATCTGAATCTCGGTCGGAGTCAGAGTCTCGGATTGAGACTGCAGTCTGTGCCTGTTCCTTACCAAAGATGTTGGGCGTTTTTTCTATGGACTTCAACGCCATCTCTAACTACCTTGCTCTTCGATCCCTTAAGGTCTTCTTTGATCGAAAGGAGCGACACACCTCGCAGATCTCTTCCTTGAGGTTGGGAGAAAAGCAGAGGTTGCACATCGAATGCTGGTCGTTGTAGGGACTCTTCGCCTGGCACCGATGACACAATCGAAATGGAGTCCGATCCATAAGCCTGTGACATAGTAGGCCCGAGAAGAGTGCGGGCGCCCAAAAGGGCGTTTAATCGATCCAGACGCTACAATCGGATCAAGGGTAGTCAGAAATGTGCTCGAAAACGATACCAACGTTAAGGAAAAGGAAAGAGAAGTTCAGATAGTACCGTACCGAAAGTCCCGGAGCAAGAGGGGGCACGCCCGAACCCAGATGGCAGAAAGAAAACAATCTAACAAATGACTCGATGCCGATACGCACTATCACCGAGAGGAGGAGTCACTTGATCTTGTGACTCGAAAAAAGCTTCTTTGAAGAAAAACAACTAGTAACACTCCAAGCCCAACACTAGATGGTGATATATGCACAGCATGTGTATCTGCAGCTACACATGCCATCAAACATACATATACATATATATATTTATATATATTCATATTCACTTAACAAAAATGAAGGTTAAGGGGATGTTTTAGTTAAGCTCACATTTCAAACGCACAAAAGCAAAGAAATTCACCAGTTATAGTTGGAGTTTCCTCAAGTAACTATAGCGCTTGCCCCCGCCACGTACATGTATGGGATCAATAATTTTACTCCATATGTTACAGTGAATTTGTCAATGATGTTATCAAAGATATCATGAGTGCCGTAATTTGTGGGGTAATGAGCAGTGCATGGCGAGGGCGTGAGAAATAGTTACCTTACAGCAAGAGCTATGGTTACTTGATGTAACTAACTAGAACTGGTGAATTTCTACGCTTTTGTATGTTTAAAATGTGAGCCTAACTATAACACCCCTGTAACCTATGCTTTTTTCAGTGAATTTCTATTTTTTTTTTTTTAACACAGTAATTTTCGTTACTATATCTTAATCCAACCACCGCCGCACACAACCGAAAGCCAGGCCCTGAAGCCAACCTCTTATAAGCACCCAACCAAGCACTGTGCACAGCCCTAACCAATGCGCAGCAAAGGCTACCCGCAAGACCCAGCCGGTAGCCAGACTCTGCAGCCAACCTACCTAGCCACTCAACCCCACGCTATGGACGGCCCATTAGCGTGGCGGGGGTTGGCCGCAGCCTCTCTGGGTGTGAAAATAGGTGCAAGAGCTTGAATCTGGGAATGAAAGTGGCTGTAAGTGTCTCTCTCTGGGTGTGAGAGTGCACTCATCAGTGTTTTAGTGGGTGCGCCAGTGTTTGTGCGGGTCTGTGAGTGGGTGCATGAGGGTGTCAGTGGGTCTGTGAGTGGGTGCGTTTAAGTGTATGAGTGGATGTGTGAGTGGAAGAAAGATTGAAAGAGAGAAAGAGGGAGAATGAGACGTTTAGGCTTTGATGGATGATAGACTTAGAATGAGATATTTCTGCACAAATTGAAAAGGCAAATGTATTTGTCAACTAAATAGAATAAGATCACCTCTCAGTAAGAGGCTTAAACATTTGAATTAAATTAAAAAAAGGAAACGACCAGGGACCCTCCTGGATTCAAACCCTCAACGCTCAGTGTAAAGGTCTGCGACCTTTACATTTGAGCTATATATTTTTTTCCCTTTTTTTATCTCTACGGGCTATCAGGGACCGCGGGGGAAGCCTCCCCCACGGTCCCTCCCCAATTTTTACAATGATTTTGTAATAGGCCCTTACGGGCTATCAGGGACCACGGGGAAGCCTCAAGGCCTCCCCCTCAGTCCCTCACCATTTTTTTTTAATGATTTTGTAATATGCCCTTAATGGCTAGCTGAGACTGTGGGGAGAGCCACAAGGCCTCCTCTGAGGTCCCATTGCTCCAGCATGCAGGCAGCTGCTTTTAACAGCAGCTGCCTCGTTGCTCAAGAAAGCTTCATCTCTGTTCCCCTTGAGATGGAAAGTCTGCTCTTTGACAACGGGACCTGCTTGGCAGGTCCCGCTGTCAAACACTGGACTTTGTTTGCTGTGACTTGGCTACAGCTTCAAAGCCGCATCCAAGCCAAGCAGACAGCTATGTCCCGGGTGCGGGCACCAGGGGAGATAACAGGAGCAGGCCCCGGGGGTTATGGTCCCCAGGGCCATCAGTGGCTCCTCAAAGGCGGCTGCGCGACTCCCCCCTCCAACGTAGGCATAGCCAAGGGGAAGTGGTGATCCCCGCAGCTGAAGGTGACAAATGCCCCTGGGAGGCAGTGATCCTCAGGGCTGCGGGTGGGCCGCGCAGACCCCCCCCCCCCCACAAAAGATTACAACTGATCAGGGGAGGTGGTGGTCCCGTGGGCTGTGGGGGAGGCCATCGGACATCCCCACATATGAAAAACATTTCTGCCCTCACATAATAAAAGCATTTTTGCCCCCAGGGATCATGGTCTCTGAGGCATGAGGGCTCTGACCTGAAAATGACAAGTGCCCCAGGGAGGTAGTGATCCCCGGGGTTCTCCCCCACACAGAAGATGACAAATGCCCCCAGGAGGTGGTGGTCCCCAGGGCTGTGGGGGAGGCCTTTGGGGGAAAAAAAACCATTTTGCCCTTGGGGGTGGTGGTCCCCGGGGAACCGCATGGACCTCCCACTCATAATTCATTATAGCCCGGACAGAGGTGGTGGTCCCCAGGGTGTGGGGGCATTCGTGGGCCCCCCCCGTTCAATTATTATTCGCCCAAGGGAGGTGGTGTGCAGGTTAGCAACCCAGTCGCAATTCCACTGTAAAAATTAAACAACAAAAAAAAACGCTTTTTAGCCCTGTGGGTGGGAGTTGGGGGCAGGCATTTGGGACCCCAGCACCAGAGCTAATGGGTCAGGGTGTTTGAACTCTGGCCATTTTGTATTTTTGTTTATCCTTTAAGGGACTCGGCCTGCCATTGCCCCTCCTATCTACTGAGTGTTCTGTTGAGCTGCCACTGCCCCTAGCAGGGTCAGACTGCTGCCTGTCGCTGCCACCTCCACCCTGCCTGTCCGAGTTACATGCCTCTAGCCCCTCCTTTCTGTCCTCCATGTTCCATTTTACTGCCACTCCCTTGTTACCTCCATGCTCTGTTGTGCTGCAACTTCTCCTCCTGCCTACTCTGCGTGGTCTGCTCTGAAGCTCCTTCCCTGCCTTCTCTGGCCTGTGTCCAGACCCTACCCATCCCTTCTGTCCTCCATGCTACCTCATGCATATCCCTACGCCCTCCCTCTTGCCCGACAGGGCCGGTGTCCTGCCACTAACCCTCCTGCTTGCCATGCATGGCCTTCTGTGCTAGCACCGTCCCTCCCACGTGCCCTGTGACACTGACCCCCCACCTGCCTTCCTTCCATTGTATATGCCATTATAGTCTCACTGTTGCCCTCCATGTTGTGTTGTGCTTTCACTGCCCATCTCGTCTGCCCTCCATGGTCAGCTTGCTGCTACAGCCCTGCTGCCTTGCCCCCTGCCCTCCTTTTACCATGTGCAAGCCCCTATCTCGCTCCTGCCTTGTCTGGTCTGGTTCGTTGGTGTGCCCCTGCCCCCTCCCTCCTGCCCTTCATGGTCTGTTATGCTGCAACTGTCCCTACTGTCTGTCCGGTATGGTCAGCTTGCATTCTTTACCTCTTTCCCCTCTGCTCTCTGTTGTCCATGTGCATGGCCCTGTCCCCTCTCTATTGCTTTCCATAGTCCATTGTGCTGCATTGCCATCCCGCCTTCCTTGTGTGGTGTACTGTGCTGCTGCAACCTCTGACGCCGGCCCAGTAGGGTCAGTTTGGTGCCCCTGCTCATCTCTCTCCTGCCCTCTGCTCTCAGAGTCCATGTCTCTACTCATTGCTCCTACCCTCTGATCCAATGTACCATACCTGTCAACATTTTGAACTTAGTAAGCGGGAGACTTTGGGGGGGGGAAAAACCCTGGGGAATTGATTTTCCCCGTTGACAAACATTGAAAAAGAGGAGATTTTAGGCAGGATACAGATAAATTAAAGCCATTTTTGCTTAAAAACAACGTGAGTCTCCTGCCTGAATCGGGTCTGTTGGCATGTATGGTTGTACTGTCACTGCCTCTTCCTTCTGCCCTCAATGGTCTGCTATGTTGCCACAGCCTCTTTTGCCTGTCCTGCATGGTTGGATTGTTGTCCCTGCCACCCTTTCCCCTGTCCTCCATGGTGACTTGTGCTGCCACTGCCCATCCCTCCTCCCCAGCATGGTCAACCTGTTGCCTCTGCATACTCCTCGCTGCCCTCAATTAAACAAGTCTGTGCCCCTGACATCTGCCTCCCAACTGAATTCCAATAAACAACCAGACTGCTAACATTCCATATTTATTACAAAAGTGTTGCATGCCCGACGTCATCTTGATTTAATCAAAACTGTAACATCTAAAGCATTTCCTTTAGAAATTACAACAATGAGAGGGACTTATTACCATAGAAATATGGTTAGTGCTATAAAAAATAAAATGAAGACATATTTTCTGAGTTCTCAAATAGCTACAAAGCACTTTTAAATTATTTGCTATCGTTTTTTTGTTTTATTATTGTCTTTTTATTAGTTTACCACAGTTATAGCACCAATATTAATAACAGTCATTCATATAACTAATAAGAACAACAGTAACCGATCACTACCTGTCCCATCCCGACATTCTGCCCACTTCACATTCCATAGTTTTCCAGTGTATCGCCTTCTAGTTCCCTTTGGCCATAAAGTTCTTGTATCCACAGTTGCAGTCCCATGGGGGGGAGGGGGGAGTGTTCACATATGGAGCACTTATCGTCAGGGTCTACTGCTTATCCACCCTATATTCCTCAATTTTCCCATATTTTCTCAAATTTATTTCCACACCCTCATTTCTTATATACCTCTTTTTCAAGCACTCTGCAGTATTTCATTCCTGTCTCCCACTCCGTGTCGGGGGAGTACCTGATCCCCATTTCTGTGCAATCTTGTTTTGCTACAGTACATCCCAGATTACCCAGGTGTTTTTGATATTGTGCGTGATCTGTTTTCTCCCACACTCCCAGCAGAGTTGTTTTTGGTGTTAAGTCCAGTGTGTGGCCTGTGGGTTTCTCCAGAGATCTTCCCATTCCCTCCCAAAAGGGACGGGTATAGGGGCAGGTTCACAGTGTATGCAGGAGGTGCCCTGCATGCCACAGCCTCTAAGGCAAAGTGCTTCGACTATTTTGCATATCCTATGGTGTAGGGTACAAGTATAGTATACTCTATGGAGACCTTTAAGTTGGATCAGTCAGAAGCTAGCTTTAATGGCCACCCCAGCAGGTTGCGCGCCACTGCTTCTTGCCAGTCCTCCTCATCCATTTGCCCCAGGTCCTGTTCTCCTTTGGCTTGAAAGGGCAGAAGATAATTTTTTGTGTTCCTCAGGAGGGTGCCATACATCAGCGAGATAAATTTCTCGCTTACTCTCCCATTAAGGAGTCTAGTTTCTAAAGGGGATTCTTACTGTGTTTCAGTGTCTGGTGATATGCACGCCCTAAGTGCATGACGGAATGTAGCATATTGTAAATCACTGTGTTTCTGGCATCTCGTAAGTTAGTCTTACATGTGCAAAGGGCACCACTCCATTTGTGTCACAAACGTCCGCCAAACTGGATAGTCCTATGGCATTCCAACCTGAGAAGCCCTTTAGTGTCACAACTGGCTTTAGTCTGGAGCCTTCCCACAATGGCACTTTGGGGGTAAGCCTACATTTCCAGCCCATTTACGTTGTTAGTCTCTGCCATATTGTTACTACTATTTTGTTTGCCGGGCAAATGTTCGGTGGTAATTTACCACCACAGAGTGCATACATATAACTGTTTTACCCAAGCGCCATCCTATCCTGTTTATATGCCGGGTCATCCCACTCCGCATGTATGAATGTATGTATATTGTATTTATAGAGGGCATTCCGACTCACAAAGAGCATCGAAGCACTGGTGTAGAAGGTGAGAGAAAAGGGAAAACAAGCCGAAGAAACCACCCAGAAAAACAGACAGTAGAAAGTAAAAAAAATTCTTGGGGGAGCAAACCGGAAACCGAGCAGAGGCAATCGGGGGAAGAGCCATGTTTTAAGCAGTTTCCTAAACCTTGGGTAAGCGGGTTCTTGCCTGATGTTCAGAGGTAGCGAGATCCAGCATTTTGCAGCAGCCACTGTAAACGCTTTATCGCCCCATTTGGCTTTATAGGTACGGGGACCTGGATTTTGAAGGCTTTAGAAGACCTCAGATTTCTCTTAGGGACATGCCAACAGAGCCTGGTGGTAAGGTAGCGAGGACCAATCCTGTGAGTTGCATTATGAGTCAGACAGAGCGATTTGAAAATGATACGCTGATTCACCGGGAGCCAGTGTAGTTGTTTGAGGCTCCCACTGACTGATGCCCACCGAGAGAGGTTAAGAACCGCTCTAGCAGCTGAATTCTGGACCAATTGTAACTTGTTAATCGAATCCTTGCCCAGATTAAGGAATAAGGCATTACAATAATCTACTTTGGACATAACCAATGCTAAAATAGCAGAGACTCTCCATTCATGCTGGAGATAAGGAAACATTTTCCTAAGCATTTTAATAAGCCAGAGGCAAGTCTTTAAGGTATGATTTACCTGACTTTTAAAGGATAAATGATCGTCAAAGAGAATGCCCAGATTCCTACCAATAGTGGTGGGAACAGAAAGGATACCACAGTCTGAGGGCCACCAGCGTGGATTTCACAACTCTTTTCCCGACCCAAAACAGAGGATTTCGGTTTTGGCGGCATTCATTTTAAGCCAGTTAGTCTTCATCCAATTACTGACTGCTTGCATACAATCATTAAACCGATCCGCAACCTCCTCCCAAGGTTTTTTAATGGGGATGAAGAGCTGAGTGTCATCTGCATAGGAGATCGGGTTCAATCCAAAGGATTGAATAAGACTTGCCAGCGGGGCAACATACACATTAAACAGCGTAGGACTCAAAGAAGATCCCTGTGGGATCCCGCAGGGTAGAAGATAGGGCGAGGATCTAAAATCGCCACAACTTACAGTGGTCCATCTGTTGATCAAAATAGATTCCAGAAGCTTAAGGGCTCGCTCTCTGATCCCTACTTGACAAAGGCGGGACCTCAATAGATGAGGAAAGATGGTATCAAACGCCGCCGATAGATCTAATAATACTAGGATGGCTCCTTGACCTTCATCTGCCAATTTCCGAATAGCATCAGAGGATGAAATCAGGGTAGTTTCCGTACTGTGCGCCTTTCTAAAGCCACGTTGAGAAGAGTCAAGGCCTCCCACTTCCACTAGGAATGCTACCAGTTCCTTGTGCAGAATTTTCACTAAAGATTTTGCCAAAAAGGGGAGGAGCACTATAGGCCGTAAGTTATTTAGATCTTGGCTGTCGCCATCTGGCTTCTTCTTTAAGGGGACAACTATAGTCTCCTTCCATAAAGAGTGATTATGTCCCAGAAACTAGGACCTCCTGAAAAATAGGAGCTAAAGCCCGAGCCATATGGTCAGGGGCCAATTTAAAAATGGAAGGGGGGCACAGATTCGAGGGAGAACCTGACTTTATTTCTAAAATCAACTTTCTAATACTGTCATGAGTGGGAACGGGAAAGTCAGATAGGACTTTACAACTAGCTTTAAAGTCTGGGAACACCACAGAGGGGAGTTCCCTAAAAACCTCATGAGGAACAAAATTAGCATGTATTTGAAGGATTTTGTTCTCAAAGTGCCTAGCAACCTTATTGCAGAACTCCTGGGAGTTTTCCAGATCAGATGGCCTAAAGGGCGTGGATAATGTTTTTATCACTTTAAAAAGTTCTCTAGGGACATTTAATGCCTCCTTAACTTTCACAGTATAAAAATTAGATTTAGCCTTAAAACGCGCTGCTTTGTAGGCTTTGAGGGCGGACTTTAATGCAACCCTTTCCTCTGGGACTGGGTTTAATTTCCACCGGCGCTCCTGTTGCCGGTAATTCCTCTGAAAAGATTTAAGTTTGCTCGTGAACCAAGGTTGGCTAAGCTTCTTCCGGCTACAGGGCCCCGAAATCTTAGGAGGAGCAAATTGAGCCATGGCCGTTTCAATGCCTTGATAGAAGCTGTCAAGCAAGGGCATCGCCAACTTCTTGGCCTTGTCCCAACACTCTAAGGCAGGAGCTAGCTCTTCCACTTTAATCTGCTTCCATGGCCTAAAAACTTTATTCTCCAATTCATACGAAGCAGAAAAGTGAGTGATATCAGTTTTAAAGCTTAACATGTGATGATCAGTCCAACTTAACTGGGTATTAGTTAAAACCAGCTGTAGGGAAGTGTGAGCAAAACCCCATCTGATATATGTCCTGCACTATGGGTGGCTGCTGAGACTCTGAGGGTCCAATCCAGGGCCTGCATGAGATCTAAGAACTCCCTAACCACTGGATTGCAGGTCTCATCGAAGTGGATATTACAATCTCCTAAGATAATTGTCTTGGGAGACAAAACCATGGGTTCTATCAGATTAACCCAAGTTTGGACAAAGTTTGTGAGAGGGCCCGGTGGTCGATAAATCAGTATGCCCTCCAACAGTATACCATTGCTGTGAGAGTTCTTAAATACCATTGTCTCGCACGTTTCAGCGGCGGGGCCGGACCAGACACACATGAGAGTAGCCCTGCAGACAATGGCCAAACCTCTGCCCCTGCTTTGAGGTCTATCTAGTCTGTAATGGGTATACCCTGGGTGGGATGCTGCAACAAAGTCGGGGTCTGATTCAATTTTACCCCAGGTTTCTGTTATGAACAGACAGTCAATGTGCCAGGTGTCAATCAGCTCGTAAATTTCCAGTTTATGCTTGGGGAGTGAGCGGGCATTTACCAAAGCATACCGGAACGGCTGACCATGGACTGCCGTATTCTCATGAGCTGATATTCCAGACAACAGAGGCCTCCTATGCTGAACCCTGGCCTCCTTCAGGGTTAATGGGGCTTGAACTGCCCAATTACATTCCTTACAGGTCGAGGCGGAGCTGTGGTCAAATGGCATCTTATGCTTGCAAGGCATACTCTTAGCTTTGCAGCTAGACCCCAGAGGGGCCGCACGTTTGAAAAAAAGGGCAGCATCTCTGGCCCCTGGGCCCGTTCGGTGCGCCAGCGGCACGGCTGCTCAACTGCAGTCATTTAGGACGCCGGGCCGAGAGCCCTACATCAGCTGGACCGCTAAGTGAGCGGTAAAAGTTACTGATGGCCGGAAGGAGGGCTCTAACAGACCCTCACTTCCGATGTGAGGTGCGAAAACGGCACCTTGCACCAAAAGGAGATCAAAACAAAGATTAGAAAGACAGTAAAATCTAATCCCCAAAAGCAATGTCCCCACGCTAATAAAATTAGTATATATTAAAAATGTAAAAGGTTTCCCCACATCAACACTGACAGCCGAGTAACGCGCTCACGGGCATGTGCCCATTTGTTTACCACACCAAGAAGTGCCGCCTCATAGTATATTTTGTTTTTTAATGTTCGGCAGGGTTATGACTTCCTCATATTTGGATCTCTGTAGTACTCTCAGGGCGATCTTGGGTGGTCCCCCTCCCCAGAGTAGGGTTCGAAGCAGAGTCCACCTAGCCAAAGAAATGTTCTGGTATCCAATATGGGCTTATTTTGCTGGACGTACAGAAGGCGCAGTAGCGCCACCATCTTAAACATTGCAGCTTTACCTAATAATGAGCAGGAGTGTCTGCCAGTGTCCCACCTCCTGTTCTAATCCTTTTATTTGGGATTAGCTTTGTAAAACATGGCTGGGTCCCGCATGATTAACAAGTATAAGTACTTAAACTGCAGCTTCTGCACCCTCAACGGGAGTCTTGGATCGCAGTGCCATGTCCCCGTTTCCAGTGGGAACAGCAGCGATTTAGCTCAGTTTATTGCCTGAGTATTTGCCAAATATTCTAAAGGTTGCTTTCAGCCTGGCTGTGGATTGGGGCAGGTTAGACAGATATAATACAATGTCATCTGCATATAAGGAGAAATGTTCCTCCCCGTCCCCTCAACCAGGCCATCCCCACACCAGCGGATCCACTCGCACCCAGGCTGCAAGCACCTCAATGGCATGCGCAAACATCAGGGAGAGTGGGCACCCCCGCCTCTACGAATGCAGATTTCCCTTGACGACTGTCCATTGACTAACTCTAGCTATGAAGCGATCATATAAATGTTTGACCCACTGAACATATTTTGGCCAGTATCCCAAAATGGTATGGCTATTCTACTGAGTCGAAGGCCTTGCTTGCATCTAACAATGCAATAGCTCTTCCCGTTAGGGAGGGGCGGGGGGGGGTAGACAAATGCCACATGTGTACCATAAATGGCACCAATGATGTTGGGGATATGTCCCAGGGCATAAAAGTCAGGTTCCACTGTGGCCAAATCCTCCACCTGGTGGGGAACACGATGTAGCTGTGCATGTGTTTCAGCAGGGTAGACAACACTCTGGTCGATACGTTAGAGAGCATTGGCTGAGACATCTCTCATGCCATGGCCACTGTTGTTTGGAAAGAACTACTTGCCAGGAAATGGAGCACTGACAAGACCTGCACTAGAGGGGGGATACCTGTGGGTTGTCGGATAGCAGACTACAGGTCTGCCTCCAATTGGGCACACAGTTCTTGGATTGTGGTAAGATCAAGTATGTAAGTAATGATAAAGTGCCTGTCCTCCATTGTCGCTAGGTCCGCCAGGGGTCTGTACACCGGAGGATGCCGCCATATCATATTCTGCCTCAGTAGTTGAAGCCTATGGAAGAGAACTGTGAGCAGAGGGTCATAGTCACACTTATAATGCACCAATGATGAATTGTTGACTTTACAGAAACAGTATGTGAACACAAGCATTTGCAATGCAACGGGTCTCGCGTTTGCTCGTGTTAGAGCTGATAGCGTTGTAAACTCCTAACCCGACTTTTCAGCTATCGGCAAAAGTGCATTTATGTACGTAACCCGAAAAAGTGCAATTAACTGTGTAAAGCGCTCGACTTCTGCCAAGCGAAATCGCGCTAGGAAAGTAGAGAAAAAGTAGTCCACGAGCCGGACAGAAAACAGCGAGCCTCGCATGTTTTCTGTACTTGGTCGATGCGCTCGAGGAGGGCTAGCCACCGGAAAAGGCATGACTTAAACATGCCTTTGACTAATGAAAGCAAGCAGATTTTAATAGGCAAGCCCACGAACCAATGAAAAACACTGACGTGGCAACGACAGGGTTCCGAGCCCTTTTCTAATACCTAAAGCGTCTCACGAGCGATACGCATGCACAAGCGCATGCAACGAAGGCTCGACCCTAACAAGAGTCCGTTGATGTGCCAATGTCTGCTATGACGCAGTTAGGTGCCATGCCCTGTGCCCCCCTGAAATGGCGGCTGCCTGACCTGTGAGGAGGTACAAGAGGAAATAAGGTAATTGCGCTGGCGTTGTGCACCGTCGCAGTAGGCGGTCGATTACTGCCGTACAAATTTACATTGGTTATCATTGGGCACTATGGGCTCCAGGAGCCAATGGCAATGTACACCCACGGTGACGGTACGCAACTCCGCGGACGTCACCGCCATTTTCTATCTAATCACTCACTTGCTACCTGGCCTTCAACAGGAGAGGACCTACACTGCAAGTGCTGCTGTGACCTGTGTCTGGAAGCGACAATGGCTCATGTGTCTGGGGAAAGGGCCCCTGCCCTCACTGCAGAGGAGTTGGAGAAACTGGTGGATGGGGTCCTACCCCAATACACGTTACTCTACGGTTCTCCAGACAAACAGGTGAGTACACTGTGAGCATGATGTGTGGGCCATGAATGTATGGACTGCTGTTTGTGTAAGCCACATGTAGGGGGGGCAGAGGGGTCCTGGCCAGAGTGCAGCATGTAAGGTGGTCAATGTGTGTGCGTCAGGGGAAGTGTGGGATCTGGTGGGCAATGAGTATGACGGTCCGGACGGGTGAATAATTCCCATTTTCTGCTGGTTTTTCCCTGCAGGTCAGAGCCCACCAGAAAAAGGGTATTTGGCGTGCCATCGCCAAGGAGGTGTGGACCCTGGGGGTCTTTGACAGGCGGAGCACCCACTGCCGCATGAGGTGGGAGGACCTGCGCCGCTGGGCAAAGAAGATGGCGGAGGCCCAGCAGGGGCTGGCCTCCCAACGAGGAAGGGGCGCCCGTTGCACCATGACCCCCCTGATGTTCCGCATCCTGGCTGTGACCTATCCGGAGTTGGATGGGCGCTTGAGGGCATCACAGCAGCCACGAGGGAGTGAGTACAGAATCGGAAACCTGACTTTACGTACATTAGGAGGTACCTGGGTGGGGGGGGGGTGGGGGATGTGGGTGCCCCTAGGCCAGTGTGAACATGACAGGGTAGGTCCCTTGTTGGGCAGGCTCAGAATCACTCCTACCCAAATAGTGTTGGCGGCCATCTACTCCTGGGCAGGGTCCTGTGGGTTTCAGGTGTGCAGCAAATGGCGTTAGGCATTGAACCTCATGGGCTGGTGATTGTCTTAGTAAATGGTTGGCTATGGCCTAATGCATAGGGCTGCTCCCTGTGTGTTGTGTATGCCAACGTTAGTGGTGTTGCTGGCATTGACCATGTGTGTCCTCTGTCTTTCCCCCCCCTTTGTTTTCTCACCCTGTCCTTGTGTGCATGAGCATCATCTGGTGGAGGAGCAGAGGCACCGGCGACGGAGGGAGCTGCATCCCACATGGCCCATGAGGCCAAATCCATCGAGACTGAGGGCACCAGTGGGATGGAGGCGAGAGGAGCACCACGACGGGGACAGGAGGGGAGACCACAGACAGAGACTCCTCCTCCGATGGAAGCTCCCTGGCGGTGGCGGACACCTCTGTGCCTACCCCAACAACAGGTACAGTTGCCACCTCCCCTACTAGTACTGCCCTCCCAGCAGCCCTTCAGCATGTTTCCCGTGCCCGCTCACCCAGGAGGGTGAGCATCTCCCAGTAAGGAGGCTATTGATCTCCTGAGATCCCTCTCTGTTGGGCAGTCAACCATACTGAATGCCATCCAGGGTGTAGCAGGGCTTTTGCAACAAACAAATGCATACCTGGAGGGCATTCACTCTGGCGTGGCGGCCCTACAGAGAGCATTTCAGGCTCTGGCCTCAGCACTGATGGCAGCCATTGTCCCTGTCTCTAGTCTCCTCCCTCCAACTTCCACTACCCAGACCCAATCCCATCAACCGCAGCCTATCCCAGGCACACCTTCAGACCAGCATTCACCCCAATCAATACACAAAGGTGGCTCAGGCTAACATGTGCACCACACTTCATCTCACAAGCACTCACACAAACACCATACCCATGCACACACACCAACATCCACTGCCTCAACTCTGACCCCCTCCTCCTCTTCGTCCAACTCCCTCCCAGTATCATCTCCACTCACACCTGCATGCACTACATCCTCAACCACTACCTCCATCACCAGCACGCCCATCACAACACACCCCTCACTGGCAGTCACAACCCCGACAACCATGCACACGTCCCCTGTGTCCTCTCCCAGTGTGTCTGTGACCCCTCCTCCCAAAGTAACCAAACACAAGCACCCACCCACCCAACAGCCATCCACCTCACAACAGCATCCAGCCCATGCACCTTCACTCAAACTCAGCAGAAAGACACCTCCTACAACCACTCCCTCTTCCTCCACTCCCAAACCCTCTCCATCTTCCCGCCCCAGTGTGTCTAAAAAACGTTTCCTGGCAAACATTGACCTGTTCCCTACCCCCCGCCCAATCCCCCCGTCCTTCCCCTGGGGCAAGGGTGTCCAGAACCCAGGCCAGCACCTCAGCCACCAAGTCGGCGTCCGCTGTGGCACCTGCAACTCCCAGAGGCTTCAAGGGGGCACCAGTCAGGCCAGCCAGTGTGCCACCGACCCCTGCAAACGACCATACCATTCCGCCACCTGCCAAGGTGAAGAAGGGGACAGCATGCACCAAGGGCAAGGAGCACGACCCACCCAGCAAGGCCTCCTCCAAAACTGCAGCTGCCAGAGCCAAGGTCCCAACAGCAGCTGCCAAGGTGAAGAAGGGGCAGAAAAAGCCAAGGCAAGGCACCTCAGGCGTCGGAGCCTGCAGGTGGGGGCCTGGTGGCCACCATCAGAACGGACAGTCCCGCCATCTGCACCGCAGGCAGCACCGCCAGCATCCCCGCCGTAAGCACCGCCACCTGCACCGCCGCTGCCATCACTACTGTCAGCATCCCCAGTGGCCAGCCGTCCGAGGCTGCAGGAGAAAGGCTGGTGACTCCCTCCATCACTGGCAGCACCAGCCCCTGCACCACGTCCAGCACCGCCAGCATCCCCGCAGCAAGCACTGCACCGCTGACAGTAGGACCAACTAACAGCAGCAGCCCCCCCCAGTGTGCGTCCGTCAGGGGCTGCAGGAGACAGGCTGGAGCCTCCCGCCACCACTGGCAGCACCTTAGTCGCCGCAGGATGGAGTCTGGCCCTGTCTCCATGGACTTTCCTGCTACCTGTCTCCTGCAAATCTCGTGCCTCAGACACCCAGATGAGGGAATGTGAACTGCCACACCCCATGTGCTGCATCACTGGGCACCAAGCCCCCTCCAGAACCAGTGGAGAAAGGCATCCACTCACCCAATACTTGGCAGGATGAAGCAGACTGGGCACCAAGCCCCCTTCAGAACCAGTGGAGAAAGGCATCCACTCACCCAATCCTTGGCAGGATGAAGCAGACTGGGCACCAAGCCCCCTTCAGAACCAGTGGAGAAAGGCATCCACTCACCCAATCCGTGGAATGATGAAGCTGACTGGGCACCAAGCCCCCTCCAGAACCCGTGGAGAAAGGCATCCAATCCTTGGCAGGATAAAGCAGACTGGGCACCAAGCCCCCTTCAGAACCCGTGGCGAAAGGCATCCACTCACCCAATCCTTGGCAGGATGAACGAGACTGGGCAACAATCCTCCTTCAGAACCAGTGGAGAAAGGTATCCACTCATCCAATCCTTGGCAGGATGAAGCAGACTGGGCACCACGCCTCTTCAGAACCAGTGGAGAAAGGCATCCACTCACCCAATCCTTGGCATGATGAAGCAGACTGGGCACCAAGCCCCCTTCAGAACCCGTGGCGAAAGGCATCCACTCACCCAATCCTTGGCAGGATGAACGAGACTGGGCAACAATCCCCCTTCAGAACCAGTGGAGAAAGGCATCCACTCATCCAATCCTTGGCAGGATGAAGCAGACTGGGCACCACGCCTCTTCAGAACCAGTGGAGAAAGGCATCCACTCACCCAATCCTTAGCATGATGAAGCAGACTGGGCACCAAGCCCCCTCCAGAACCAGTGGAGAAAGGCATCCACTCACCCAATCCGTGGCAGGATGAAGCAGACAGGGCACCAAGCCCCCTTCAGAACCTGTGGAGAAAGGCATCCACTCACCCAATCCTTGGCAGGATGAGGCAGACTGGGCACCAAGACCCCTTCAGAACCAAAGGAGAAAGGCATCCACTCACCCAATCCTTGGCAGGATAAAGCAGACTGGGCACCAAGCCCCCTTCAGAACCTGTGGAGAAAGGCATCCACTTGAGGGCTGTGGCCTTGCACTCCCCAGGACCAAGCAGTGGGCAAACCACCCACTTGAGAGACTGGCTTTACACTCCCCAGGACCAAGCAGTGGGCAAACCACCCACTTGGGAGACTTGCGAGACTGTGGCCTTGCACGCCCCAGGACCAAGCAGTGGGCAAACCACCCGCTTGAGAGACGGTGGCTTTGCACTCCCCAGAACCAAGCAGTGGGCATGGAGCCCCCTCAAGGAGCAGTTGCGGTATTCCATCTTCTGGCTGAGTTGCCCCCTCCCCCCCCCTCCGCCTTCCCTATCCTCCTGAGGTGCCTGTGTGTTTTCGACCTGATGCCCCAGCAGTGTTCAGTCCGTATTGAGGCAGGAGTCAAGTGTGGGCTTCTCCCATGATTTTTGGCCCTGTGGCCCACGGACATTTGCAAAGGACAATGTACGACCTTATGTACATATTGTATATTTTTGTAAATACTGTTTTTTAAGTCGTTATGTATATCTGACTATTTCTAAAATATCACTGTTTAACTTAATTCCTTTTGTCCATGTGTTCTTCCAGGGGTTTACGGGGTGTATATGTAATGCTGCTGCATGTGTCTGTGTATGGTGTTGTGGGTGGGGGTGTTGCGTAAGTGTGTCACTCTCTTTTTCCTCGCCCCCCCCCCCTTTTGTGCTCGGTGCAGTACTCACCGTGGTTGTCGCTGCAGCCTTTGATATTCCTGGAGTATGAGGAGGTACACCAGCATGGGGAGGACCTGTAACTCGGGCTCCATGGCATCCAGGTTCTTCGTTGAGTGCCAAGAGGTGAGTGGTTTCCCTACCTAAGACTGTTTCCGCCGTGCTTTTGATGGTGTTGGTACCTCCCCTGAAAAGCTGGCAGATTGGCGGGTTGTAATGCGGTGGGCAGTACATTGTCTTCCGCCTGTCTGTTGGCGGTGACCGCCACAGTGTTGGTTGCTACCGCTGTGGCGGTCAGGGTGTTAAAGTGGCTGTCTATGATGGCCGTTTGCACCGTGGTCGTGATCCCATTTTTTGTACCGCCGGCCTGTTGGCGGTATTACCGCCGCTTTAACACTGACCGCCAGGGTTGTAATGAAGGCCTGAGTCATAATTACATCATTTGGGACCCTATCAGGCCACGACTGGCACCCACACGTCAGTTCAGTACTGTTCTCGCTGCAACCTCCCAAGCGTTATCAAGATGGCTAACAACCAAGCAGTCCTATATCACAATACTAACTTGGCATTGTATTAGGAAAGGCAATAAGGTTTCTCAAAAAAGGGGAGGAGGGAGGGTCAGTGTGAAATCTGCAGGTAGATGGAATATCCATCACAAAGATCATTACCAAAGATAATTAACTTTTTCTTCTGATGGAAAATTCCACCGGCAGATTTCTCACCTTTAAACAAACTCCCAAGCAATACTCTTCTTGGGGTGGGTGGGGAGTGGTGAGTGGAGATCTAAATCAGAAAGTTATGAAGGAAAGACTGGACAAAGTGACCCTTTCACTTCACTTCCGTATCCCAGCAATAATGTTTGGCAAAAGTATGGACAGAGGACTATGTTGCCCTTTGCAGGTATCATCCACTAGTGCCCCTCTAGCCAGATCTGAAGTGAAGGATCTTGGCCTTGAGGAATGAGCCCTGATTCCTTGAGAAAGCTCTTTCTTTGTCAGAGCAATGATAAAGTGAAATAGAGTTCATGTTTGCACTGCCTTTACATTCAGTGTAGCAAACAAAGACCTGGTCGTCGAACCAGCTACTTACCTTCTGTAACGCCTTATCTGATAGAGACAATATCTAATTGTAGATTTGTTACCTTTTGAATTTTCCCCTGGCATCAGTCTCGATCCGGAGATTTTTCGTGAGCAGTAATCCTGCGTGCCATTAATTGGCATCAATTGGCTCGTCATCTGTGCCAGATATGGCGTTGCGGTTCCTTTACAGGCACCACCCTGGTGAGCTGATGTCGATTTTTTTTCACCACTTTCCCTGCAGAAGCGCAGAGCCATGAAAAAGACTACTGGTGTGTCAAAACTAAGGTCCTGAAAGGGGAAATCCCTGCCCCTAGAAATTAGTTTGCAGAGCGGAGAGGATGGTCAGTAAAGAATCTGCAACTAGATATTGTCTCCTCTAGGCGTTACCAAAGGTAAGTAACTTGTTCATCTAATAGAGACTTCTAGTTGCAGATTCCTTACCTTTGAATAGATACCCAAGCAATACCATTCCCTGTAAGTGGGTCTGCGAACAAAGATCATACTAGAAAATCCTGCAGGATCGAAAAGGAAAAGTACGTGTCCCTACAGACCAGACTGTCCAGCCAACAGTGTTTGGTAAATGTGTGCAGAGATGCCCACGTTGCCGCTTGACAGATGTCAAGGACTCGAACTGCGTGTGCTAACACAGTGGTTGAAGCTATAAATTGGGTAGAATGAGCATGCACACCTTCAGGGGGTGCATTTTGGTCAATGCGTAACAGATCTTAATGCAGAGCACAAACTATCTGCAGATGGTCCGCTGCTGCACTACCCAACCTTTCGTCACACCCACATAACTGACAAACAGTTCATCCACTTGGGACTCTTTTGTACGATCAAGGTAGAACTCCAAAGCTCCTTTTGGGTCCAGGCGATCTCTCCTCTTCCTCAGAAGGATGTTGGGGGTGCGAAAAAAGTAGGCAAAGTGATGGACCGGCCTACAGGAAAGGACATAACCTCTTTTGGCTAAAAGGGTGCTATAATGTGAAGCAACACTTTGTCAGGATAGATGGAAAGGTAGGGTGGCTTAGATGACAATGCATGTAGCTCACTCACCCTGCGGGCAGATGTAATGGGCACAAGGAAGGTTTTTTTCAAAGTGAGAAGCCTGAGAGGACAATTGTGGAGAGGCTCGAAAAGAAGTGCACATTAGTAATGTCAAAACCAAATTCAGATCTCATTAGGGCATAATGAATGGGGATGGATGAAAAAGATGTGAAAGATCTCTGAGGAGTTGGGGACTTAAACTCAGAAGGTTGACCAGGCAACCTCAAAAAAGCAGAAGTAGCAAGGATTGGCCAGGGAAAGGATTAACAGGACCTCAGAGAGAGGGGCATAAAGGGGGTCAACAGACTTGTCTGTGTACCATGCCACAAATTACTTCCAACTATAGGCATATACCGTTTTGGTGGAGGGACACCTGGCTGCCAAGATTTCATTACAGACTACAGGTGGAAGGTCAAAAGCCGGCAACTGTCGCCGCTCAATCTCCACGCAAGAAGGCGGATAGTGGATAGGTTTGGGTGCAGAAGATCCTCCCAAGGGGGCAAGTATGATTGGAAGATCGATGGTAATGCTCAGCGCAAGATACCAGATTCTCCATGCCCAATCCAGAGTCACAAGGATCTCTTGGGCCCAGTCATTCTTGATCTTCTTGAGAACTCTGGGCAGAAGTGGAATGGGTGGAAAGGCGTACAGGAGGCCTGAGTTCCACTAGAGATTAAGAGCATCTCAGAGAGATTGCCGCCTTGAAAACTCCAATGTGAAAAACTGCTGACATTGCACGTTCTCTGCAGAGGCAAACAGATCTAACCAAGGCTCTCCCCACTACTGAAAGATCTTGTGCCACCTCCGGATCAAGAAGCCATTCATGATCCGCTAGACATTTTCAGCAGAGTTCGCCTGCTCTAGCATTCAGAGAGCCTGAAAGAGGTTGAACCACCAGGGATATGCCCTGCTGTTCCAGCCACGTCCTGTAGCACAGAGCCTCCTGGTAAAGGGTCCACAACCCTACCCCACCCTGCTTGATGCAGTAGCACATGGTGATGGTGTTGCCTGGAACACCTGCACTATACTTCCTTTGATAGAGGGAAGAAATGCCTTTAATGGTAGCCTGATCACACGGAGCTCCAAAAGGTTGATGTGGAGTTCGGATTCGGCCAGAGACCATGTGCCTCTGATCTCCAACTCTCTCAGATGGCGCCCATCCTAGGATGGACGCATCTGTCACTATTGTCAGATATTATCGCTGTTCGTTAATCATCCCTGCAGATCGTTTGCAGTTCCCTCTGAGATCTGGACCTTGACAGATTCCCCCGATGCTGTGCCCACAGGAGCTTCATGTTCCACTGCAGAGCCCACATATGTCACCTGCAGAATGCAGGAGGCCAAAAGGTCTAGCAGCCTCAGAGGCATTCTCACCGAAATACATGACAGAGACTGAAACATCTGTATCAGTCTGAATATTCTGGACTTGCGGCTTGAGAGGATAAGCCTGAAACTGCACTGTGTCCAGAACAGCTCCAATGAAAGGGAGCATCTCAGAAGGAGTCGTCTGGTGCGACTTTGGCATGTTTATAGTGAACCTCAGTGAATGCAGGAGGTCTGCCATAATCTGGAGATGGGTGAAGACAGCCTGGGGCGAGCCTGCCTTCAACATCCAGTCTTCGAGATGGGGGAAGACTGGAACCCCTGATCTGCACAGATGAGCTGCGACCACCGTCATCACCTATGTGAACGCCGGTGGGGAGCTGAAAAGGCCAAAGGGAAGCACGATGAACTGAAAATGCCCGTGGCCTACAGTGAAACGCAAGTAACGTCTGTAGGCAGGCAGGACAGGAATGTGAAAATAGGTGTCTTGCAAGTCCAACACTGCCATCCAGTCTCCTGGGTCAGGGTAGACTGAACCGGAGCCAGAGTGAGCAACTTGAACTTCTTCTTGAGGTAGAGATTGAGGGACCGAAGGTCTAGGATAGGGCAGAGGCCCTTGTCCTGTTTGGGTAACAGAAAGTAGCGAGAATAGCAACCATGACCTACTTCTGGCACAGGAACCCACTCTATGGCTCCCCTGGCCAAGAAAGCAGTAATTTCCTCACAGAAATAGGACAAGTGATCCTCCGTCATCCGATCATATGATGGTGGTATGGATGGAAGGGCGCTCTCGAAGGGGAGAGAGTACACCCTTCGAAATTTCTGAAAAACCCACCTGTCTGACGTGATGGATTGCCAGCGGAGCAGGTGATGGTGTACCCTGCCTTCAACTGGCCCTAGGTGGGGGTGAGAGACTAGGAAGACTTGGAGGCTGCTGCAGATTGGGGGTGGTGGACTGTCCAGACTTCTGGCTCCCTGATCCACGAGGTCAGTAGAACCCACACCCTCGGCCACACAGAGCTGGGCAGAATTCGGTGCACGATGGCTGGCCAGGAATGGCTCGGTTTGAGGCCCCTTCCGTAGCCACCAAAGTGGCAAAAAGCAGATTGGGGGGGACAAGGGTCCCGCACGAGGCCCAAGGACCTGGCCTTAGCACGAGAATCCTTGAAGCACTCAAACACCAAGTCTGCCTGGTCTCTGAAGGGACAGGTGCCATCAAAGGGCATGTCCATCAACGCAGTTTGGACATCCCCCGAAAATCCACATGTAGTCCACCAGGAGTGGCGTCTCAGGACCACTGTCGACGAAACTTCTCTGTCAAACAAGTCAGTTGTGTCTAGTCCGCAATGGATGGTGAACTTTGCTGCATCCCTCCTGAGAGAGTACAGCCCAGGCCTCCTCCGGGAACTGTGGAAGCACTTACACAACCATATCCCACCATATGTGGGAATCATGGCCCAAACGGCATGCAGTGTTCACAGACCGCAATGCAAGGCTGGTGGAAGAAAAATTATTCTTCTCAAGAGTGTCCAGCTTTTTTGATCCCCTATCCAGGGGTGTGGAAGGGAACGCGCCCTGGGAAGTAGAGACTTGGCTAACCAGGCTCTCAGGGGTGGCGTGTTGCGTCAGAAAACCTGGGTGCCCTAGAGAGGGGCGATGGCGCCGGCCAACTGTCCTGTTCACAGGAGCCACTGTGCTGGGTTTGGACCACGTACCCAGTAGGACATCCGCGAGGGCCTAATCAAATGGGCGCATGGGTTCTGAGGAGGAAGCTCCTCGTTGAAGCACCTATGTCAAGAGGTTCGTCCTGACGGCCACTTAAGGCAACTCAAGGTCCAGGACCTCAGCTGCTTTTCTCACCACCATAGAATAGGAAGCTCCCGCCTTCATAGCCATGGTAGGGGGAGAAAGCATGCCTGTAACCAGAGAAGTATCCAGTCCGCTGGCTTCACTCAAGTCTGTATGCCAGTCCATAAATAGTTCTTCCTTGAGCTGATATTCTAAAGTGTCCAGAGAACTCTCTAATTCATCACCATAACCTAGCACATACGAAAGGGGTTCAGGATCAGACATATGAGTCCTGCCGGCATCGGACTCTGCGTTGTACAATGCCCATCCAGCTCCATGTCAGATTTGGGGATTAGAATTTGGGATGGTGTTGCTCATGGGCATGCCCGGGAGCATCAGGGAAGGTCGGAGTGGTACGACAGACGTCAGTCCGGATGCAGGACTGGATCCATGGGATCCCCTCAGAGCAGAGGCCAAAGCCGCTGGTGTGGAACCCAAATGGGCCCCTTCTGACGCTGCGGGCCTGAAAGTGCTCCAGCAGTTTTGTGCTGGCCAAAAATGGGGCGCATGGCCTCCTAAAACTCCAAGTTGGGCAGGGGTCCCCATGGTGGCCCCAGAAACTCAGGGAGGTGCACAGTTGGCTTAGGCATAGGCTCTGCAGGGCGAGACCTAGAATGGCGACAGTCCCTCATCTCGACGGATGAGGAGAAGTTGATGAACGCTTCGACGTCTTACATTTTCTTCTTGTGTCTTGACTTACCCTATCACCCCGAGGACTTGGAGTGGGATGACTATTATGGAGGACTCCGCGACTGATCCCAGCTCCTACCTCTCAACTGAGATCTCAACTAGCACACTCGAGCATCGGGCCACCATCCACTTCAGGGACTGCTCCCTCAAAGCCTTTGGATGCATAGCCCGGCACTTGGAGCACAACTTCGGGTTGTGGTCGCACACCGGGCACCAAAGACACACGAGGTGCGGATCCGTCACAGACATCGCCCGATGACAAGAACCGGAAGGCTTTATCCCGGCCTTCCTGGATGACAACCTTGATGCACCATGAGTTGAAAACTCGAAAATATCAAACAAAAAGTCGAAAAAAGGCAGTAAAAAATTACAGAGGGGTAGCTCTCTTCGGATCAGCACTATCTGGCATGGAAATAAAAGAATCTACGTCAGTGAGCTGGTGTGATGCCTATATAAGAACTGTAACATAATATCCAGAGCTGACGATGGACGCGGAGACGATCAACACTACCTAATAGTGCACAGGGATACTGCTCAGGAAAAATCTCTGGATCCAGTCTGGCACCTGGAGAAAATTCAAAATTAAGGAATCTGCAACTAGAATTCTCTATCAGATTGAGCAAAATTCTTTCATGCAGCTGATGTAGAGGATTACTGCACCTTTCAGGTAGAATCTGTGATGCCTGTAACTCCTCTTTGGTGGGATGTAGTGGAAGGAAAAAGGACAGTAGGGTCATGGATTTCCCACATGGTGAGAGAACATTTTAGGGAGGAAAGCAGTTTTGATTCTCAATACTAACTTGGCTGGGGAGAAACATGTAAACGGTGGTAGGACGGCAACTTGCTGACTTGGCAAGCCACAGTGATGGCAACTAGAAAACTGTTTTTAATATCAAAAACATCAACTACCAACTGTGCATGGGCTCACATGTGCAAGCCACAATATCTTGGCCCTGCCTTCTTTGAAATTAAATATTTAATGCTTAATATCTGTAATATAACAATAACGGGATAATTTTTTTGTTAACCAAATGTTATTAATTTTATTAAGAAAACACGTTTTTAATGCAGTTATATAAATAATTGGGAATATTAACTAGTTAATGTAATAATATACAAATATAATTTGTTTTAAAATTGTACTTAAATTAGCTGTTTAAGGTTTTCAAGCTTCTGTATATGCTTTATGATTTAAAATGGACTGTTTATACAGATGATAAAATCTAAGGAAACTGAAACCGGTTCTTTTCCAAATTATGTGCTGTAGAAACCCGAGTCATGATGAGCTATAGAGGGTGTTTGGTACACAGGGGCTCCTTTTGAGTGGCTGAAGTTGACAGCCTAGTAAAATGGCTTTTGAGCTTTATTCGAGGAACACTGGTGACTGAAGATTACCAAAGAACTTCCAGCCAGACGAGGTGGAATGGTTGAGCATGTGAATCAATGAATGATCAACTGCTAAAGGTATTGTCAACTCTCAATGCTACCAATTAATCTTACCATCAAAATCAACTCCTTGCCAGAAGGCTCGCTTCTTAGGACTGACTCACCTTACTATACAGGAAGCGCTGTAACTCCAACTCGGCGATGCCCAGCTGCCCGTCCTGCTCTGTGAGTCGCCATCGGGCCTGAGCAAAGTAGAATTCAGTGCGCCGAGCCACACTCACATCCTCCTGCTGCTTGCGCGGCTCCATCTTATTAGCTCTCTGGAGCTGAAAATCTTTGAAGCATCTGCATTTAAAACAATTATAAAACAATAAAACAATTACTGCATCAATGGGGTGTAAATGATTGGAGCAACATCTGAAGCAACAGCAGGGCCAAGTAAATCTGCCTCTTTTAACGTTTTGGCTATAAAGAACACAGACACTTGGCAACTAGGAGGACAGAATAATAATGAAAAGTTTCTTGCAATTCTAGTACTTCATCATGTGCATCGTAATGCGATCATAAACACTTGAATCATCCCACACGTGCGTCATTCTTGTGCCTTTAAAGAAGCGATATAACTATCTGTTTCAGTCTTTTTATGTGCTTATTGATAGCCTACAGCAACACATTTTTGTTTGCATTTCTTGTTTAAACGAACCCAATTAAAATAAAAATGTACTCTGGAATCTCCCAAACGGTGATCACTTAAAAGGTAACTATAACTGGAGTGAAGCTAAATGGAGAAACATTGCCAGCAGCTTTGTAAAGCTGAAAGTGGGACACTGCACTTTCAGTGTGGCCCCAATTATGTGTTCCCCAATGTCCTTTTCTGTCAAATAACATCTAAGTTCTTTTCTACAGCACACAAGGATCCTGCATCGTCTCAAATAAGATGTCACATTAACACTGCTTGTGAGGTGAGAGAGCTAGTTATGATTTTAATAATGAAGACTAATGGAGAATTCAGATTACAAGTTGAAAATGTTTCTGGTATATCTTGGAATCTTCCCTTAGGGCCTGATTTAGATATTGATAGATTAGTTACCCTGTAACAAAAATGACGGATACCCAGTCTGCCAAAATCTAAATCCCATAGAAAATAATGGGATTTAGGTTTAGGCAGACGGAGTGAGCTGTCCACCAATATCTAAACCAGGCTCTTAGTCACTTATAGGCAAAAATATTCAATGGAATACCATTGTCATCCCAACAACTGCAGCTGCAGTATTAGTGAGAAACAATCCACTGAAAAAGGAACCAATGCATAAGTCAAAGAGGCTCTGCACACGTCTGACTCACTTAAGTATCTTTCTGGGTATATAAATGTAGAAAGCCATGGCTAGTAAATGTGTGAACAGATATTCATGTGGCCACTTGGCAAAAATATGTCATTTGGGTAACTGTAGTGGTGGGCTTTACTTTTAGGGATACAGTTATCCCAAAAAGGGACTTGCTTGCCTCTTTCAAAAGCATACAATTATACATCAAATAATTCATTTTGTTAGCAACTGCTTGGTTGGGGGTAATTCCCCTCTGACAGGGCAATATATGACAAACATTTGTTTGATTTTTCTAATTTCTATAGTTCTTTACAGATAGTAACAAGCCTCTCACATCTAATGCAAACAAAAACTTCTGATGTTTGTGTGACTTTTTTGGCAAAAATAAAAATGTGGAAGTCTCATAATTACCCTATTAATGTGAAACATTTTGTAGGGTTCTTTTAAGCACAAAAGTTGAATCCTCTTTACTCTGTATACTGATACCATTGCCAACAAGAACACTGCTTTCCAGCAAGAGCTCGTTACTGCGGGAGTTGGGCCTCTGCACTCCCCCTTTTTTCCCCCCCGTGCACGTCGAGTCTGTCAGACAGTCAAGGTCAATGTCAGTTAGCCAGGTACTTTCCATGTGTTGATGTCCATGTGCTACCCAGCCGAGGCTTGCTGGCTCACAGATATAACTGCAGTGACATTATCAGCCCAGCATAGCACTGTGAAGAGCTTCCTTCTAATGATGCGTGCCAGTGTGACTGATAAAGTCAGCCCTGTGCGCTTTAGGCTCGAGGACTTAAGTGCCCATATCGACAATCTAGGAACCTCACACCCACCTTTCCCAACGTGTCACACAGCAGGTGTGTCTAGCACAGATGTCTTCAAACTGGGGGGCGGGCCCCCCTTAGGGGGCCTTAAGTGATCCTAGGGGGGGCGCCAAACTCTGGCCAAAAGAAATGTTATACAGATAGCATGCCTTTGTTTTAAGCAGAAGCATGTCATTGCAGTTTTAAAAAGGTAACAGTACTTAACTGCAATGTTTAAATAGGTTTAGACATATTTAAACATTGCCATCTTTCTAAAATAATTTTGAAAAATTCTGAGGGGGGCCCAATGATTTTTATTTTTCAACTGGGGGGGGTGCGGCATTAAAAAGTTTGAAGACCACTGGTCTATCAAGTCTCACTCACACCAGCTCTCCCTAGGAGGAGCTAGGAAAGGTCCCCTTCTTGTTGGCTTGCTATTTACAAGGTCAGCTAATGAGGGGGCAGAGAGATCTTCGGTGTCCTGCTCCTTGTCAGTGTCCAGCTTCCTCTGTGCTGTCTTGCTTCCAGGTATAATGAAAGAAGGGGGAAGGGACCGGGAGATTGATTGGTCCAGTGTACACTCTCCCTACAATAGTACAAAACAACCAAAGTACACTGTTCCATGAAAAGAGAAAGAAACTAGGGTGACCTGAGATATCAGGAGCAAGGACCCTCAAGCATCACAATGGATGACTGGCATCATCATTGGGTAATGCTCCTCGCCAGGCCGGCAGTGCAACGCCTGACGGGCTCCCCACACGGAGGAGCACTGAACCGTATTGTTCTGATAGGTACTGGTGAGTACTAACTATCTAAACGGGCATGCCTACATTCAAGCACCAGTACACAAAGGAGAGAACAAAAAGAAATAAGGGTAAAATTGGTTAATCATCACTGCATATATCATCATTTTAATCAATAGTCAGGGATGAAACCAAGATTAAAAACAAGAGAAAGTAATATATTGAGTGTCAATGCTCAATTACTTTCAATGAGCAATAAACTCAGAGGAATAACACCCTAGGAATCCTCCTTAACCAGGGTCAACATGTTTCGCGTTGTGTGGTCACCACGGATCCAATGACGCTTCATCAGGACCAAAATGTTAATAAGCTCTTCTCCAATTAAACAAAAATTAATAATATCACAATCCAGAACTACATAAGCCGGTCACTTACATTGAGGAATACTAGGCTAAGTCACAGTCAGGTCGCCCACCCCCAAGTCGGGAACAGGCTCCTTGGTAAGCACGTCCCAAAGACTCGGCTATCAGTGCGAGAGGCGCCGGTCCGAACTGTGGACCTACCCTCCGGGACGTGAAACTGCATGCGAGTGATTCCTAGGGTGTTATTCCTCCGAGTTTATTGCTCATTGAAAGTAATTGAGCATTGACACTCAATATATTACTTTCTCTTGTTTTTAATCTTGGTTTCATCCCTGACTATTGATTAAAATGATGATATATGCAGTGATGATTAACCAATTTTACCCTCATTTCTTTTTGTTCTCTCCTTTGTGTACTGGTGCTTGAATGTAGGCATGCCCGTTTAGATAGTTAGTACTCACCAGTAACTATCAGAACAATACGGTTCAGTGCTCCTCCGTGTGGGGAGCCCGTCAGGCGTTGCACTGCCGGCCTGGCGAGGAGCATTACCCAATGATGATGCCAGTCATCCATTGTGATGCTTGAGGGTCCTTGCTCCTGATATCTCAGGTCACCCTAGTTTCTTTCTCTTTTCATGGAACAGTGTACTTTGGTTGTCTTGCTTCCAGGGCCAGCAGTTCTGCCCTCCCGCCACCTGCTGGTTTTGCCTTAAGTCCAGAGCCCTCATTGCCACGGCGCACCAGAGAAGTGTTTAACTGAATGTCTGTGTGTGAATTTGTATTGAATCCATGACCGAGTATGTGCACGTTACTGTAGACAGGTGTCCTGAATGGGTGGGTGGGTGTTTGTGCGACTATTCTTGTGTTTCTCATTGCATTGTAAAAAAACCCTCACTGCACCACAACTTTAAAGGTTCACCAGGCACTTTTGCAGATTTCCACGAAAGGAAGAGATACTCAAAAGGATTTTACATCAATTTAGAAATAAGAATATAACGCTCTCATGGAAGAGACTTGAACACATTCTAGGAATCCTTCACCCTTAGTAGGATAGAAAAAGCAGCACGCAAAGGTCTCTTTTTGTAGGCTTGCATAGCAATTAAAAGTAATTAACAGAGTGCTGTAGGCCAAACTGTGCTCACTGCAGCTGATATGGCAACAGCTTTAGCCTGGCTACTAATCAGATCAACTGATTTTTATAAACACCATGCAAATAATCTTTTCCACTTGAAAGATTAAGGCCCTCTGATGAAACGGAGTTTAGACTTTTTATTTTTTATATTTCTGCACAGTGCTGCCGAAACTTAAGATGGTCATTTGTCAAGACCTCTGAGGCAGTACAGCTCCATAGGCCATGGAAAATGGCTATCTGGAGTTCCCTCAAGAGGCAATCTGAAACAATGGCAGGCAAGGACCTTGTCTTCATGTAAATCTCCTTTGAAGGTTTTCTAGAAATCTGAAATAGTTCTAGGTACCACCAAGGAAAGTGCAAATTTCGAGAGATGTGTATCATTCTGGCATTACACTTCCTAAACGTGTTGATTACTGACGTCTATGGGATCTATGAGAAATACAGCAATAAAATGTATGGAAAGCATAGAAACATTTCTTCAACTAGTTAATTGTAGGAAAGTAGCCTCTTTCTAGCATGGTTACCCCCATTTTCTGCCTGTTGTCAGTGTGTTTGACAGTGTCCACTGGGGTCCTGCTAACCAGGACCACAGTGGTTATGCTTTCTCCTGTAAATGTTGGTAACTGTACCTTTTTCTTCCCACATTTGGCATACTGGCCCCCCCCCCAAGCAAGTCTCTAGTATATGGTACCCAGGGCATTGGAGTACCAGGGGATCCCTATGGGCTGCAGCCGTTATTCTACCGCCATAGAGAGCTCATGCAAAAGGTTCTGCAGGCCTGCCACTGCAGTCTGAGTTAAACAGGTGCATGCATCCGTTTTCACAACCGATCACTGCAGCTGGTCACTGCAAGTCACCCCTATGGTAGGCCCTTACATCCCGGAGAACAGGGTGCAGGCACCTGTGTGTAAGGGCACCCCTGCACTAGCAGAGGTGCCCCCAGGAACTCAAGTTCAATTTTCCTGGTCTTCTTGAGTGCGGGGACGGCCTTTAACACGTGGACTGGACATAGGTCACTACCTATGTCCAGCTACATAATGGTAACTACGAACCTGGGCATGTTTGGTATCAAGCATGTCAATCATACCCCAATACTGTTGCACGTATTGGAAGTATGATCCCATACACTCTGGGGGCTCCTTAGAGGACCCCCAGCACTGCTACCACCAGTAGTATAGGGTTTTCTGGGCAGCCCAAGCTGCTGCCACCCCTCAGACAGGTTTCTGCCCTTCTGCTGCTTGATCTGATAATGCCCAGGAAGGCAGAACAAAGGATTTCCTTTGGGAGAGGGAGATAACAACTTCTCCCTTTGGAAATAGGTGTGACTGGCTTGAGAGGGGTAGCCTCTAAAAGCCACTGGTATGCTTGGAAGGGCACATTTGGTGCCCTCTGTGCATAAACCAGTCCACACCAGCTCAGGGACCCCAGTCCCTGCTCTGGCACGAAACTGAACAATGGAAAGAGAAGTGATCACTCTCCTGTCCATCACCACCCCAGGGGCTGTGCTCAGAGCTCCTCCAGAGCGTCCCTGGGATCTGCCATCTTGTTTCCAAGGAACTCTGGGAGCATCTGAGTGGCCAGTCCTGGGAGGTGACATCGGAGCCCCCTCCTGATAGGTGCTTACCTGGTTAGGTGACCAATCCCCCTTTCAGGGCTATCTAGGGTCTCTCTCTTGGATGGGTCCTCAGATTTGGCTTGTAAGACTCCAGCAGGATTCCTCTGCAACCTCTACTTTGACTTCTGGTCACTGGAACTGCGACTGGACCCTCCAGGAACCGACAACGCTGCAAACAACGAAGAAGACTCTTCTGCAACTTTGTTTCCACAACTCCTGCCAGCTTTGCAACATTTCCACGGCCATGCATCCTCAGAAGAGAGCAACTCTTCAGCCTGCACAAGAAGAAGAAGGAATCTCCCTTGGAGTGAAGGAGTCACTCCCCGGCAACCACTGGCACCTACAGCAAACAACCAGCTACGTGTATCTCCTTTCATCTTGAGCTGCGTGGATCCTGCATTACGTGTGGTGGTCCGGGGTAGTCCTCTTGGTCTTCTCTGCCAGCTGTCCAACGTTGGTGGAGGTAAGCCTTTGTCTTCCCAAGCAGGACAGCACCCCAGTGCACTGCTTCCTACCAAGGCTTGTTGGCATCTCCTCCAAGGGATCTTCAGGCAACGTGCAGCTCCAGTCCCCAGCACTCCTCCCTGCAACGCTAAGCCCCCTGCGTGGTTCTCCGGCGGCATGGGATCCTGTTTTGTAGTGCTGCGTGAGATCCTCCTGTGACTTCTGTGCCCCCGTCCTGTGCGACTACTGTGAGTGCATCCTCAGCTCCTGTGGACTCTCTGCAAAGCTGAGGGCCCCCCTCTGACTCCACTTCAGGGGTTGAGTCCTCCTGGACTTTGCTGGTCCCCGGCAGCACCACTTTTCCACTAACCGTGAGTTTGTGTTTGCCAATGCTTGTTGGTGGAATTCCTGTACCGACACCCATCTGCAATCTTCACTCCAGCATGGGACATCTTCTGCATCAATCAGGAACTCTTCTTCGTCTCCACAGCTGCAGTGGTGACCTGTTCTCCCTCAACGTCAACCAACTCCTGCAAGTACAGTTGGGTGAGTAGTAGCTCCTAATCCTCCTCCTCCTCCTTCTCCTCCTCCTCCTCTTCGACCCCACGGTGACTCTTGGACTTGGTCTCCTCTTGCCACAGGTCTTCTTTCTTCCAGAATCCAAAGCTGGTTTTCTTGCAGTTTTGTCTGGGTGTCTTTTTCTTCTTTTCCTCCTTTGGGGTTGTTTGGGGAAAATCCAGTGATTTACTCCTGCTTTCCTGGTCGCTGGGGGGTGTTTCATTACTTACATCTGTGGTTTTCTAGTACCACCAGCTCCCCTCTACACATTCCACAGGGGGGCCCTGTGTTCGCAATCCATTTTTTTAGTATATGGTTTGGGCTCCCCCTAGGGTCACTATTGGTTATTGCTGTTTGCACTGTTCTCTAACCTTTTCTATGCCTATTTCTTATTGCTAGCGTATATATTTAGTGTATTATTTACATACTATTGGAGAGTTGCCCTTCTAGTATTTTGTGGTACTGTGTTCCAAAAATAAAGCAACTTTATTTTTGTACAACTGAGTGTTTTCTTTCATGTGTGTTTAAGTATTGTGTGACCACAGTTGTATTGCATGAGGTTTGCATGTCTCCTAGATAAGCCGTGGTTGCTCATCCACAGCTACCTCTAGAGAGCCTGGCTTCTAGACACTGCCTACACTTCACTAAGAAGGGATACCTGGACCTGGTATTAGGTGTAAGTACCCTGGGTACCCACCACACACCAGACTGCTTCCTACATTAATCAAAAGAGTGTTATTCCTGAATCAATATCCAGGAAATCTGTAAGTAAAGTGTGTGCACATTTTGTTCCATGCACTTGCGATGTAGTTGATTTGGGAAAAAACATATCTTGAAAAATGCCAAACAGAATGACATCATGTAGGAACCATTTGTGATTTTCCTGCAGCATTCTGCTGAATGCACCTGTCTCACCATTTTGCCCACTAAGAAATTACTGAGATAGTCAGATTTCTGTCTGATAGCCAGTGACAGATGGTCTGGGCTTCAAAGAATAGAGCCCCCAAGCTTGTACCCTATTCCTAGTTTAAATGTTGTGCTGCCTGCATAAATCAAAAAGATGATATCTGTGAAAAGACTTTTAAAACATTTTAGAGCGGGATTTCCTGACCTGCATAAGATTGTTGTGGTGTGCCTTCTCCTTCAAAGACCATGCGCTTTGGAGCTGATGGGTTCTATTTAGACAATCAGGGATACATTGGTTACTATTGCTGGAGATGGCAGGTTCTGAAGCATTCCAATGTCGCCAAGTCTATTCTTCTAGGAACGCCACAACTAGAGTTATTAAATTGGCTATTGCATTAATTGCAGCTTGTCCTTCCAGCCCCACCCCCTCTTTTGAGACATGAGATTGTGAATGTACATTTCAAGAGGCAGCATCTGGAGCTCTACTATCGATGAGATAAAACATGCCAAACAATGGTATGATGGTTATATGACTTTAAATAATGAAGGTAAGCAAAACCGATATATGGAAAATGTCACTTACCCAGTGTACATCTGTTCGTGGCATGAGACGCTGCAGATTCACATGCTGTGCATATCCCGCCATCTAGTGTTGGGCTCGGAGTGTTACAAGTTGTTTTTCTTCGAAGAAGTCTTTTCGAGTCACGAGATCGAGGGACTCCTCCCATTTCGGCTCCATTGCGCATGGGCGTCGACTCCATCTTAGATTGTTTTCCCCGCAGAGGGTGAGGTAGGAGTTGTGTATATAGTAATAATGCCCATGCAATGGCGTAAGTATGTTCACATAATGTGACTAAAAGTATTATATTTACAAATTTACAAATGTACAAGTTTAATTTTGATCAACTTACACCGGCTACAGGCTCCCGGGGAGGTGGGAGGGCGCATGTGAATCTGCAGCGTCTCATGCCACGAACAGATGTACACTGGGTAAGTGACATTTTCCGTTCAATGGCATGTGTAGCTGCAGATACACATGCTGTGCATAGACTAGTAAGCAGTTATCTCCCCAAAAGCGGTGGTTTAGCCTGTAGGAGTTGAAGTTGTTTGAAATAAAGTTCTTAGTACTGCTTGTCCTACTGTGGCTTGTTGTGTTGTTAACACATCCACGCAGTAATGTTTAGTGAATGTATGAGGTGTAGACCATGTGGCCGCCTTACAGATTTCTGTCATTGGTATATTTCCTAGAAAGGCCATTGTGGCGCCTTTCTTTCTAGTGGAGTGTGCTTTTGGTGTAATAGGCAGTTCTCTCTTAGCTTTAACATAACAGGTTTGAATACATTTCATTATCCATCTAGCAATGCCTTGTTTGGATATTGGATTCCCTGTATGAGGTTTTTGGTAAGCTACAAACAATTGTTTTGTTTTGCGAAACTGTTTGGTCCTATCAATGTAGTACATTAGAGCTCTTTTGATGTCTAATGTATGTAATGCTCTTTCAGCTACAGAGTCTGGTTGTGGAAAAAACACTGGGAGTTCCACAGTTTGGTTTAAGTGGAACGGTGATATAACTTTTGGCAAATATTTGGGATTTGTACGTAGAACCACTTTATGTTTGTGTATTTGTATAAAGGGTTCCTGTGTGGTAAAGGCTTGTATTTCACTTACTCTTCTGAGAGATGTGATAGCTATTAGGAAGGCTACTTTCCAAGTTAAGTATTGCATTTCACAAGAGTGCATGGGTTCGAATGGTGGAACCATGAGTCTCGTTAATACAATATTGAGGTTCCACGAAGGAACTGGTGGTGTTCTCGGTGGAATGATCCTTTTTAGACCCTCCGTAAAAGCTTTTATGACTGGGATTTTAAATAGCGACGTTGAGTGTGTAATTTGCAGATAAGCTGAAATTGCTGTGAGATGTATTTTAATGGATGAAAAAGATTTTTGTAAGTGGAGTAAGTAGCTTACAATGTGTGTAGCGGACGTGTGTAAAGGTTGAATTTGATAATTATGACAGTAATAAACAAATAGTTTCCATTTATTTGCGTAGCAATGTCTTGTAGTAGGTTTTCTAGCCTGTTTGATGACCTCCATACATTCCTGTGTGAGGTTTAGATGTCCGAATTCTAAGACTTCAGGAGCCAAATTGCTAGATTGAGCAATGCTGGATTCAGGTGTCTGATCTGCTGTTTGTGTTGAGTTAACAGATCTGGTCTGTTTGGTAGTTTGATATGAGGCACTACTGACAGGTCTAGTAGTGTTGTGTACCAAGGTTGTCGTGCCCAAGTAGGTGCTATTAGTATTAGTTTGAGTTTGTTTTGACTCAGTTTATTTACTAGATACGGAATGAGTGGGAGAGGGGGAAAAGCGTAAGCAAATATCCCTGAAACTCATCCATAACGCATTGCCCTTGGAGTGAGGCTGTGGGTACCTGGATGCGAAGTTTTGGCATTTTGCGTTTTCTCTTGTTGCGAATAGGTCTATTTGCGGTGTTCCCCAGTTTTTGAAGTAGGTTTGTAGTATCTGGGGATGAATCTCCCATTCGTGGATCTGTTGGTGATCTCGACTGAGATTGTCTGCCACTGGTTTTGAATTCCTGGGATGTATTGCGCTTTTAGGTGAATGTGATTGTGATTCGCCCAATGCCAAATTTTTTGTGCCAAGAGACACAGTTGTGATGAGTGTGTGCCTCCCTGTTTGTTTATGTAATACATTGTTGTCATGTTGTCTGTTTTGACAAGAATATGTTTATGGGCTATTAGCGGTTGAAATGCTTTCAACGCTAGAAACACTGCTAGTAGTTCTAGCTGATTTATGTGAAGTTGTTTCTGCTGAGTGTCCCATTGTCCCTGGATGCTGTGTTGGTTGAGGTGTGCTCCCCACCCTACCATAGAAGCATCTGTTGTGATCACGTATTGAGGCACTGGGTCCTGGAAAAGCCGCCCTTGATTTAAATTTATATGATTCCACCATTGTAGCGAGGTGTGTGTTTGGCAGTCTGTCAACACTAGATCTTGTAGTTGACCTTGTGCTTGTGTCCATTGTGTTCCTAGGCACTGTTGTAAGGGCCGCATGTGTAATTTTGCGTTTGGGACAATGGCTATGCATGAGGACATCATGCCTAGTAGTTTCATCACTAATTTGACCTGATACTTCTGGTTTGGGTGCATGCTTTGTATTATGTTTTGGAATGCTTGTACCCTTTGTGGACTTGGAGTGGCAATCCCTTTTTTTGTGTTGATTGTTGCTCCTAAGTATTGTTGTATTTGACACAGCTGTAGGTGTGATTTTTGGTAGTTTAGTGAGAAACCTAGTTTGTGAAGGGTTTCTATGACGTTTTTTGTGTGTTGAAAACACTGTTCTTGTGTGTTGGTTTTGATTAACCAATCGTCTAGATACGGGAACACGTGTACGTGCTGTCTTCTGATATGTTATTCCGAATGGTAACACTTTGGACTGGTAATGTACTCCCTGGATTACAAACCGTAAGTATTTCCTGTGTGAAGGATGTATGGGTATATGGAAGTACGCATCTTTGAGATCTAATGTGGTCATGTAGTCTTGTTTTTGAGCAAGGGGATTACGTCTTGAAGTGTCACCATGTGAAAATTATCTGATTTGATGTAAAGATTTAGTGTTCTGAGATCTAATATGGGTCTTAGAGTTTTGCCTTTTTTGGGTATGAGAAAGTACAGGGAGTAAACCCCTGTTCCTTTCTGGTGATTGGGTACTAGTTCTATTGCATCTTTTTGTAACAACGCTTGGACTTCTATCTGTAATAGATCCATGTGTTGTTTGGACATGTTGTGTGTTTTTGGAGGCACATTTGGTGGTAATTGTAGGAATTCTATGCTATAGCCATGTTGGATGATGGCTAGGACCCACGAGTCCGTTGTTATTTCCTCCCAATTTTGGTAAAAATTTGTTAGTCTCCCCCCCACTGGTGTTATGTGTTGGGGATTTGTGACACTGAAGTCACTGTTTGTTTTGAGGGGTCTTTGTACTTTGGAACTTCCCTCTAGTCTTAGGGAACTGTCCACCTCTGTATTGTCCCCGAAAGCCTCTTCTCTGATACTGGCTGTGGTATGTGGGCTGGTTTGTGAGGTTGAGGGTTCTGTGGTTTGGCCCCGAAACCCCCCTCTAAATTATGTCTTCCTAAAAGTGCCTCTGCTCTGTGGGGAGTAGAGCGCGCCCATGGCCTTGGCCGTATCTATCTTTTTTCAGCTTCTCGATAGCTGTGTCCACTTCCGGCCCAAACAACTGCTGTCCATTAAAAGGCATATTAAGCACAGCCTGTTGTATTTCGGGCTTGAATCCTGAGGTGCGCAGCCATGCGTGTCGCCGAATTGTGACAGCTGGATTTACAGTTCTTGCAGCTGTGTCTGCTGCGTCCATTGCTGAACGTATCTGGTTATTTGAGATACTTTGGCCCTCTTCTACCACTTGTTGTGCACGTTTTTGGAATTCTTTGGGCAGATGTTCAATAAAGTGTTTCATTTCATCCCAGTGGGCTCTGTCCTATCTTGACAGCAAAGCCTGTGAATTTGCAATGCGCCATTGATTGGCTGCTTGTGCTGCCACTCTTTATCCCGCTGCGTCGAACTTGCGACTTTCTTTGTCGGGTGGTGGTGCATCTCCGGAGGTGTGTGAATTCGCCCTTTTGCGTGCTGTGCCTACTACTACTGAGTCCGGTGTCAGTTGCTGCGTGATGTACATAGGGTCTGTTGGTGGAGGCTTGTACTTTTTCTCCAACCTAGGAGTAATGGCCCTGCCTTTTACGGGTTCTTGAAATACTTGCTTTGCGTGTTTCAACATTCCCGGTAGCATTGGAAGACTCTGGTACTGACTATGGGGGTCATTCTAACCCTGGCGGTCCAAGACCGCCAGGGCTAAAATGACAGGGGCACCGCCAACAGGCTGGCGGTGCCCCGCTGGGCATTCTGACCGCGGCGGTTCGGCCGCGGTCAGAAGTGGAAAACCGGCGGTCTCCCGCCGGTTTTCCGCTGCCCAAATGAATCCTCCATGGCGGCGCAGCAAGCTGCGCCGCCATGGAGGATTCTGACACCCCATACCGCCATCCTGTTCCTGGCGGTTCTCCCGTCAGGAACAGGATGGCGGTATAGGGTGTCACGGGGCCCCTGCAGTGCCCATGCCAGTGGCATGGGCACTGCAGGGGCCCCCGTAAGAGGGCCCCAAAAAGAATTTCAGTGTCTGCTTTGCAGACACTGAAATTCGCGATGGGTGCAACTGCACCCGTCGCATCTTCCCACTCCGCCGGCTCAATTCTGAGCCGGCGTCCTCGTGGGAAGGGTGTTTTGCACTGGGCTGGCGGGCGGCCTTTTGGCGGTCGCCCGCCAGCCCAGTGCAAAACCCAAAATACCCTCAGCGGTCTTTTGACCGCGGAGCGGTATTTTGGAGGGGGAAGTCTGGCGGGCGGCCTCCGCCGCCCGCCAGACTTAGAATCACCCCCTATGTGTGGACGACAGAGTATTAAATAAAAAGTCATCTTCGATAGGTTCAGCGTGCAGTGTCACGTTGTGAAAAGCAGCTGCTCTGGACACCACCTGTGTGTAAGCAGTACTGTCTTCAGGTGGTGATGGTCTTGCTGGGTAACAGTCGGGACTGTTATCTGACACAGGCGCATCATAAAGATCCCATGCATCTGGGTCATCTTGGCTCATGCCTGTGTGCGTTGGAGACTGCACCATAGGTGGGCTAGCAATTGGTGATGATTGCGGTGAGCGTTGTGGTGATGGTGGCGGAGTTACTTGCTTTGCCACCTTTGTTTGTGGTTGTTTATCCTTCTCTTGGAAAGCCAGTTTCCTTTTCATCCTTATAGGAGGGAGAGTTCTTGTCTTCCCTGTCTCCTTTTGGATATGGAGCCTTCTCTGTGTATAATCTGGCTCCCCTGCTTCTAGCTCTTGCCCGAATTTATAGCTTTGCATTTGTGTGGAAAGCCCTTGTTCCTCGGTGTATGAACTTATTTTCGGCTGCAAAGCTGGATGTTTCGGTATCGAAACCTTTTCAACCGTCTTTTTCTGCTCCGAAGCCACTTTTTTGAGTTTCGGTGTTCCGATCTCTCGGTGCCGACTCATCTCGGTGCCGGTATCTCGATGTCGAGATTGTTCTGACCCAGTGTCTCGGGCCGAGTCTTTTCTGTGCCGGTATCTCGACCAGAGTCGGATGACTTCGACACATGTGTGCCCTTTTTCAGTGCCGATGGACGGTCACCGATTTTTTGGGTTAAGCCATGGCCTGCCGGCGGTGGCGTCCCCTGGGCTTTGATGATTTTTACGTGAGTTTTGGCCGGGGCTGTTTTACTCACGGTTTTCGACGTCTGTTCTGTTTCGGCCACGTCCGAGTCAGCAATGGAGAAGGTTTCTTCTTCCTCCAAGTCGTGGTGTCCTGACGGCGCCAACGCCATTTGAAGCCTTCTCGCTCCGGTCCCTCAGCGTTTTCCTCGACCGAAACGCTCGACAGGCCTCACTGGTATCCTCTTTGTGTTCAGGAGACAAACACAAATTACAGACCAAATGTTGATCTGTGTAAGGGTACTTATTGTGGCATTCGGGGCAGAAGCGGAATGGGGTCCGTTCCATTAGTCTTGTAGACGCATGTGGTCGGGACAACCAGGCCCTGCCGGGGAATCGAAACCCCAAAGGGCCACCGAAGCTCTTCAAAATTCGGTCTCGATCTGCGTTAACTAACCCGATACCAAACCCAAACAATACCGTCTAATTTTTCCGATATCTAACTAACTTTCCAAACTGAAACACGGAGCGAAGAGGAACACGTCCGAACCCGATGGCGGAAAGAAAACAATCTAAGATGGAGTCGACACCCATGCCCAATGGAGCCGAAATGGGAGGAGTCCCTCGATCTTGTGACTCGAAAAGAATTCTTCGAAGAGAAACAACTTGTAACACTCCGAGCCCAACACTAGATGGCGGGATATGCACAGCATGTGTATCTGCAGCTACACATGCCATTGAATATATATATATATATATATTTGTTTTCTTTTTTGGGGGAAACTCCACAATTCCCTTTTTAATGTAGCCCTACTCTTCCTATACCACTACCTACCCATAACTCTAAAATTACCCTTATCACCTTTCACCATTACTGTTAGACCGGCCAGTCTTAGGGTGGTCTTTCCCCAAACTATTTGCCTTCACACCCCAAATTCATTTTTGTTGGCCTTAGGACTCTGAACTTTACCACTGCTAATCAGTGCTAATGTGTTTGTGGTCACTCTTGTAAACTTGGTAAAATTGGCTTACACCCAATTGACAAACTTAATTTTACCTATAGGTCCCTAATAAAGAGGTGCTATATATACACACACAGAGGACCTGTAAATGAAATGCCATTAGTGGGCCTCCAGCACTTATTGTGCCACCCAGTAAAAGTAACATTTTAAAACACGTCTCAGACCTGCCATCACATCCTTTGTGTAGTTTTAAACTACCAATTTGCCTTTGAAACATGACACCTTTGCCAGGCCCAAACCTTCCTTTTTAAGACATATAGATCACTCCTAAGGTAGGTCCTAAAGAGCCGTTAGGGCTGTTAGGGCAAGGCGCAGTGGATCTAAAATGTTGAACATACACTTCTACATCTTACTTGTCCTTATAGTGAAAAACTAGTAAAAATACGTTTAATTCGGTAAAGGCATCTGCTGTGCGGTAAAGGCTTTTCCATAATTTAATGAATAGGCCCTTTTTCTGTATAGAGGGACTAGTTTTTCCTTTTATACTGGGGTCAATATGGATTTGTGTTTGGACTGTGGTTCACGGAAATCCTGCTAACCAGGACCCTAGTGACACTGCTCTTTACCCTAAATGTAGTTATTGGTTACCTTCCACACCCACAATTGGCATGCTGGTGAACCCATGTAAGTCCCTGGTATATGGTACTTAGGTACCAAGGGCATTAGTACACCAGGGGGTCCCCCACTGGCAGCAGCATGTATTATGCTACCCATGGTAGCCCATGCAGACTGCGACTGAAGGCCTGCCCTTGCAGCCTCCGTGAAAGGGTGCACGCACCCTTTCACTGCCAAACCTGACCAATGTACTTAGACATTATAACTCATCCCTTTGGTAGGCCCTTCAGGCCAAGGGCAGGGTCATGTCTCTAAGTGTGGGGGTTCCCCTGCATGAGCAGGGTACCCCTACAGACCCCAGGCCAATTCCTGGGTTCTAAGTGCGGGGAAGCCATCTTAAGGTACATAGTGGACACTAGTCAACATGAGTGGTCCAACTACATAATGGCTACTCCAAACCTTCACATGTTTGGTATCAAACATGTTGCAATCATGCAACTACACTCCAGTGTTAGTTGCATGATACTATATACTCAATAGTTCTTTAGAGGATCCCCCAGTTCTTCCTGTGCAGCCTTATGGGGTCCAGCTGCCAGCCGACGCTGCTGCTGATCCCAGACACTGTTCTGCCCTCCTGCTGGTGAGCCAAGCTCAGGCCAGAGGATCAGAACAAAGGATTCCTGCAAGGGAGAAGTGTGACCACCTCTCTTTGTGTCTTTGGTGTCTAATGGCTGGGGTGGCCTCTCAGTGCCACCAGACTGCTTTGAAGGGCACATTTGGTGCCCTCCTTGCATAATCTGGTTTGCACCAGTTCCTGCTCTGGCGCAATACTACACAATGGACATGGGAATGACCACCCCCTGTCCAGCTCCTCTCCTAGGGAAGTGCACAGAGCTCTGCCAGATGGCCACTTGATTCTACCATCTTGGAAATAGGATGCGCAGAGGTCCCTGAGAGCATTTGACTAGTTAGGCCAGGTAGATGATGTCCCTGACCCCCCGGTTAGGTGGGTACTGCAGAGAGTGATCAACCCCTTTTAATTTTACTCAAGGGGTCCCTCATGGGTTGGTCCTCAGATTCGTCAAGCAAGACTCTACAAGGAACTCTCTGCAGACATCTTCTGCTCCTCGCCTCTGGAACAGGTGCTGGTCTTCGTTGGAACCGAACAAGTTTGCTTCTGGTGGGAAGGCTCCCATTGCAACATTGTTTCCCCAGGTCTTGCAACATCCAAGGCTGTGCATCCTCTAGGGCCATAAGGGCTCTGTTTGCACCTGGAAGCACGAAGGAATCTCCCTTGGAGTGAAGGAGTCACTCCCCTGAAACTGCAGGCACCTCAAGACAATGTCGACCGTCTGGTGGGATCTGCTGCCCATGGACACCTGAATATCCTGCAACATAAGTGGTGAGTCTGTGGCCTCCTCTAGGTCCTGCTCATCTTCTATCCAAGTTGGGAGACTGTGGGCCCCTGCTCGTGCTACTGGACTGGCACCCCGTGCACCGGGACTGTTGCACTTGCCAAGGCTTGTTGACTCTTCCAAAGGGAAATCTTCATGCTTCAAGAAGCCCTGGCCTCCAGCACTCTACAAACTGAAGATCAGCTCCTGTCCTGCAACTCCTGCGACGTAGGACTTCATTTTTGATGGGCTGTTAAGGCCTCCTTGTAACTCCCAGTATACAGCACCTGTGGGCCACTAGTGAGGGTGCCACGACTTCTGTTGGCCTTCCTGTGTGCTGAGGGCCCGCTCTTACTCCCCCTCCTGGGTAGAGTCTCCTGGGCCTTGCTGATCCCCCAAAACTTTGCAAACTCTTCTACAACTCCTGTTTGCATTTGCCAGTGATTGTTGGTGACCTGGCTGGTCACTAACCCTACTGCAATCAGGTGACCATTGAGGGACAGCTCACAGGCGACTCCTGAGATCTTCTACAGCTCCTGGACTACTTCCCCCAACTTGCAGGAACTTCATCTTCAGGAGGGTGGGCATTGCCACCTGCACCACCTGGACACCTCCAACGGTGCTGGACTCTGTCCCCTTCCTTTGCAAGCCCTCTATGTCCAAAATCTGTCCCTGGGTTCCATTGGCCTGGTCCACAGGTCCTGACAGCAGCTGGACAATCCGAGGCATCCACAGTCTTCATAGAGAAACCCTTCTTCCCTCTGAATCTGGGTCCCTGGTGTAGGTACTCCTGTCTTCTGGGCATCTTGGACTGGGGGCACTCTCCTTCCATCCTCTTGCCTGCTGGTTTCCTTGGGGTCCACTGGGAAGGGTCTTTAATTCTACAAACTCCAACCACTATTCTCCGTGTTAGTCTATCAGAAAACTGGGTGGGTATCTACCTTACTCCTGGTTGTTGGGGTCAATTACTGTACTTAACTCTGGTGTTCCTAACTGCCCCAGCCCCAAGCTAACTACCACACTTACCTTGGCTGGAGTCAGTTTCACATTCCACTTTTATAGTATATGGTTGGTCCTCCCGTAGGGCCCTGTGTATTCTTATGCTATTTTGATGGTTATTCTATGTACATATTGTGTGTAATATCTCCAAAGGGCGATATAACAATGTCAGTTTAGTAGTGCTGTAATAAAGTATCCTTTATTTTTACAACACTTGTGTGGTTCTTTCTTGTGAGTGAGTTAATGTCTGACTACTGTGGTATTGCAAGTGCTTTATATTTCTCATCTATAAGCTTTAGCTGCTTGCCTCAGCTAGCCCTAGAAAGCTTCTGCTATCTGGACACCTATTCACTATCACTGAGGGTTGACGGGACGCAGTATAAGGTGCCACACCATAGGTGTACACCATAAACTGAGCCAGCCTCCTACACAGAGAAATCAGAGAATTAGGCTGTTAAAAGTCTTGCTGAGCATTTAGTTGCAAAGAAGCTCTTATAAGAGCAGGATTAGGTGACAATGTTTTGTTCTCTAAAATGTATTGCGATGCGCATTGAAAAGGTGGGTGGGGAAGACTTGACAATGATTGTAAGGAGTTTGTTTTGATGGTATTTCCTACCACAAGGCACAGAAACACTGGATGTTTTTGTACATATATGATGTGAAAGTATGTGTCTTGTCAACTGTTGGCGCACATCCAATCACACTGTTGAAGTTGGGGGAAGATCTTTGACCCCTTTTTTTACTTTCTTGATAACTAGAATAGATCAGATTTCCTGCTTCAGACCTTTCTTTCAAAACAGAAAATACGAAGGTAAATCCTGTTTATATTGTGAGATAATGAAATTATTCCGCTGCTTGATTTCACATGAACCAATTCAAATCTTTCTGCAGTTGCTGGAGATGAGAAATGCAAGACTCTGACTTAAATGGCTGAAGGAGTATTGGAATTCAAGACATTTGTAAGCTATTGCTGCTGGGGTGGGACTACACCCCCTAGCAGCCCCTTCTCAGCTACGCACTGGAGGAAAGGGTTCCTGTCAGTTCGAGCTCTTAAGAGCTTTCTTGAACCCGCAGCATGGGACACGCATTTGGAGGATATTGCAGCTGGAGTGGGACGATGTTGCCTAGCAGCGCCTGCTCAGCTCAGAAGGAAGGGCTTCCTACCAGTCTGCACTCTTAAGTGCTTTTTTTTTACTCACAGCGTGGGATGCGCTTAAGCCAAGACCGGGCCCTTCTTCGCCTGTCATTGGCCAGAAGGAGCCGGGCTGGCCATCCCTCTTGGCTTCCGGGTTTCATCTTCACTTATGGTGAGTCTCCATTATCCGGGCATACTTTGACTTTTAGTAATCATTAAGTGGGGTTTCTTTAACGCTAACCTTAAAAACTTGTTGAGGCTTAGCCAGTTGAAATGTGGTAACACGTAAGCTACCAAGGGGCAGAGACAATGCCAATACCAAACCATCACAGGGCACCACGTTTGATTCTTTCTTGGCTCATGCTGTCAGGGTGATTTCTAAAGAAATAGACCTTGCAGGGGATGCCTATCTTTAGATATTGGGGAGGGCCTTAACTGTCCTCTGCTGGGTCTGATGGGTCATCAATCATGTATGAGGAAGGGTGACTCTCTTGCTTTATGTAGTTCACCACCTAATGCACATTAATTACTAGCTCAATCGCTAGCCACTGGAAAACATAATGACTGTTACCTCTATTGGTAGTGATTGTGGGCCCTAGGCCAAAAGAAAGCACAAACCAAAGACAGTCGATAAACCCAGAACTCATGCGCAAAGGAGCCCAAGCAAAAATATTATGAACACCATGCAGCAGTCTGGTTTGTCACAACCTCCTGTCAACAAAGTTGTAAATATTGACTTGGATCATATTTTGGACAAATATAATCTATTGTTGTTACTTGTGTCACTCCATTGGTGGAGAGGTTGCGAAGTCTGGAGGGTGCCGTCTTGGAACTAACTAAGCTGCATACTAATCAGAAGTTTTCCTTTGCCTCTGTTCAATCTTTTTCGCCTAGTTTAGAGAGGTCTTTGGGTACGACTACTGCTGCCATCACCCCCAGTTTGGTCACACATACATCTAATGGTGATGTAGTCCCTACTGATGCTCAGTCGCCCATCTCACAAGTCTGGGGCATTTTGGTGTTTTATAGTGAGGGAAGGGGGGCCACAGGGAGGTCAAAGTCACAAATGTTTTGCCAGGACAGGATATTGAAGCTCATTGCAGTCCATCACTAACCAGTCAGGCTTAAATAAACCACACCCGCATGCTGTCCCTATGTAGTTATCATGACTGGTGTACCATCTTTGAACTCCTTTTGGGAGGAATCCACCCCCCAGGTCTAAAAATAAAGTGTGCCACCTTCACAGAAACAGCCTACATGTCAAAATATTTGCTCCCTCTGTCAAGAGATGTCGTAGTGATCCTTTGGACCATATGAAAGAGACATGCAGTGGCTCCAAGTTTTAAGTCTGGAGTATGGTTCTCCACCACAAAAAGAAAGGGTCTTGCGCTGGAGTTTACATTACTTAATAATTTGAAAAGAAGAGATCTGTCAGAAAACTGCCTATCATTACCCAACCAACTGCACTAGTGGGAAAAGCAGCTCAGGAGTGTGAATTTGTGTGATTTAAATAATGACTGATATCTGGGTCTGAAAAGTACCCATTCCATCAACAGATGATACTGTACGATTGAGTGTAGGTGAAGTACGCTGCCACTGGGCATCAGTTGTGATGTCTATGTCCAGTGTATGAGTGTGTCTCATTGAACGAGAATGGCAGAGTCAGAGATCTTTCCTGTGTTGGTTTCATCCGGTCCTATCGGTTCTGTTGTGGCGACATTGACTGCCATACTTTTATTGTAGTTTTAGAACATGAATATGCGTTGATCAGATATGCTGTGACGGTGAAGCTCTAAAAGGTGTCAGTGTTTCAGAAACATTCTTTATTGGTCATATTTGTTGACTCAGGTTCATGCCTTTTAAAAGTGGCATGGCAGTTAAAGATATGCACTGAAGTTTTGATTTTTCTTTTGGTAGTTAAATCTCAATAATAATCTGTGGTGTAATTCCAACTTTGATGTCAGAGTTTAAACATCCTCAACAGGTTAAATGTTGATTTAGTGGTTAACATTGATGATGCAGGTGATGTTAATGACTGTGAATTAGAGAAAGGCTTCTATGTCTTTACTGTTCTCAAACGAAAGAGTGTAGCTGGTGAAACAGGTCATGATTCTGAAAGCTTCAACAAAAGTAATTGTAGGATTGACGGTGTTCAAGACGTTTTTGGACCACCTTCTACTCTGCAGCTTCATCCCCTTTGTGACCTTCTCAAGGAGCCTTTAGGGTTCCTAGAGTCTTTTTCAAAAATAACTTGCAATTCTCCTTCAGGTGATTTCCACTGATGATTTTACGGACAGATAAATCTCACAGCAATTCACAAAGTAAATATATATACTTTCCTCCTGAAAAGCCTATTTTTCTTAAAATGAAAATCTATTTTATAGCATAACGATGGCTATATTTGCAAATATGAATTTTTTTCTTTAAACAAAATCCAATTTTAATTTAGAAAAATCACTACAGAAGAATAGTACATGAACACCTCTTTCAAAAACGCTTTAAAAAGAAAAGTGAGAGGGAAAAGATGGCAATGTAGGTAAATGGACTGCAGCCAGTCTGATACTAGGAGACTGACACCGCTCCATTAAGGGAATCCCACTCCATGCGAGTAAGTTACCACAGATGATCTTCTGAATCTTGGCGAAACAATCCATGAAATGTGCTATTTTGTAGGAAGAAGACACAGACTGATCGTGATGATGCATCTTTCCGACTCCAAACGTTTGGAGGAGTCTCCGCTGTCAAAAGTTATCAAGGAGGACTCTCGGGGCAGGAAGAAGATTCCATGGACTTCAAGAGTGTTGCTACAGGAAAAAAATTGTCAGGAAGGTCTGAGGTGCATGCTGTAGCTTGCTTTTCCTTCTCTCAGGATTCCTCCAGAGGGAAATCCACAGAAAAGCCCAAGCACTGAAAATGTTTTGATTCCTAGTGCATGTCAAGGACAGGCACAGCTGGCAACTGTTTGCTGTTGAGAGTATGACTGGTGTTGAGGCACTTCACATCAAAGTACAGGAGGAGGAATCGAACACTGAAGCCACAAAGTCTATAGATATCAAAGGAAGTCTTGACATTGACATTCAACATCACCTATGACATTAAGCAGGCTGAACTTATTTTAGGGTTATGCCTGCGCAGGCCGCCAAGTCAGCTTAGTTTGACCATATAGAAGTGTAGGTGAGGCAAGATTTCTACAGATGCAAGAGGTAGATGTGTTTGACACTAGGCATTAGACGCTGCTTAGAAATGCAGTAGGGGCTGTATGGTAAGCCTCCATGCTTCGGGAGGATCGTTATCCATTCCTGTGGGAGATCAAGACAGCCAAGACCTCAGAAGCCAGACCCGCTAGGTTGAGCTGTCTAGGGTCTGGCCGTCTGATCTGGCATTAGCTTTGCATGAGAGCTTTTTCTGGGAGCTGATAGACATCCCGGACAACATCAAGTTGCAAGGGTGTTTAGCTCAAGTGGGGGCCACCAGGATGAGTGTGAGGAATGTTTGCCTCATCTTTCTTATGTACAAAAGAAGCAGAAGTATGAGAGTAAAAAAAAAACCCAAAAAATAAATAAATAAGTAATCAAGGAAAGATCCTTGAACAATTCATCCACAGCGCATTGCCCAAGGACTGTGGCTACCTGGAGTAGTGGCCTGAACATTTTGCCTTTTTGGGGTGGCAAACCGATCTATCTGTGGGGTGCCCCACTGCTGGGAGTAGCTGCATAGAACAGTAGGGTTCCCACTCCAGGACTTGATGCATCCTGCTGAACAGGTTTGCAAAGTTTATGTCCACCCCTGGTAGATGCTCCACTAGGTGCATTTGGTGGCAGATGGCCTAGTGCCAGATCACCTGCTCTAGTGCCGACACTGCAAGCTTTGGCAGAGGTGGGTTCACAAGATTTTCCTGGTGATGGGATGAATGAATAGGTGCTTCTGCCTGGTGCCAAGCTTTTCTTGCAGCCGCTGCAGGACAGACAACTCAGACTCCTCGGATCTTATTGCTGATGGTGCATTTGGCATCCACGGGCTCTTAGGTGCCAATGGTACTGTGGGCATCTACGAGGGCTTTGGACTGGCTGCGGGTGCAGGATAGGCTGTTTGAAACCTTTGGGCCATGTAGGGCTTGACAGTTGGTAAGAGTCAAAGCATCTTTGTTTTCAAAGCCTTCTCTGGTGCCTTCTGGAGCCTGAAGGAGGCGGAGGCCATGGAAGCAGCATTCTCTTTTGTGCAAGGCTTGATGACAGACTCCCGGCCATGAGTGAGTATCACAGACGAGTGGCATACTCAGAACCCTGGGTGTAGTTTCATAAAGGGTCACTGGACTTGGTGCCAGCTCAATGTCCTCTTACTTCTCGTCTTCAGATGCACTTGAGACTGAGTCAGGAGAGGGTGTGGCTTGGGCAGCAGGGATTCTGGAGGGGCTGACTACTTCTCTTTCGGCAGTGCCGAAGAAATCAGTTTGGTGAAGAAATTGGTGGTGCCTGACGCCGGCTGTGATGTGCCCAAAGTCTCTTCCTTCAAAACCATAAGGTTTTCTTGGAGCAGAAGGTGAGGCAGGACTTGCAGGAGCCTTCATCATGGTCCAGAGAAAGGCACACGTTGCAGACATTGTGATGGTCTGATTTAGCAGACTTGGCGTAGCACCAGGGGTAGTATTGGAAGGGTGCCCATTTCATCAGTCCTCTGGTGTTGAAGCTCAATGGGGGAGCTAGCAGTCCCTGAAGAACATGGGGGCCTATAGGACTAGAGCGCTGGCTGGCAGTTGCCAGAAGGTGTCTGAAGAACACAATTGAAGTAGTGAAATGTAGATTGGTGGTCATGCACATTGTCCTCTAAAGAAGGAGTCCCAGTACATCATGTGATCTGAAAGACTTCTGAGACCAACACGAGATGGTAAGACTATCCAGAGCATGTGTCTCTATAACCACACATGCTAACAACATGACCGGTCCCTTCGGGACTCAATACAGCTTTTCTCTTTTAGGTTCTGTCGCAAAGGCAGAGACGATTTTCAGAAGGTATTGACAGAAGGAATAGTCTTCTACTAAATCATTAGTCCAGCTACTCCGACCCAGTGGCTCATGGTTACTTAGGTTAGACTGAAGGAGACTGAACTGCTGAGAGTCCAAATTGTCCCACACATTTTCTAAAAAGCAGCTGCCACAGCAATAGCTTAACTATAAAGATACAAGTAAGAGAAGAGGGAAAGAACAGAGATGTAGAAGCTGAACGTCAGCATGAACTTGTTTAGCTACAAGGTGTTCTGGCACAGAGGCTTTGGAATCAGATGCAGCACAGAAAGGCAAAAGGAAGATCAAAGTAATGGCAAGCTAAGAAACTTTTCAAACCCCAAGGCTATTATTTTGCTAGATTAAGTGTGGCGTTTGATACAGTGGACGATAAGATTCTGATCCAGAGATTAGCAGAGATAGGGGTGAAAGATAAGGCCCTGAACTGGATCCTATCCTTTATTGAAGATAATTTTCCATGTAATGTAAAACGCATGTTATTCATAAACAAGGGCCTTTAAATACGGAGTACCTCAAGGTTCCTCCCTTAGCCCCACCTTTTTTAAATATATATGTAAGACCTTTATCAAATATTGTGATTAACCATGGTCTATCAGTCATATCCTCTGCAAACGAAACACAATTGGTGGTATCAACTGCAAAAGGGAAGGAACTGAACAGCCTACAGCTATCCCTATGCCTGGAAGACGTGTCCAAGTGGTTGGCAAATTGCTGCTCAAAACTCAACGGTGAAAAAACCGAGGTGATGTTCCTAGGAAATGAACTACATGCAAATATTGATTTAGGATGGCCAGATTATCTAAGTAACTCTCCCACCCCTAAATCGCTCATAAAGAATCTTGGTATGTGGCTGGATAATGCCCTTACAATGGAAGCCGAGGCAACAAAATTGGCTGACAGTTGCTTTGGCGCACTGAGGACTACTCTGAAAATTATCAAGTTACTTCCAGAAAACTTAAGAAAAACTGTGATACAGGCTGAAATAATCTCACGCCTAGATAATGTTAACTCTTTACCTAAGCCCTCTGAAACATGTTATAGAAAAGCTGCAAGTAGTACAAACAGCAGCCACAACACTACCAAAAATCCCTAAGACACATTCAACAAAGAAGGCATTGCCAATGCTACATTGGTTGCCAATTGAAGCAAGAAATATGAGTAACTCATAAAGCGATCCATGATAAAGGCACACAGAAATTAAGAGGTGTACTGACATAATACGATAGCTCACTGACATCTCCTGAAGGTCCCAAGAATTAGGAGATCTAAATGGGCTAGAAGGTCTTTTGCATATCAGGCCCGCAACTTTGAAATGCTCTACTGATACAGATCAGATCAATAGGCAAGGAATTAAGATTTAGGAAGTATAACATGGCTCTTTCCGCAACCCTCTACTTAAGCTACATTCAATACATGGTCAGATTGGAGTGCATTGTAGCTGGTTAAATCCCTCACCTAGCGCTGGGAGCCCTTAGGGTAGCCACGTGCTTTATAAATAGCATATGAAAAAAAGGCTGATGATGCTATGATGCGTCTTCACACACAGCTGGTGGAGAACTCAAAGATACCAAAGAGCGGTAAACCAGAGGCTTGATGGTGCAACAATCAGCACAGATAAGCACATAAACAGAGAGGTAGCAGAAAAGGAGGAATGGAAAGCAGGGTGATGAACTAATGGCAAGTGGAGAAGCCATCCAACTACACAATATGTTACTAGGCACTTGACTGTGGGCTAAAATCTTTAAATACTTGTTCTGCCATTCCTCTCTTGGGATTGTCAGTTATCCTATACTGGCTCTCAACATCCAGACAAGCGACAATCATCATGACCATGATTCACAAAACCTACAAACTGAAGTGCAGCAACACATTTTTCATTTGTGTTATTCTGGTAGCACATATTTTGGTCCTTACACTGACGAGGTGAGGCAGTGGAAGAAGAGAGAGATAGAAACCTTGAAGGCCATAGGTCTGGAAAAGTTAATGGAATACAGGTTTTAAGATCACTAATACTTCACTGAGAAGGTTCAAATCCAGAGGTCTCATTATGACCACCTAAGGGAACAAACAAAAATCTTACCATCAAAAATAAAATCATTTTGAGGCAGAGATGAGGTGGCCAACATAAAAATATCCTGCAGCAGATAAGCAGTGATTCCTCCCTTCTCCCTCTTATGAAGGTCACTCTGGTGGTGCGGAAGCATCATTAAGCACATACAAGAACAGCAAAGCATCAGAAAGAAAGCTGGGTGCTGAATATTGTACAACATGTCTATTCTTGGTGGTTCACAGTATCTGATGAAGGTATTCCTCCAAAGAAGTTTTTCCAATTCCAGTTGGAGAAACTCACTAAGAGCTAAGCACCTTTCTGGAGAGACCACCTATGGAACTGGTCCCAGCTTCCCAAAAACTAAAGAAGATTTATTTCTGTTACTTTCTGGTTTGAAAGAAGAGACCAGAGACACATTTCAGACACATTCTCAACTTGAAGATAAACAACAAATGGATAAGGAGTGAAAAATGCCAGATGCGGGCCTTCCATCAAACCTACTCTCAAATCTAGCAAGGGAACATGAGGTGAGCGATGGAGCATCAGTATTCTTACTTCAATTTTCAATACAGAATCCTCAGTTTCTGAAGTTTGTTGCCAGAAATCAACACTACCAATACCAAAGCCTTCCATTAGACCTCAAATCCCCCTCATAGACAATTCTAATTGCCTGGTATTAGTAGCTGTCCATCTGAGACAAAGAAGTTTCATCTACCCTTACTTAGCCTGGCTGATAAACTTGTCAGCTTCTCAAGATGTCTTTTTTTTTTTAAGTATAGGTTTTTTTATTGGCAATTGTACATCATCAAGACAAAATAGTACCACAGATCGTTATGAGGACAGAATACATATATAGAATGCATGTTCAGTATCAAGAAAGATCCCCTCCCCACCCCCCACCTCCTGCCCCCAGTCTTTCCATGGCATAATGGAAAGCTAGTCATATCAACTTTCCAAAGCTAAACCCGTTCACATTCTCCTGCCCCTCCCCCTTGTCCCCCCCCACACTCCCGGGTACTCATGCAGCTTTTCAAGATGTCTTCTCACATTTCCAAGGAGCTCTAGACATTCTCAGTACGCTTGGGCAATGAGTCAACCAAACAAATTCCATTTCAATGGCAGTTCAGTCTGTTCACGACTTGCTAGACACGTAGGTGGCCAAAGTTTATTTATCTTCGGACAGACTATAGTCCCACAGACTGATGTGCAAAAATCATCTGAAAACAGCCCAACTAATGACTCAACAGATCTCTGTGCTACTTAGGTGTAAGGCACTGAACATTTTTTCCATGCTCGAACTCGTCTCCAGATGAAACCTGTAAGACAGTGTTTGAGCGATCAGTGATGTCATTTCTCTGAGAGGTGGGAAAGCAAGCTGTAGTATCTTAGGTTTATATATGCAGAAACGTTATTGTCAAGGGTAGGTAGAATGTGGCAAATGAGTTCCAATGTAGAATGTAACAGAGTCAGAAGAAAATGTAGAAGATAGATAGGAGAGAGGCTGGAAGACGGTTGGAGAGTGGATGAGACTTCTTTGTGTACAATAAACCTATCTTCCTGTGATCTTCTGCTCTTGGACTTATTTATACAAGCCCACGTTACTTCACTGGCGACGAGGTGGGATTTGGAAATTCAAGATTGTCAACTGGAGGGCTTCAGTGAGCATTTCTTTTTTTTGCTCTCTTCCTGCTTTTGTCACAGAAGTCTCAACACTAGATGTGGTGCCATTTTGGAGATGAGAAGCTCCTCGTTTTGGGATTGCCTCAGAGAAGGCGTCTTTTGATGACAAAGTCATTTCATTTTATAAAATACAGTGAAGGACTCACGCCTTGGCTCGCGGCGTGAACAAAATCTGGATTATGAAGGGGCATTTGTTTGTGAGTGAGCCGCTTGCGAGGACGCAGCAGCGTTCAAACATTGCCTCACGACGTTGGACAGTAGTGTGGAGGAGCCGGTTGCGAGAAGGCCTACAACATAACTAACGGTGAGATTTTGAAAAATAACAAGGCTCACAGTTTCCTTGGCTGCTTGGAGAGTGCCCTCGTGCAAGTACTCTGACGTCCTGGTTGCACAGGCTTCGTCGAGGTGCTCGCGTGTAAGACGCCAGCCTCTGAGGACGTCGACGTATGTGGGTGAGCAGACATCTTTCTATGACGACGGACATCCAAGGAAGCGATTGGACTCGCAACAGGAAGTGGATGGAGACACTGCAGGAAGTGACTCTAAACTTATCGGAGCACACAGAAATGTGTTTGCTCACTAGTTGTTTTTTTGGTCTCTAGCTTGTTTTTTTTTTTTTTTTAAAGGAAAGAAAATCTTCTGCATTTACCTGCAGCAACACCGCAGTATGTAATCATTAAGTTATTTTGGACGGTGAACCTTCTGGTTTATTTAATTTGTTTAAAAAAAACAGTAGGTGACATAATGGGTTGCTCATATGTATATTGAGTTGTTTTTGGTTTTGTTTATATACCATGAAATTATAGTGTTTGGTAGAGAGTTCAGGTTTTGAAATTGTAGGAACTATGCAGTATGTTACTGCACCACCTTTCTTTTTAGCTTTTCCAGGTGACCCACCCATAAAGTGGCAGAAATGGAAGAAAGTCTGATAGATATGCGAAGGTATGCGGAACATCTTTGAGTGCAGAGAGGAAAACTGCACTACTCTTACACTGCTTAGGGTCAGAAGGACAAGAAGTGTTTGATAATCTGCCAGATGTAAATGATGAAAATTTAAATAAGTATGAGAAGTGTATAGAAAAATTAGATAGACATTATTTACCAAAAGTTAGCACTGTTTGGAGAGGTATCACTTTGGCAGAAGGAGTCAAAAAGAAGGTGAAAGTGTAGAAAATTATACAACTGTACTAAGAAAATTGGCTTCCTCATGCAAATTTGGCATGTTGTTAGAAGAACGTATTAGAGATCAATTTATGCTAGGGTGTAATATAGAACAAATAAGGGAAGAAATTTGGCAGAAAGACGATCCTTCTTTGGATTAAGTGTTAGTAATTGCTAAAAAAAAATTGAACACTCTTTGCAATGTGTAGCCTATCATTAAGGAAGAGGGGAAAGGTGATAGCATACAAGTAGTTAAAAATTCTAAAGTTAAACTTGAAACATTAGGGGGAAACAACTACAAGAGAAAAGAGAAAAATGTGCTCCAAGGGAAGTGCTTTCGCTGTGGAAAACCAGGCCATATGGCTAATGACAAAAGTTGGACAGTGATAAAAATGGTCTGTAGCCTTTGTCAAAAAAAAAAAGGTTATTTTTGCTGCTGTGTGCAGAGGAAGAGGTGGCAAGGGTACAGTATATGAAGTGATGGACAAGCTGACATCTGAAGAGGGATGTGACACAGACTTTGATTGTGGTCAAATAGTTCTTCAAATTGAAGGAGGGAAAAGGAAAATCCCTCTGGATGAAATAACAGTGGGTGGTGAGAGGACACAAGTTTTATTTGACTCTGGAGCAAAGATAACCATTGTATCAAAAGAGTTTTATCTTGAGAAACTCAAGGACAACATTAGAAACCAGATATCAGTCCATATGCATACTGAGGTGAGCCCATTAAGTTATATGGATACTTTTGGGGTTTACTTAAATTAAAAAATAAGTATACCAATGCAAAAGTTTATGTTTCAAAGAAGGGTGACAGCATTTTGAGCTGGTTTCACCAAAAGGATTTAGGTGCAATCTTAGATCCCAATAGCGACCCGCCCGTAAAACGGAGAGAAGAGTTTTTTGTCAATGCAGTGTGTGAGCAGGGTGGAGTGAATGAGAAATGTGGTGTTGTGGAAGCAGATGTTCATATAGAAAATCTAAAAGTGAAATTTCCTGAGTTATTAAAAAAACAGTTAGGGTGTCTCCGACAGTACACTCAATATATTAGTTTGGTGGAAGGAGCAAAACATGTGTGCAGCAAGGTTTGTGGTGTTCCGGTGGCAGTGTGTGAGGAAATGAGGTTAGAGTTGGAAAAACTTAAGAGGTATAATTGAGGAAGTAGAAGGAACTGAATGGCTCGCACCAGTGGTTGCTGCCAGGAAGGCCAAAGGCAGTCTTCGTCTGTGCATAGATTTTAGAGAACTCAATAAGAATGTGGTAGTGGACAGATATCCTTTGCCCAACATCTCAGACATGTTGATGTTACTTCATGGAGCAAAAGTGTTTTCCACGATAGACTTAACATCAGCTTATCATCAGATAAGCTTAGAGGATGACTCAAAAGGTCTCATTGCTTTTGTCACGCCTTTTGGCACATTCAGGTATGTCAGGTTGCCATTTGGATTGATCTCTGCAGCTTCAGTCTTTAAAAGAGCTTTGGAGAGGGTGTTAAGAAATCTCAAGGGAATAAGAATATATCAGGATGATGTTCTAGTGTTTGGAAAAGACAACTGTGAGCATGACGAGAGATTACGAAGTTTATTGGGGAGACTCAGAGAATTTGGGCTGACAAACTAGAGAAATGCAAGTTCAGGAGGAATTCAATAGAGTACTTAGGTCACACTGTCACAGGTGAAGGGATTACTCCAAAAAGGGAATTAGTGAATGCTATAATAAATCTGGAGTCGCATTCTAACAAAGAGGAGTTGATGAGATTCATTGGCATGGCAGAGTATTATAGCAAATTCATGAAGGGGTTTGCTGAAATGTGCGTGAACATGAGGAAGTTACTCCGGAAAGGTAAAGAATTTGTTTGGGATGAGGAATGTGAGATGGAGGTCAGGAAAATTAAAGAAAAGTTAGGGAAGGCCCCTGAGTTGAAAAACTTTGACCAATTGCAAGTCTGTATTGATTACTGATGCCAGTATGAAGGGTTTAGTTGCTGTTTTACAGCAAGAGGAGGACAATTCTGAAAGGGTAGTATTGTTTTTGTCACAGGCTTTAAAAGGTGCCGAGTTGAATTATTCGGTGATTGCGAGGGAGGCCCTTGCTGTTCAGTGGGCCATTAAGAAGTTGAGGAAATTGGACTGATCATAAACCTCTCTGTGCAATTTTTTCAAAAAAAGGCATTGATGCCATTTCGAGCAGAATCACCAAGTGAGTGATAGCCCTGCAGGATTATGAATTTGAAGTGAAGTACATACCTGGAGCACAGAACACTGTTGCTGACACACTATCAAGGTTGGTGCAGATAAGTGATGGAAACCAGGAAGGGGAATATGAAGGTGAAGGGCAAGATGATGAGATGGTTTATGAGGTTGACTATGGTACCATAACTGAAGTAAAGTGGCGAGATGAATGTAAATCTGACAAGGTAATGCCAGAGGTATTAACATTAATAAAAGGGAGGTTAGAAGAATAGAAATGAGGGGAGTTTGGAATCTCAAAAATACTGTCACGTTAATGATGAATTGTCTGAGAGAGAAGGTTTGTTGTTCTGTGGGACAAGTATAGTTCCACCTTTTGGTCTTAGGCACTATCTAATTACCCTTGCACATTCTGGTCATCAGGGCATTTCAAAACCCAAAGAAAGGATATGGTTGCCATACTGGTGGCCAGGTATGGATTGTCAAGTGGAAAGAGCTGCGAGGGAATGTATGCAATGTGTGTTCAGTGAGAAATCTGTCAACCCAAGGTTCAAACCATGAAGATTAGGGATCGTCCTACTCATCCTTGGGAAGAGATTGCCCTGGATGTTTTAGGCCCAATTCATGGGGATGGATGTGATACATATCTCTTAGTCCTGGATGATTTATATTCAAGGTGGCCAGAGGTAGCATTTACCAGGGGAATTGAAACAAAGCATGTGATATCTTTTCTAAAAGAAATATTTGGCAGAGAGGGTGTTCCCAAAACAATACTCACGGATAATGGGGTGCAATTGGTCTCTAAAGTGATGGAAATGTTTTTGGAGAATCTTGCTATTCAACACAAGAAGTGTCCACTATATCATCCGGAAACCAATGGTATGGTGGAACGCTTTAATAGGGTGCTCAAAGAAACCATAGCTATGGCCAAAGAAAGTGGACTAAATTGGAAAAAGTAAGTGGAAAAAAGAATTGAGGCATACAGAGTTTCTCCTCATTCTGTGACTGGAAAGACTCCTTTTGAGCTGTTTAAAGGGAGACAACCAAACATTCTGGTAGCACCTAATTGGGTGAATGATATGGAACTTAGAACAGGGAAGGTGGTATCAGACACTAGTTGGAGAGTAAGAGAAGAAAGGAAAATAAAGGCTCGTAAAGACAATTTTGATGCAAGAAAATCAGCACGAGAAACAAAAGTTCGAGTGGGAGATTGGGTATTGATTAGAAAACCTGCAAGGAAAGGAGGATATGCAGGTAGCCCTAAACCAGTGAGAGTAGTAAAATTATTCACCAATGCTGTTAAGACGGAGGACTCCAGGATTTGGAATCTCAGAGTAATTGTAATCAAGGGGGATGTTATTGGGAAAGAACCTGTCAAAAAAGATTCAATAACTGGGGTTAGGAAATCTGAAAGGAGAATTATAACTCCAAAATACTTACAGGAATATGTAACATGAGTACTGTAACATTGTCTTAGAAATTTGTGTTTTGGAAAAAATAATAGTAATAGTTTAATGTATAACATTTGTTTTATTTAAAGTTTAATTCATTATTGTATAATATGTTATTGTATTCCTTTTAACTATGTTTTATATAACGGAGGGGGGGGTGTAGTATCTTAGGTTTATATATGCAGTAATGGTATTGTCAAGGGTAGGTACATTGTGGCAAATGAGTTCCAATGTAGAATGTAACAGAGTCAGAAGAGAATGTAGAAGAGAGATAGGAGAGAGGCTGGGAGACGGTTGGAGAGTGGATGAGACTTCTTTGTGTACAATAAACCTATCTTCCTGTTATCATCTACTGCTCTTGGACTTACTTATACAAGCCCACGTTACTTCACAAACTATCTCTGACTCCAGCAGCAATACATTCTTAACCCATGGTGGAGCAAGATGGAAAATCTCAAAGGAGTTCTTTTTCATAAGGAAAGTCAATCTCTAACAACTATAAAAGATGCCTCCTTAATGGGTTAGGGGACTATACGAATCACCTGTAAATAACAAATAGGACATGGAACCACAAAGATAGTCTGCATCATTTATATTGACTGAGTTGACAGTACTCCACCTGGCTTTCAGATCTTTTCTTCAACATAAAAAGACCAAATGCTTGTTTGTTCAAATGGCTCTGCATTATCTGGACATGCAGGGAGGGACCACATCCACACTGCTGTATCTAGAAGCATAAGCAACTTGGAAACGTCTCAGTCATGGTATTGCAAATCTCAGTGGTTCACCGTCAAGGTTTTAAGAGGCACACTCACTCAGTAGGGTTATCCAAATGTATAAAAAATGTGGGTCATAACGGACAATATGCTACACAGAATCTACAACACTTAACAATGTCAAACTTATATCTGCTCCCAAAAGCAGAAGACAAAAAATGCCCAGACTGTGCATTCAGGTTCTAAAAACAATTAGTGAAGACGGTTGACCTTCTGAATGAATGGGCAAGTAAGGGAAGTTTCTGAACCCATTTCTGCAGAATACCTGATTCAATCAGTAGTTATCATACTGACTTACTCCAGAGCAAGGCAGATCTTCATAGTGCCGGAATGGCCACATCACTATTGGTTCACAAACCTTCTTAATCATTCAGAATCACCACACAAGGCTTGTGTTTCTCCACATGTTCAGGGGCCAGATCCTATACCTCCAGCTTGCCATCCTTGAATTTGGTGGCATGGCTTCCAAGCTCATTTAATATGGGCAGCTAAATTTCCATATGACTCTATGGGAAATTCTAAGGGAACCAAAATGCCAATCTACTAGGGTTTCCTATGATTTCAAATGAAAGAGATGCTGCATTTGATGTATTCTGTAAAACATCGACCAAACAAATGTTCAGGAAAAAGTAGTTCTTCCTTATCTTCAACATGTTATCAGATCAAGCTTGGAGTACGCTTAATGAAATTAACATCATTGTACTATTAAAGCTTTTAGGAAATGTCCTTCACAAACCTCTTTCTTCTTCGTCCCCGTTATTAAAGACTTTCTGGAAGGCAATAAAACATTTTCCCACCAGTCAAAGGATTCACTTGCCCTTGGAAAAAGAATATGTTTTTTTAAGAAAAACCTAATGGGTCACCATTTTGAAAATAATTATAGGGCCACAATTTAGCATAATTCACAGAAGGTTGTTTTCTTAGTAGTGATCACATATGCATGAAAGGCTAGTGAAATCCAGGCTTTATGTTCACACAAACCTTATACAGTCTTCCATAATGACAACATAGGCATGAAGACATACCCATGTTTTCTTCTAAAGTAAGTCTCTGATTTTCACATTAATCAGAATGTTTCTCTTCCCACAATTTTTAAGAATCCTTCCACTCCAGCTGAAAGGTCTTTATGCACTCTAAATGGTTGGAGGATTGTTCAGTTTTATCTTTATAAGACAAAAGGCATTACACGATTAGTAAACTATGGGCATGTTCATACAGTTTTGTCCCCATCAAAGCAGTCCTTTACAAATGGATTGTCTTTTGTGTATTATTGTTATCGGAAAGAAAATATGCCCTTGCTGGGTAAACCCGTTCTACTACTGAAGGTAAAACTGTGACCACACCCTTGTTGAGAAACATTCCCATAGCGGAACTTTGAAAGGCATCCACATTGTACTTAGTTCAAACATTAACAAGTCACTATTGTCCAGTCAGATTCTAGAGATAGGGCAAGCTTCTTTGAGGAATATCTTTGGTTAAGTGTGAGAAAGTAGCCTCTTTCTAGCCTTGTTAACCCCACTTTTGGCCTGTTTGTGAGTATATGTCAGGGGTTTTCACTGTCTCACTGGGATCCTGCTAGCCAGGGCCCAGTGCCCATAGTGAAAACCCTATGTTTTCAGTATGTTTGTTATGTGTCACTGGGACCCTGCTAGCCAGGACCCCAGTGCTCATAAGTTTGTGACCTATATGTATGTGTTCCCTGTGTGATGCCTAACTGTCTCACTGAGGCTCTGCTAACCAGAACCTCAGTGGTTATGCTCTCTCTGTACAAAGTGTCACTAACAGGCTAGTAACCAATTTCACCAATTCACATTGGCATACTGGAACACCCTTATAATTCCCTAGTATATGGTACTGAGGTACCCAGGGTATTGGGGTTCCAGGAGAACCCTATTGGCTGCAGCATTTCTTTTGCCACCCATAGAGAGCTCTGACAATTCTTACACAGGCCTGCCACTGCAGCCTGAGTGAAATAACGTCCAGGTTATTTCACAGCCATTTACCACTGCACTTAAGTAACTTATAAGTCACCTATATGTCTAACCTTTACCTGGTAAAGGTTGGGTGATAAGTTACTTAGTGTGTGGGCACCCTGGCACTAGCCAAGGTGCCCCCACATTGTTCAGGGCAAATTCCCCGGACTTTGTGAGTGCGGGGACACCATTACACGCGTGCACTATACATAGGTCACTAACTATGTATAGCTTCACAATGGTAACTCCGAACATGGCCATGTAACATGTCTAAGATCATGGAATTGCCCCCCCCCCAATGCCATCCTGGTATTGGGGAGACAATCCCATGATCCCCCGGGTCTCTAGCACAGACCCGGGTACTGCCAAACTGCCTTTCCTGGGGTTTCACTGCAGCTGCTGCTGCTGCCAACCCCTCAGACAGGTTTCTGCCCTCCTGGGGTCCAGCCAGGCTTGGCCCAGGAAGGCAGAACAAAGGACTTCCTCAGAGAGAGGGTGTTACACCCTCTCCCTTTGGAAAAAGGTGTCAGGGCTGGGGAGGAGTAGCCTCCCCCGGCCTCTGGAAATGCTTTGATGGGCACAGATGGAGCCCATCTCTGCATAAGCCAGTCTACACCGGTTCAGGGATCCCCCAGCCCTGCTCTGGCGCGAAACTGGACAAAGGAAAGGGGAGTGACCACTCCCCTGACCTGCACCTCCCCTGGGAGGTGCCCAGAGCTCCTCCAGTGTGCTCCAGACCTCTGCCATCTTGGAAACAGAGGTGCTGCTGGCACACTGGACTGCTCTGAGTGGCCAGGGCCAGCAGGTGACGTCAGAGACTCCTTCTGATAGGCTCCTCCAGGTGTTGCTAGCCTATCCTTTCTCCTAGGTAGCCAAACCTCCTTTTCTGGCTATTTAGGGTCTCTGCTTTGGGGAATTCTTCAGATAACGAATGCAAGAGCTCATCAGAGTTCCTCTGCAAATCTCTCTTCACCTTCTGCTAAGGAATCGACTGCTGACTGCGCTGGAAGCCTGCAAAACTGCAACAAAGTAGCAAAGACGACTACTGCGACCTTGTAACGCTGATCCTGCCGCCTTCTCGACTGTTTTCCTGGTGGTGCATGCTGTGGGGGTAGTCTGCCTCCTCTCTGCACTAGAAGCTCCGAAGAAATCTCCCGTGGGTCGACGGAATCTTCCCCCTGCAACCGCAGGCACCAAAGAACTGCTTCACCGGTCCTCTGGGTCTCCTCTCAGCACGACGAGCGAGGTCCCTTGAACTCAGCAACTCTGTCCAAGTGACTCCCACAGTCCAGTGACTCTTCAGTCCAAGTTTGGTGGAGGTAAGTCCTTGCCTCCCCACGCTAGACTGCATTGCTGGGAACCGCGTGATTTGCAGCTGCTCCGGCTCCTGTAGAATCTTCCAGGATTTCCTTTGTGCACAGCCAAGCCTGGGTCCCCGGCACTCTAACCTGCAGTGCACGACCTCCTGAGTTGTCCTCCGGCGTCGTGGGACCTTCCTTTGTGACTTCGGGTGAGCTCCGGTTCACTCCACTTCGTAGTGCCTGTTCCGGCACTTCTGCGGGTGCTGCTTGCTTCTGAGTGGGCTCCTTGTCTTGCTGGACGCCCCCTCTGTCTCCTCACGCAATTGGCGACATCCTGGTCCCTCCTGGGCCACAGCAGCATCCAAAAACCCTAACTGCGACCCTTGCAGCTAGCAAGGCTTGTTTGCAGTCTTTCTGCACGAAAACACCTCTGCAAGCTTCTTCACGACGTGGGACATCCATCCTCCAAAGGGGAAGTTTCTAGCCCTCTTCGTTCTTGCAGAATCCTCAGCTTCTACCATCCGGTGGCAGCTTCTTTGCACCCACAGCTGGCATTTCCTGGGCATCTGCCCACTCCCGACTTGATCGTGACTTTTGGACTTGGTCCCTGTAGGAAAGTACCATCTTGCCTGGCATGTTACCCCCATTTTTCACTGTATATATGTTGTTTTAGTTGTATGTGTCACTGGGACCCTGCTAGTCAGGGCCCCAGTGCTCATAAGTGTGCCTGAATGTGTTACCTGTGTAGTGACTAACTGTCTCACTGAGGCTCTGCTAATCAGAACCTCAGTGGTTATGCTCTCTCATTTCTTTCAAATTGTCACTAACAGGCTAGCGACCAATTTTACCAATTCACATTGGCTTACTGGAACACCCTTATAATTCCCTAGTATATGGTACTGAGGTACCCAGGGTATTGGGGTTCCAGGAGATCCCTATGGGCTGCAGCATTTCTTTTGCCACCCATAGAGAGCTCTGACAATTCTTACACAGGCCTGCCACTGCAGCCTGAGTGAAATAACGTCCAGGTTATTTCACAGCCATTTACCACTGCACTTAAGTAACTTATAAGTCACCTATATGTCTAACCTTTACCTGGTAAAGGTTGGGTGATAAGTTACTTAGTGTGTGGGCACCCTGGCACTAGCCAAGGTGCCCCCACATTGTTCAGGGCAAATTCCCCGGACTTTGTGAGTGCGGGGACACCATTACACGCGTGCACTATACATAGGTCACTAACTATGTATAGCTTCACAATGGTAACTCCGAACATGGCCATGTAACATGTCTAAGATCATGGAATTGCCCCCCCCCCCAATGCCATCCTGGTATTGGGGAGACAATCCCATGATCCCCCGGGTCTCTAGCACAGACCCGGGTACTGCCAAACTGCCTTTCCTGGGGTTTCACTGCAGCTGCTGCTGCTGCCAACCCCTCAGACAGGTTTCTGCCCTCCTGGGGTCCAGCCAGGCTTGGCCCAGGAAGGCAGAACAAAGGACTTCCTCAGAGAGAGGGTGTTACACCCTCTCCCTTTGGAAAAAGGTGTCAGGGCTGGGGAGGAGTAGCCTCCCCCGGCCTCTGGAAATGCTTTGATGGGCACAGATGGAGCCCATCTCTGCATAAGCCAGTCTACACCGGTTCAGGGATCCCCCAGCCCTGCTCTGGCGCGAAACTGGACAAAGGAAAGGGGAGTGACCACTCCCCTGACCTGCACCTCCCCTGGGAGGTGCCCAGAGCTCCTCCAGTGTGCTCCAGACCTCTGCCATCTTGGAAACAGAGGTGCTGCTGGCACACTGGACTGCTCTGAGTGGCCAGGGCCAGCAGGTGACGTCAGAGACTCCTTCTGATAGGCTCCTCCAGGTGTTGCTAGCCTATCCTTTCTCCTAGGTAGCCAAACCTCCTTTTCTGGCTATTTAGGGTCTCTGCTTTGGGGAATTCTTCAGATAACGAATGCAAGAGCTCATCAGAGTTCCTCTGCAAATCTCTCTTCACCTTCTGCTAAGGAATCGACTGCTGACTGCGCTGGAAGCCTGCAAAACTGCAACAAAGTAGCAAAGACGACTACTGCGACCTTGTAACGCTGATCCTGCCGCCTTCTCGACTGTTTTCCTGGTGGTGCATGCTGTGGGGGTAGTCTGCCTCCTCTCTGCACTAGAAGCTCCGAAGAAATCTCCCGTGGGTCGACGGAATCTTCCCCCTGCAACCGCAGGCACCAAAGAACTGCTTCACCGGTCCTCTGGGTCTCCTCTCAGCACGACGAGCGAGGTCCCTTGAACTCAGCAACTCTGTCCAAGTGACTCCCACAGTCCAGTGACTCTTCAGTCCAAGTTTGGTGGAGGTAAGTCCTTGCCTCCCCACGCTAGACTGCATTGCTGGGAACCGCGTGATTTGCAGCTGCTCCGGCTCCTGTAGAATCTTCCAGGATTTCCTTTGTGCACAGCCAAGCCTGGGTCCCCGGCACTCTAACCTGCAGTGCACGACCTCCTGAGTTGTCCTCCGGCGTCGTGGGACCTTCCTTTGTGACTTCGGGTGAGCTCCGGTTCACTCCACTTCGTAGTGCCTGTTCCGGCACTTCTGCGGGTGCTGCTTGCTTCTGAGTGGGCTCCTTGTCTTGCTGGACGCCCCCTCTGTCTCCTCACGCAATTGGCGACATCCTGGTCCCTCCTGGGCCACAGCAGCATCCAAAAACCCTAACTGCGACCCTTGCAGCTAGCAAGGCTTGTTTGCAGTCTTTCTGCACGAAAACACCTCTGCAAGCTTCTTCACGACGTGGGACATCCATCCTCCAAAGGGGAAGTTTCTAGCCCTCTTCGTTCTTGCAGAATCCTCAGCTTCTACCATCCGGTGGCAGCTTCTTTGCACCCACAGCTGGCATTTCCTGGGCATCTGCCCACTCCCGACTTGATCGTGACTTTTGGACTTGGTCCCTGTAGGAAAGTACCATCTTGCCTGGCATGTTACCCCCATTTTTCACTGTATATATGTTGTTTTAGTTGTATGTGTCACTGGGACCCTGCTAGTCAGGGCCCCAGTGCTCATAAGTGTGCCTGAATGTGTTACCTGTGTAGTGACTAACTGTCTCACTGAGGCTCTGCTAATCAGAACCTCAGTGGTTATGCTCTCTCATTTCTTTCAAATTGTCACTAACAGGCTAGCGACCAATTTTACCAATTCACATTGGCTTACTGGAACACCCTTATAATTCCCTAGTATATGGTACTGAGGTACCCAGGGTATTGGGGTTCCAGGAGATCCCTATGGGCTGCAGCATTTCTTTTGCCACCCATAGAGAGCTCTGACAATTCTTACACAGGCCTGCCACTGCAGCCTGAGTGAAATAACGTCCAGGTTATTTCACAGCCATTTACCACTGCACTTAAGTAACTTATAAGTCACCTATATGTCTAACCTTTACCTGGTAAAGGTTGGGTGATAAGTTACTTAGTGTGTGGGCACCCTGGCACTAGCCAAGGTGCCCCCACATTGTTCAGGGCAAATTCCCCGGACTTTGTGAGTGCGGGGACACCATTACACGCGTGCACTATACATAGGTCACTAACTATGTATAGCTTCACAATGGTAACTCCGAACATGGCCATGTAACATGTCTAAGATCATGGAATTGCCCCCCCCCCCCAATGCCATCCTGGTATTGGGGAGACAATCCCATGATCCCCCGGGTCTCTAGCACAGACCCGGGTACTGCCAAACTGCCTTTCCTGGGGTTTCACTGCAGCTGCTGCTGCTGCCAACCCCTCAGACAGGTTTCTGCCCTCCTGGGGTCCAGCCAGGCTTGGCCCAGGAAGGCAGAACAAAGGACTTCCTCAGAGAGAGGGTGTTACACCCTCTCCCTTTGGAAAAAGGTGTCAGGGCTGGGGAGGAGTAGCCTCCCCCGGCCTCTGGAAATGCTTTGATGGGCACAGATGGAGCCCATCTCTGCATAAGCCAGTCTACACCGGTTCAGGGATCCCCCAGCCCTGCTCTGGCGCGAAACTGGACAAAGGAAAGGGGAGTGACCACTCCCCTGACCTGCACCTCCCCTGGGAGGTGCCCAGAGCTCCTCCAGTGTGCTCCAGACCTCTGCCATCTTGGAAACAGAGGTGCTGCTGGCACACTGGACTGCTCTGAGTGGCCAGGGCCAGCAGGTGACGTCAGAGACTCCTTCTGATAGGCTCCTCCAGGTGTTGCTAGCCTATCCTTTCTCCTAGGTAGCCAAACCTCCTTTTCTGGCTATTTAGGGTCTCTGCTTTGGGGAATTCTTCAGATAACGAATGCAAGAGCTCATCAGAGTTCCTCTGCAAATCTCTCTTCACCTTCTGCTAAGGAATCGACTGCTGACTGCGCTGGAAGCCTGCAAAACTGCAACAAAGTAGCAAAGACGACTACTGCGACCTTGTAACGCTGATCCTGCCGCCTTCTCGACTGTTTTCCTGGTGGTGCATGCTGTGGGGGTAGTCTGCCTCCTCTCTGCACTAGAAGCTCCGAAGAAATCTCCCGTGGGTCGACGGAATCTTCCCCCTGCAACCGCAGGCACCAAAGAACTGCTTCACCGGTCCTCTGGGTCTCCTCTCAGCACGACGAGCGAGGTCCCTTGAACTCAGCAACTCTGTCCAAGTGACTCCCACAGTCCAGTGACTCTTCAGTCCAAGTTTGGTGGAGGTAAGTCCTTGCCTCCCCACGCTAGACTGCATTGCTGGGAACCGCGTGATTTGCAGCTGCTCCGGCTCCTGTAGAATCTTCCAGGATTTCCTTTGTGCACAGCCAAGCCTGGGTCCCCGGCACTCTAACCTGCAGTGCACGACCTCCTGAGTTGTCCTCCGGCGTCGTGGGACCTTCCTTTGTGACTTCGGGTGAGCTCCGGTTCACTCCACTTCGTAGTGCCTGTTCCGGCACTTCTGCGGGTGCTGCTTGCTTCTGAGTGGGCTCCTTGTCTTGCTGGACGCCCCCTCTGTCTCCTCACGCAATTGGCGACATCCTGGTCCCTCCTGGGCCACAGCAGCATCCAAAAACCCTAACTGCGACCCTTGCAGCTAGCAAGGCTTGTTTGCAGTCTTTCTGCACGAAAACACCTCTGCAAGCTTCTTCACGACGTGGGACATCCATCCTCCAAAGGGGAAGTTTCTAGCCCTCTTCGTTCTTGCAGAATCCTCAGCTTCTACCATCCGGTGGCAGCTTCTTTGCACCCACAGCTGGCATTTCCTGGGCATCTGCCCACTCCCGACTTGATCGTGACTTTTGGACTTGGTCCCTGTAGGAAAGTACCATCTTGCCTGGCATGTTACCCCCATTTTTCACTGTATATATGTTGTTTTAGTTGTATGTGTCACTGGGACCCTGCTAGTCAGGGCCCCAGTGCTCATAAGTGTGCCTGAATGTGTTACCTGTGTAGTGACTAACTGTCTCACTGAGGCTCTGCTAATCAGAACCTCAGTGGTTATGCTCTCTCATTTCTTTCAAATTGTCACTAACAGGCTAGCGACCAATTTTACCAATTCACATTGGCTTACTGGAACACCCTTATAATTCCCTAGTATATGGTACTGAGGTACCCAGGGTATTGGGGTTCCAGGAGATCCCTATGGGCTGCAGCATTTCTTTTGCTACCCATAGGGAGCTCTGACAATTCTTACACAGGCCTGCCACTGCAGCCTGAGTGAAATAACGTCCACGTTATTTCACAGCCATTTTACACTGCACTTAAGTAACTTATAAGTCACCTATATGTCTAACCTTTACCTGGTAAAGGTTGGGTGCTAAGTTACTTAGTGTGTGGGCACCCTGGCACTAGCCAAGGTGCCCCCACATTCTTCAGGGCCAATTCCCCGGACTTTGTGAGTGCGGGGACACCATTACACGCGTGCACTACATATAGGTCACTACCTATATGTAGCTTCACAATGGTAACTCCGAATATGGCCATGTAACATGTCTATGATCATGGATTGCCCCCTCTATACCATCCTGGCATAGTTGGCACAATCCCATGATCCCAGTGGTCTGTAGCATAGACCCTGGTACTGCCAAACTGCCTTTCCCGGGGTTTCACTGCAGCTGCTGCTGCCAACCCCTCAGACAGGCATCTGCCCTCCTGGGGTCCAGCCAGGCCTGGCCCAGGATGGCAGAACAAAGGACTTCCTCAGAGAGAGGGTGTTACACCCTCTCCCTTTGGAAAATGGTGTGAAGGCAGGGGAGGAGTAGCCTCCCCCAGCCTCTGGAAATGCTTTCATGGGCACACATGGTGCCCATTTCTGCATAAGCCAGTCTACACCGGTTCAGGGACCCCTTAGCCCTGCTCTGGCACGAAACTGGACAAAGGGAAGGGGAGTGACCACTCCCCTGACCTGCACCTCCCCTGGGAGGTGCCCAGAGCTCCTCCAGTGTGCTCCAGACCTCTGCCATCTTGGAAACAGAGGTGCTGCTGGCACACTGGACTGCTCTGAGTGGCCAGTGCCATCAGGTGACGTCAGAGACTCCTTCTGATAGGCTCCTTCAGGTTTTGCTAGCCTATCCTCTCTCCTAGGTAGCCAAACCCTCTTTTCTGGCTATTTAGGGTCTCTGTCTCTTGTGATTCCTTAGATAACGAATGCAAGAGCTCATCCGAGTTCCTCTGCATCTCTCTCTTCACCTTCTGCCAAGGAATCGACTGCTGACCGCGCTGGAAGCCTGCAAAACTGCAACATAGTAGCAAAGACGACTACTGCAACTCTGTAACGCTGATCCTGCCGCCTTCTCAACTGTTTTTCTGGTGGTGCATGCTGTGGGGGTAGTCTGCCTCCTCTCTGCACTAGAAGCTCAGAAGAAATCTCCCGTGGGTCAACGGAATCGTCCCCCTGCAACCGCAGGCACCAAAGAACTGCATCACCGGTACCTTGGGTCTCCTCTCAGCACGACGAGCGAGGTCCCTTGAATCCAGCAACTCTGTCCAAGTGACTCCCACAGTCCAGTGACTCTTCAGTCCAAGTTTGGTGGAGGTAAGTCCTTGCCTCTCCACGCCAGACTGCATTGCTGGGAACTGCGACTTTTGCAGCTACTCCGGCCTCCGTGCACTTCCGGCGGAAATCCTTTGTGCACAGTCCAGCCTGGGTCCACGGCACTCTAACCTGCATTGCACGACCTCCTAAGTTGTCCTCCGGCGACGTGGGACTCCTTTGTGCGACTTCGGGTGAGCACCGTTTCACGCATCCTCGTAGTGCCTGTTTCTGGCACTTCTGCGGGTGCTGCTTGCTGCTGAGAGGGCTCCTTGTCTTGCTCGACGCCCCCTCTGTCCCCTAAAGCAATTTCAACATCCTGGTCCCTCCTGGGCCACAGCAGCATCCAAAAACACTAACCGCACGATTTGCAGCTAGCAAGGCTTGTTGGCGGTCTTTCGGCGGGAAAACACTTCTGCACGACTCTCCACGGCGTGAGGGATCCGTCCTCCAAAGGGGAAGTCTCTAGCCCTTGTCGTTCTTGCAGAAACCTACGCTTCTACTGTCCAGTAGCAGCATCTTTGCACCCACAGCTGGCATTTCCTGGGCATCTGCCCATCTCCGACTTGCTTGTGACTTTTGGACTTGGTCCCCTTGTTCCACAGGTACCCTCGACTGGAAATCCATCGGTGTTGCATTGTTGGTTTGTGTCTTTCCTGCAGAATTCCCCTATCACGACTTCTATGTCCTTTGGGGAACTTTAGTGCACTTTGCACTCACTTTTCAGGGTCTTGGGGTGGGCTATTTTTCTAACCCTTACTATTTTCTAATAGTCCCAGCGACCCTCTACAAGGTCACATAGGTTTGGGGTCCATTCGTGGTTCGCATTCCACTTTTGGAGTATATGGTTTGTGTTGCCCCTATCCCTATGTGTCCCCATTGCATCCTATTGTAACTATACATTGTTTGCACTGTTTTCTAAGACTATTACTGCATATTTTGGTATTGTGTACATATATCTTGTGTATATTTGCTATCCTCATACTGAGGGTACTCACTGAGATACTTTTGGCATATTGTCATAAAAATAAAGTACCTTTATTTTTAGTATATCTGTGTATTGTGTTTTCTTATGATATTGTGCATATGACACTAAGTGGTACTGTAGGAGCTTCACTCGTCTCCTAGTTCAGCCTAAGCTGCTCTGCTAAGCTACCATTATCTATCAGCCTATACTGCTAGACACCCTATACACTAATAAGGGATAACTGGGCCTGGTGCAAGGTGCAAGTACCCCTAGGTACTCACTACAAGCCAGTCCAGCCTCCTACAGTCCCCTTGTTCCACAGGTACTCTCGTCTGGAAATCCATCGTTGTTGCATTGCTGGTGTTGGTCTTTCTTGCAGAATTCCCCTATCACGACTTCTGTGCTCCCTGGGGAACTTAGGTGCACTTTGCACCCACTTTTCAGGGTCTTGGGGTGGGCTATTTTTCTAACCCTCACTGTTTTCTTACAGTCCCAGCGACCCTCTACGAGCTCACATAGGTTTGGGGTCCATTCGTGGTTTGCATTCCACTTATAGAGTATATGGTTTGTGTTGCCCCTATCCCTATGTGCTCCCATTGCATTCTATTGTGACTATACATTGTTTGCACTGTTTTCTATTGCTATTACTGCATAGTTTGGTATTGTGTACATATATCTTGTGTATATTTGCTATCCTCATACTGAGGGTACTCACTGAGATACTTTGGCATATTGTCATAAAAATAAAGTAACTTTATTTTTAGTATATCTGTGTATTGTGTTTTCATATGATATTGTGCATATGACACTAGTGGTACTGTAGGAGCTTCACTCGTCTCCTAGTTCAGCCTAAGCTGCTCTGCTAAGCTACCATTTTCTATCAGCCTAAGCTGCTAGACACCCCTCTCTACACTAATAAGGGATAACTGGACCTGGTGCAAGGTGTAAGTATCCCTTGGTACTCACTACAAGCCAGGCCAGCCTCCTACATTAAGTCTGTATATTTCTTCTATCAACGGATGTCTGGCATATATCTGAACCTGATAAAGGAAAATATAATCTAAAGTAGAGATGATGCGCTGTGCATTGGAAGTTTCAGGGAAAGTATCACAAGTCCCATCAAAACCGAAACCTCTCCTTTGAACAAATACAACTTGCAACATCTGCACCCAACAAAGGATTGCATGATTGCACACAGAATGTGATCTACAGCAGCACAAGCTATAAACTAGAAACAGTGATTGCATAAAGAATAGGATTTTAAGTGTCTGGTGAACAACAATTGAACCAATTGTCACTGACAGGGCACAAAAGGATACTGGTGGACCATGTTTCCGTAAAGGAGAAGTGTTGGCTTCCCAGTCTATTTGGGGTGCAGCTACATAGTCCTCCCTTTCTTTCAATTTCCTTTTAAAAATGTTGGTGAAAGAGATTTTACTGCTACTATTTTCCTTTAGTGATTTTTATAAATTAAAACTGGCTTCTTTTTATTTAAAGAAAAATAAACAAAAGTTGTGAATATAGGCTGTTGCAGTTATTTTACTTTTAAGAATAAAATCTGGCTTTTCTGGAGAAAAGTATGTATTTTAATTTTATATAATGGTCCGGATTTCAATGGAGATTCACTTGAAAGTAAACAAGGATTATAGGTAAGCAACTTCTCCTTCTTCCCATCATCCTATTGTCTTAAATTCCTTTATGGTGTACTCTGACATTTCTTGATGAATTGGGCTGTCATCTTTTGTGTGAGATTCAGGCAAACACACCACACTCTGTCCCTGAGGCTCTTCAACAGACTTGGTCCTATTACTAGATGACAAACTAAGGCGTGAGCACATCCTTCATAGTAATGCATTTGAAATGAGAGGTTGAACACCAGGCAATTTTAATTGGCAACAACATTCTCTTATAAAAGGCACTGAGTGAACACGGATGTGAATGAATGAAATGGAAGAACATTTTCTGTTAAACAAAACAGTGAGAGTACAGCCCAGTGCATCAGGATCCAGGTTCAAAGGAACTGGAAAAGTGAGAGATCAGCTACTAGTACATGGCAGTGTGAGACACAAAAGGTCCTATTTCTCTTAAAGGTGCAGTGTTACACTCACAGCTTTACAATGAGGCTCCCTATCTGTTTCTTATTAGCTTTTTTTCTTTCCTGTTATGTTTTTCTTTTGAAGAAATCACTATTTGAGAAAACAGCAAATTGATAACAATTATGTTTCTGCCTTTTAAAGAATACATAATTAAAATCTGACTTAATGAAAATAACCAACATTTGATGCAGAAGGAAGGAGACAAGGGATGAAGATTTAAACAGACTGGTAGGTGTGTTGGCTTGGGGATCCTTCAGGTGTCAACTTTTACAATGCAGATCTCAGAAGTCAAATAAAGTAGTAATGTAGAAGTTTAGACATGCTCACAGACTAATTTCAGGGCAGAGCTAAATTAAGGAGGCAAATTTAAAGCTCTGTTTAACAACAATAACCGAGTGTATAGGCAGGTAGCGAAACAGTGATCCAAACCACACAAGTACAATGCATAAACAACAACAGTGTAGACAAATCATTCACTAAGCGATTTCAATGAAGATATGCTGAGACTCAGCCTTCACATTCTTAATTCACATTTACCGTTAAGAATACCAGAATAATCCTATCGTGAACACAGTTTCTATGTATGCCCAGTTAACAGTGCTTAAGAGGCAGATCTCAAGATGAAGAGAGCCTCTGGATGCTAAGGCCTAAAGCCCTTGATGTCTGACGCGAGAAAACAGTAAATGCTGAGACTTGTTCAAATGCCCCCATCTATTAGTATGTCTATGCTATGTGCACATCTCCGTTTACACTTTTTCACCTCTCCATCACAGCTTATTACCGGATAAGGATGTTCAGCTCCTCGCTCTTTTGCTGCATGTCTGCTTTCTCCTGGCTCAGCTGGGCCTGCAGTTTCTGATGTATATCTTGAAGGGTATCATTCTTGCTTTCATCCTGCAGAGACTGAGAGAACACTCCTTCATTTCAGTGGGCATGCATGTAGTTACTCTAAAACCATAATGCACCTAGCTAGAACTTAAGTAAGGCCAAAGACCAAGCCTACACACAAATGCACATGCACAGGAATAAAGTGCATAACACGGGCTGCATGTGTTTTTGTTGCTGAACTAGCAAGGTACTGCAGGACAATACTCAGGTGCACTTGCAAAGCAAAGTGGATGGATGTTTTAACACTTAAACAGCACAAGATGCTGCAGGACGTGAAAGATATGTATGTGGAAATACTACTACAACTGGGAGAGCAGAGGATGCTTCAAGTCAAGAATAGATACAATGGCAAAGCCACCGACTATAATGAGAAAGAAAGGTGAGCTGTAAATCAGAATGAATACGTAAAGGCAATGCTGGGCAGGGGTTAAACCACATGATTGGGTGCTGCAGGCTAGGATGAGTGAGTACAGGTGGGCCTTTAGTCGTAACGGAGGTGTACTGGCCGTGTTGCTTGGGAGGGTAAACATTGGTAGTTGGTATTGTACGTATCGACCGACTTGTGCAGGGTAAACAATAAAAGTGGAATCAATCACCCTTCCCAAGGAAACTCAAAACCAATCAAGAAGCTTCCTTTCTTCGTGCGATTCCTGAAATATAATTTAAAGTACATAGTTCAAATGTTTTAGTAAACTCCTCAGCAGCTGTGCAACTCTCGTGTGAGGAGTAACCAGGTTTACTCTACCAGCTACCAGTTAATGGAAGAGGAAAAAAGAGGAGAATGTTGCATCAATTGTTTACTTGGTGATTTACCTTTACTTTTGTGGTGTTACAACATCTAATGCAGCATATCTGGAGTCCTTATGTTGAAAGTAACTGACTACATTTACATCATGAGTTGTTACTTTGCAGATAAGGAATAACAAATCTTAAACACACTTTACCTTTAATTATTCAAACGTACACACACACACACGTATACACATGTTTGTAGAGCGAGATATATTACACAGTGGCAGTCGTCATTGTGTAGTTATAGTTAGGTCAGAGTTTCCGTAGTAGGAATGTTTTTTTGTTTTGAAAATAACTTCCTTCACAAAACCTTACAAAAAAAAGTTCATCCAACTCCATCGCTGGAACGTTTTGGGGTGATCATGAAGGGCTTCATCTTCTTGAAAAGTTAGTGATATCTTTACCGTTATGTACCACAGGACTTTGGCAGTACTGACTTTTTTTTTTTTTAAACTCAAATCACATTAGGTGACAGTGTTTTCCCCCATCTGCCAATGGATACTGCAGAACCGCTTGTCTTGATTGGCTAGTAGCAACTCAAGAAAATGTTGCAAAGGCCATTACAGGACTTGGGGGCTCAATCCAAATGTCCTGAAAATGTTTTTGGAAAAAGGCATTAGGGGGCAGGTAGTGACACACTGACCTTCAGGCACTTGAGAGTGGTGAGCCTGAGGTTCCGCAAAAGTGATTAAAATAAAAATAAAAAATCCGGTCTAGACGTACACTGGTCCTCTTGTGGGCTCCAGCACAGCACTCCCATGGGATACGGCAGTACTTTTGCCAGAAAAACGGTACAAGCATCTACTCTATGGCATTGGGTTACCATGAAAGCTTCTCTGAAGACATTTGTATGGAACCACAGGTACAAGTTCAAATATATTGCTCATGACATTCTAAATGACATCATTGATTGTTCAAATTACTAATGAGGACTGTGCTCCCCAAAACACATTTAAAGGGAAAAACGCAATGGGCATGTGAATGAGAGCACGAAGAGAGTTGTGTACGCATGCTGTGAGGGTTGTAATATGTGAGGTCATAAGCAGTGCATGATGGGGACTCAAGTCATCAAGTTATGGTTTGTTGATAAAAGTATAATTGGTGTATTTCAGAGGGTTTTTTTTTACGCACGTTCTGGTCTCATTGCAACACCTAACTATTTAAAAAATATATTTATTCCATGTTTTGTTATCATGATGTCAATAGGAAACAGTAACATAACACAAAAAGTAAATCGACTGTCACATAGCACCCTAACCTCTGTGCATCATGTTAGTGAGTTTTCCAGCATGCATTTTGTTGTGTGGCCCTTTACTAATCATTGAATGCATCATTCCTACAACCTACCCCTTTTATTCAATATAACACAAATGTTTTCCATTGCCTGTGGATACACCATCCTCCTGCACGTTTTCGCTCACTTGAACCCCCAATTCTTAGATAGCACTAATAGTTGTAGATGCCTCCTATTGCTGCATGAGGTGGAGCCTGTCTCCCTGCCTCCCCAAATGCTGGCAGTGTGGCTCCTCATGTCTCCCGATTCTCATTCATATTCTTATCTTTTCTAAACAATCTAATATGTATCTCCTCTGTCAGTGCCTATTCAACTGTGTCTCTCACCTAGGTCCCCACCTCAGGTCTCCTCTGGTCCCAACCCATGGCTATACAGAGTGGTAGGTGAAGATATGTATTCTGTATTTTTTTATTTTTTTTTGTTAGTCATTATAACTAGCAGGCAATTTCAAGGGAAGCGGTTGAGGACAAACCCTGTTGCGCCATACAATCCCATCACTACTTCCCACCAGTGGATCATAACTTTGTCACAAGACCATGCCAAATGTATTAAGGTAGCTCGCACCCCGACCACACTAAGGACTATCCGCAGAACCACATGGGTAAATTCTGTTCAATTTGAGCATGGTAAGATAGGTACAATGCACATCACTGAAATGCATCAATTTGAACCTTACAGTACGAGAAGCGCTTTTTATTAATTCACAGGATAGTTGCCAGTTACTATCTGCTAGCTGTCCATCCAGGTCATCTCTCCATTCTGTTCCAACTGCCAGCTCTCTCTTAGGACTATCTGCTTTGATTTCAACAACTATAACATCAACTTTAACATTTGTTTTTTTCAGTGAATATATATAAACACACATTTATTTAAAAAAATAAAATAACTTGTGATGCTAAAGCACTCCTGATGTTGCCTCTACAGTTTAATGATTCTCGAGTAGAGGCAGGCAAAGTGACGACTGCCATTTATGAGTGTGATTTCAGTCTCGAGGAACTACTGTGCTACTTCATTATAACAACAATCTGAGGCTATTTTTTGTTGGACTGTTTTGAAACTTTGGAATGTTAGAGAATTTTTGTTTAGAGTTGTGCGGAATTATATATTTCATACACCCTTTCCCCCCAAACTTGACAACCTGGTCACATCCTCACCTTCATAATAGAATAAATCTGCTTCTCCAGTTGCCGGATCTGCAATACGTGCTGGCGCACTGCCTCCTGCAGGTGCAGGATGCTACTGCGCTGCTCCTCTGGGTTACTTGAGATCTCCAGCTGAAAGCGCACCCGCTGCTTCTTTTCACTGTGTGCCTGCAGAGGGAGACAAAATTAAAGGGATACATGACATCTTCTGTCTCAAGTGGTAGCTATTCTCTCCTGGAATCTAGATCCCTCGTAGGCTTCTTTCAGGTGAAAGCAAGGCGCATTTTGCATATACTTCAACAGACCTTCTCCCTCCCTGGAGGTGCTCCATTTCCACTATTTGTCTCCCCCCCCCCCCCATGCACACTCCCACTCTCCAAAATATAGTTGCCAATCTCACACTCCCATTTCCCGTAGGCAGCATCCCTGTCACTTCTAAGTGGCTGTGAATGTGGGGTGTTCCCATGCCTCCTTTCCTGAAAAGAGTGATAGACCTTCAACTCCTCTTCGGCCCAAATCTTAAAACAAATCTGGAGCCACACTTACCTTGCAATCACACATTACGAATGAGAAGTCCACACCAAAAGGGAGCTTGCTGCTACACGAGCATACACTTATTTTTCCGCTCAACATAATTATATTTTCATCACAATTATATCTGTTTTAGACTTATCTATGTGGAAGATACTGAATTATCAGAACAAAAACATGTTGAATGAGATGGCATAAAAACTGCAGCTGTTGTTTCAAGTAGCTCTCGAATTGACAGATCATCTTAAATGTTGGCTGCACTCATTCTGTCAAAAATAGATTATTGCAGGCTCAATCTTGCTAAGTCAAATGCTGAGCTTTCCAATCTATTAGAAGTCAGCTGTCCGCTTGAAATTTGGACGGAGGAGACAGAAGCATGTGTCCATTGTCAGAGGAAGATTACACTGCCTCCCTATTGAGAAAAGGATCTTATTTAAGTGTTCATGGCTGGTTCATCATGCACTCAATCGCAAGAGGCTACTCCACTTGGCCAGTGATCATAATCTTTTGCTCCCCAAGATTAAGAAATCTAAAATGGGAGGTCGAGCTTTCTACTGTTTAGCAGCTAAACAATGGAATTCTTTAACCCTAAGTTTAGAGGAGAAACCTCTGCACTTCTCTTTTAGAAAGGCTCTAAAAACCTTGCCTTACTAATAAGCTGGAGTATTAGTGTGTGCAGTGTTGCTTCTTAATCACCAGGGTGCTCTTTTTGAGTTTGTGATTCAAAAGAACCATTCACATAACATAACATCTGGATAAGAACGGCAATGAATCCCTCTTTGTGCTATTGTGCTCTGCAGCAACTGTTGGCACTGATAACTGGGGTTACTAATTGGGTTGAAAGGACTGTGAAGCACTTTTGCTTGTTGGATCTGAGGTTCCAAGAGCATGTGGAGGTCCTGCTCATTTGTTTCGGTTTATTGCTAGCATAAACTAAATAAACTAAACAATGAGGTGATTTGAAAGGAGTATCCTTCCCCCATTTATGGAGTCAATATCTTGGCACCGCCAACCCTGTGCCCTATCCAGATGAGGAGTGCTTCCCTAGACTGCAGCTACCAACATTATCTTGTAAGATGGTCTTCTCAGGCAATAGAGCATTCTTAACCAAGAAGTCCAATTTGAAGCAGGAAGCAAACTGCATGAGGGGTTCTATAAAATCCGTACGTTGGCTTTTGAACTCATGCCCATTTTTCAAGGTCTACCTTTGTAAACCATTCTCCATCTAAACTTAGCCATCCCCATTTAAAAACAATAATCTCTCACTCCCATCATCTACTTGTAACTGTGTAAAGTGTGAAGGAAGAGTCCTATAGCAATCTGGTGTTACCGCAGGGGGATGCTTACATGTGTCGTGAAATAGTGAACCATTGGAACAACAGTCTGAAGATCCTACCATATAAGCAGCAGTGTGTGAAATTCAGGGTACAATGCGCAGCATAGTGTGATAGTGCTGTGCTGCAGCAACCAGGTGATGGCTTCAGACAGTTTGCGGTGACCATGAAACAGATAAGAATTTAGCATGCAATTTTAGATTATGCATGTTATGAGGAAATCTGCTTTAGAAATGGAGTGGGGCTCGGGTGAGGGTCAAAAAGAGCCCACGGCAAGATGGACGCATTTTAGTGCTGCTCTGCTGGCCGGGAACTGATATCCGCCAATTATGCTGCCATCCAGCCTAACTGCACCCTACCTCTCGGAGGTATCGTGTGAGGGGGGAGGTCCAGATACCCCAACATTTCTGGGTTTTTATACGGCTTTTGTGAAGTCTGAAGCCTGGGACTGCCCTGTAGCATAGGCCACTGACTGGAGGGCGGGGTCAGAGGGATGCCTGTCCTCCCTGCTGACTGACCAGTGCTGGGAACCAGGGGGAGGATATCGACTGATCGGGAAGTGCGCCCGGGGCTCTGAAACGGGCTGTGGTGCCAACCTGGGTCTACGCAGTGGTATGCGGCGAGCCACGCAAGCCCCATACTCTGAAAGAGAAGTGATCGGCCTGCTGACATTGATTCTTGTGCCATCGGAACGATCTGAGTCACAGACCAGCTGAGTGTGTTGCCATGCCCCTTTGGGGGTCTTATATGGAACATCGAATGGGCTACAAGGGGCCTGCATTAGTGAAACTGGTGTGGTGGGGACCTATACATCGTAAACCCTGCCCCTGCAGTGAGTCAGCGGACTTTGCCTGGCCTCCCAGTTAAGACTACTGTGGTGGGGGCTGGGTGTGCAGTAGGGGATTAGCTGCAACCCTAACCTTCGGTGGCCCGCCCCACAAAGTAACTGTGATGGTTGGGGAGGGGTACGTGGTCTTTACCTCAGGCCCGGAGGGTGGACTTTACCACGCTGCCCCCGCCCTCAGAATCACTGAAATTGCCCACTGGACGCCTGTGACCACTTCATCTAACCACTGGGATGGCCCAGGCCTGGATGCATACAGCAAGCACCAGTGATTGCTTGCTATATATTACGATTGGTCAGTGGTCTGGGGCATCATGGGTAAGGCAGACAGGGGCCAACCCTGCCTAGCATTTGATGCCAAGCGAGCGACTAAGCCCCCACATGACGAGTCGACGGACCCGGAGCAGGACCCTGCGCACCCGGGTGTGACCAAGCTCAAGTTGATGCTACAGGCCATGAAACAGAGGCAGACATCTATTTATGGAAAAATTGACACACTAAGCCTGCAAACTGATCATATGGCTGCGAAACTAAATAAACAAACAGCCTGTGTTACAACAGCTGAACACCACAAATGCAACAGAAGACAACTTAAGTGGTATTCAATAAATAGTTGAATATAGAAAAAATATTTGCAGTTATCCAAGCCAAGATTGAAGACTTAGAGGCGCGATCTTGCTGCAGCAACCTGCAAATCACCAGCATTTCCGAATCGACTATCAGCAGCAAGGTGGAACAATAAGTGGAGGCTATGCTGACCTCTCTTTCCAGCTCTGAAAACATCTGACACTTGCTGGTAGTGGAGAGGGCCCACCGCTCTCTTGTGATGCACCCGAATGGAGGGCCCCTCAGCATCCTGTCACAGAGAAGCTGCTGAATTATAGGGACAATGACGGGGTCTTCTGGCTTGCCCATGAGGGGGATCTCACCTATCAGGGCAAAAATACTGCCTTCTTTCTGGACTTCACAGCAGTGGTACAGGCAGCCCACAGAGAATTTCTACCCATCAAGAGTCAACTGAAAAAAGCAGGAATAGCCTATGCTATGCTCTACCTAGCACACACCCAGATTGCCCACAGTGGGCACCAGAAGATATATGCGACTCCCAAGGTAGCAATTGAACATCTTAATTTGCTTACACCACCGGAATCTGCTATGGAGGATGACTAACATTGTACCTTTGTGCTTCCTTCCGTAACACAGACTGAGTCCACTGCGGTGCAGGCCCTGGTATGGGGCACTGCAAAGCCTGGTTTATAACGCCCATCCCTTCTTTGCCTTCTCATTCAGTCACTATTGCCAGAGCCATACTGTGTTCTCCCAGCCACCTCCGGATTCTAGAGGCTGAGCTGAGCTACCGGTGGCCCACCTGCGGGACCACCTGAACGTTTTTTATTTTTGGGGAATTTGTAGTTGCATATAGTCCCATATATTCTTTTCTGTTCTTATTTGTGGGTAGTGGGAAAGTCGCTGGCGTGATTGGGCTGCTAATGTTGGTGGAGGGTGAGATGGGTTTTTGTTCTAATTATAACGCTGCCAACTGTTGTAACAAACCTGTAGATTGTATATCACAAATGCCGCACTTCATTTTCTGCTCCTTCACTATGATAACATAACAGTTCCACCCCAGAATCATATGTCACTCCTACCATGGAATGTGCAGGGCCTAACAACCCACGAAAAACACAAAAGGTACTGGCTTATTTAGATCACCACAATATCCATGGCGCTTCTGCAAGAAACACATTTGGCAAGACAGGCTTGGCACACTTTGGGAGGTGCACAAGATAGCTTCCTCCTACTATTCCTATTCGTGTGGTGTCATGAAACTGGTAAAAAGGGGGTTTCCTTTTCTATTATTCATACCTTAACAGATGATCAGGGCCAAAACACAATAGTACAGGGAATCCTCTGTGGCACCCCGGTCATTCTGTTGACTACATATAGACCAAACGTAAATGACCCCAATTTTTACACTGCACTATGGCACCAACTCCTCCAACTAACAACGACCACCATTCTATGGGGAGAGGACCTGAACACCTACCTGGACTCTGTGCTTGATTGGTCAGCAGCAACAGATTGGCATGGTAAACAATCGACCTAACTTCTCCAAGATGGGATGGAGGAGCATGGGACCGTTGGACCTCTGGAGACTCCCACTCGGTTAAGAGGGCATGTTCACTTCTGTCCACGGGCCGGGACCCGCATGGACTACTGGTTGGCTACCCGGTATGTCAGCGCTTGGATATCAGATGTATCCAAACATTATCGGATCATGCACCGGTACGCCTCACGTTGGTGGGCCCTACTTGCACCCCCACACAGTTAATGTGACGGTCTTGGAGGAGTTGTGCTTAGCCATCAGCGCATACTTTATGGATAATGTTGGCTCCGTGGAGGGGGCAGACACACTATGGGATGCTTTCAATGTCACAGTTAGGGGAGTCTGCATCCGCAGGCAAGTCGGCATACTGCACACTACAGAGCAAACACTGCAGGCCCTCGAGCAGGACTATGAATCTCATCCCAACCTCAGCATTCTGGCTGCTATTTGCGAGAAGGCTACTAACTTCAATAACACAGCTGTGCAGTAACTACATTACTTTTGTAGGTGCTCCATGGCAAGGACATATGGAGAGGGAGGGATGCAGATTTGGCTGTTAAGCTGAAGGTGCCCTGGCCCCACATCTTTAAGAATACTTCTGCTGAGGGTACAGATCACTATGACACACCTGCTATCCTGGTGAACTTCACTATCTTCTATGTGCGCTTGTATAGCGCAAAAAAAAAAATCTGCTTTGGCAGGGTACATCGCTGACTATCTAGATGATGTCGCTTTGGCGTGGCTATCTGCAAGCTAGCGAGCATATTTTGCTCAACCTATTAGAAAAGATGATATAAAAGATGCTATTTGCACACCACCCAATAGTAAAGCACCAGGCCTTGATCATCTGATGAGGGAATTCTATAAATAGTTTGCGCCACTATCCTTGCCCCACATCTCGATCCATTATATGGAGAAGCATGCAATTAGCCATCCCTTAGGGAGGCACTAATTATTGCACTACTAAAACCCGATAAGGCACCACAGCACTGCGAGTCCTATCAACCACTCTCTCTAATCAATACAGATGTAAAGATCTTTGTTGAAATACTGGCGACCCGGCTGCAGCCACTTCTCCCTAGCTTGGTGTTGCCGGCCCAGTCTATTTGTCCCAGCCTGATCCATCACACAATTTGTGCACAATTTTTGCATTATTGCATCAATTGAACCCCTCTCAAGAGGCGGCAGCGGTACTTCTGGATGTCGCTAAAGCCTTTGATTCAATTGAATGGAAATATAGGCTTGCAATCCTGAGTCACATGGGGATCCCATTAACCTTCCTGCAATGGATTTGCTTGTTATACATTAACCCGGTCGCTGGGATACAGATCAACGGGACTACGTCTGAGATGGTCCACATCCATAGGGGCATTAGGCAGGAATGCCCTTTATCCCCATTACTATTTGTGATTGTTCTGGAACCACTAGCATGCGTCCTCTGCCAAAGACATGCAGCCTCCGCATTATGATTTATGCTGCAGGCCGTTAAGTATTTCACTATATGCGGACGATATGGTGTTGTACATGAAAGATTACCCTACTCATTTGGCGCCCATATTAAGTGAATACATTTGCTTTGGTCATTACTCAGGCCAGAGTATTAACTGGTCCAAATCCATTATTTTTCCCTTGACTTCGACCCTCGAACCTCATCTGTTGGAATTACCCTTACTGTGGAGCACTGACCCTGTGAAATATTTGGGGATCTGTATCCAAAAATATCCAGATCTGGTGCTTCAATACAATTACAGTAGGGCAATGTCACAGCTTGAGTACCAGGTTCACAGATGGTCTAGGTTGCCGCTGTCCATGGCAGACAGAGTTGCTGTCATAAAGATGGCGATCCTACCAAAGTTCCTTTATCTGTTAACGAACATCCCTATCATGCTCTCACAACACGTTTTCAAAACTCTCAGAACGCACATGATAACACTGACGTAGGCGGGAAAATAGCCCATGATTTGTTGGGACATGCTCACTTTACCATACATGCAGGAGGGCTTTGGAGCACCAGACTTGGAACTCTTATAATGTATGTGCACAAGCCTATTTTGCACATTATTAGTACCTCCCCATGAGTGAATTCCACGCCTAGCAATTGAACATGATGATGACAGCCTACTCGAGTTGAATGCTATCCTGCCGCACAAATGCACGCATGTTGCTAGGACCGAATTCAACACCATTCACTGTATCACGAAAGTGTGGCATCTACTTGGAGCGGGCAACCGCAAGGAGCCCCTATACTCTCCAACACTCCCTCTCCTATACCACCAGGTTATACTGGTCATGCAGGAACCACGAGCTCTAGAGATCCTTGCAAGGCAGGTTTGAAAATCATGGGAGATGTCTAATTCGGGGAGATCTTTATCGCTTTAGAAGACATCTCATACATGCATGATGATACCCTAATGCTGACTTTCATATACCTCTGTCTCTATGCCGTCATACAAGTGTTATACCCTAATTTCCCAGAAGAACCCCCTACACTCAGGGTAGTGTATGCCTTACTGACTAGCACCAAATGCAAGGGACTTATTACTAAGTTATACGTCTTTATACAAAATGATAAGCCCATAGGCCCGGCTCAGCGCTGGAGAAATGGAATACGGTGCTTGACCAGTTATTGGAGCCGACTAATTGGGTGCTCTGTTGTGTATAAACTCACATTCTTACCCCTAACTGTAATCTACCTTTCATTCATTTCAAGTACCTCCACCAAATGTATTATACATGGCGAAGTTACATAAATTTGGGCTGAGAGATTAGGCTAGCTGTTTGAGATGCGGGATGCCGACTTCTTGCATCGGGCATGGTCCTACCACCCCACCCAGTGCTTTTGGATGCAGGTCACGGAGGCCTTGCCTGATATGGTGCTGGAGCCTGTGGCGTGTCGCCTGCACCTGTGCCTGTTTGGTTTAGTTAAAGATCTGTGTCAAGAGAACTGCAGACTCATAACAGTGGCACTACTACTGGCTAAGAGGTGAGTTGTGATACACTGAGGCAAAAGTGTGGTGCCTACTAAATGGCAATGGCTATCAGATATGGTATACTGCAAAGAGCAATTGAATTTATATACTAAAGAACTGCCGATGTCTTCAAAACCTAAGGACATATGGGGTCCCCATACCGCTTACTTGCCTGACTATCCCAAAGCTTTCCTAGGTGTGTGGAGTGTGAATGCGCGTAATTCCACTGGATCATACTGTTCAAGTGGGTGATTTGGTGATGTACCTGAAACACAGATTGCATGCTCCGTCTGTTATATGCAGCACTGTTTTACTTTGTTGTTTGTACTTTAAATGCATAGTGCACAAAATGCTAATTAAAAAAAATAAGGAAATGGAGTGGGACCAGCCTAAATTATGTGATGGAAAGGACAAGTTATTTTTGTAACCTTTGCACTGACTCATAGTCCTTCAACTCTACTTACATCATACAACTAAAACATCCTTCTTCATAAGGGAAATGACTGCACTATCTGCCAAAGGAGAAAAAGAGAGACTCAGACTCAAGAACAGGCAGAGCCTATACACCCATTTGCAGGCCTTGCCCCTATTCCAAGTTCCTTCCCTAGCCCTTTCGCTGCCCCTTAAGGAACGGGATGCAATGTGTCACCCGCCTCGGAGACAGGTTCTTTGAGTGACTTATGCTTATTTTGCATGCTTTTTAACTTTATGCTTCCTTTCAGCCTTCTGAATCATCTTTTTGCCATAAACAGGTCTTGATTATTGCAAAGGCTGCAAGAAATGTATTTCCAATAGATGGCAGGATTCACTCTTGAGTGGGGATCACTGTTGGCTTCTCAATGGCTCATGGAAGTTTAATCTCATCACTCTGATTGTACCTATTCTCTCAGATTGCGGTCACAGCTTCCATCTGGAGTCTCTGGGTTTGCTGGTCTAAACCTCCCTGTTACCTTCTTCATGGATTCAATGAACTTCAAGTTATTACTCAACGCCCAATCCCAGAATTTCCTGCTGGCTGTGTCCTTTGCCAATACCTGCCTGCCTTATTCTTCTCCTGCTGGATAACCCTTCAATTCTTTGGACCTGAGGCACTGAGAGGTCACAGCGCAGTATCCGTAGTGGGCACTGTCATTTGCCACTTGTCTCAGATACTGCAACACTCCAAGAGAATAACCAAGTTGCTCCCTTCAGGCACTCGAGGGACAGCAAAAGTACTGATAACATAGGGATATACAAAAAAAGCAAAAGGCCTTCAGGGCTTGGGTACAATCCAAACACCCTTTTATTATGTTTATATACCAAGCGTCAAAGTCTCTCGAACACTGAGCTGGATGGGGATAAGTTTTCTAGTACCTTGGAAACAATAATGCAATTTTTTTTTTTTTAAACCTTGAGCCCTATAGTTTTTGTTAATATTCAGTTTAATATAAGCCAGTAAAAAAGGTCTGAGGTGTCAGAAAACAAACAATGTATCAAGGTTTGCTATGGCATGCCTGCCCTTTTGGTGGCTCTTGGAAGCAAGACTGAACAGCCCCGTGGCTAGGATGCCAGCAACAATCTAATAACTCACACAAAGCTCTGAGCGTTCAGTTAATAGGGCAACTGAGGACAGGTTGTTTTGGTATCAATAGGGACAGGATCTTGTTCACCTGGACTAATAAGGCTCTATAATGGCCTCAGAGTCAATGGTTTTCACAAGAAGTTTAGCTGTGCCAAAATTGGGGTAGCCCCAGTGAATCCCAACGAATAGCTGGCTGCAGTCATAAAACTTTCACTGGGGAGCAACCACAATCTCCAGTTACCCACATGGACTTAAACGTTAAATATTTTGTGCTGGGAAACTGGGATTTCCCAGATACAACAATATGGCAAGAACAGTAAGAACTGGTGAGATGCAGCTTATGACTCTAGACTAGCTCTAGCCAACAGACTCCAGGTCCAAACTTGTGGTACTCTGGGTCCTCCTGTGAATAGTAATGTAAAAAAGCAGGGACCTCAAAAGCTGAATGTGAAACAGCTCACCACATCCACAAGCCTGGAAAGCTCCTCTACCTACCTGGTTCTTGATTCTGAGTTCTAACTAGTGGGACAGAAAGAGCGAAGGGCTTCCTTAGTGGCCCAATTCCTCAAGGAGTCCTTTACAGGGCTTCAATCTGCTGGGGCTTGTGGATGGCTTAATGGTCAAGAGGATAGCACCTAATCTCTGCTCAGATTTCTTCTGGGTATCAGCAGAGGGCAACACTGATTCTTAGACCATACAGGGCCCTATCACTAAAAAGTACCTCTCTTTGCTTTTGCAGGCAGGGCTCCTTCTTAAAGTCCAGCAAAATTGCATTTCCCCGTCCCAGTTCAAAAGCATCAACTGTTGATAAAAGCTAATCAAAAGGTCAGCTTGATGCAAAAGAACAAATTACTTACTTTCAGTCACAATCTTTCTAGTCGATGCTCTACTGAACGGCAGATTCCTCACCTGAATATCCTCCAGGAACCAAATGGGATCCAGAAATTTTAAATGGTTCCCAAACAGTGAAAGGTGGCACCAAGGCTTTGACTCAGCTCCAGGATCTACCCCCTACATAAGACATGATTGAGCCATAGAAATCACCATCTCAGAAGACATTTTAGTACTCCACCAATCAATATAAAGTTCACTTCCGGGCTTTTCCTTCAGTTCCTGGGCTCTTGATTGAAAGGCTGATCTGAACTTGTAAAGATGATTTACTGACTGCCCTTTCCCTGGAAGGTAACTCCCAAAACCATACAAAAGTGAGCAGTGTGTCGGGTGCTAATTTGTTTCACAAGGAGTTATGTAGATTCTGCCACAGCACCAGACAACATACTGCAGGTTAAAGGACGCCCACAGGAGCAGGGGTACTGAATTTTAAATGCATGAACAGACTTCTGTCCTTACTGCACGATACTGTACATTTACATATGGGTAATCTGCTTTTTGTATCTGGTTTTCCTGGCCGCTTATACAACATTTCTTTCTTTCTGTTCAAAGGTGGTCTATCGCTGTATGTGCTGGAAGCTTTCAAAAACACATTCATTCTTTTCTATACCCAAATCTGATGTACTTTTCCATTAATCCCTTAGGTGTTTTTTTTAATAGGCTTTTATTTTACGATTCTTTCACTACAGATTTACGTATATGTTTTGTCCTTTGTCCGAGCCTTATTAATTGTTGTTAACTATATCACCCAATTTTGCATATAGGTTAAGGTAGAGTCTTAGTCAATTTAAGTTCATATGTCTAGTAGTGAATTAATGCTTCATTTGCGTTTATAACTTACTATATTTGTTTCTTAGGTGACATTATTTCAATGTGTGTAAAACTTCAACAGTGGTGCTAGCCTTGTGTTGTGATCCCATGTCCCAAGGCTCCTTGTATTTAGAATGTTATAATGTGTTCTGTTACCTTGGTGATTGTTGGAACGTATGTTCTCAGCCAGAGACAGTTGCGGCTGGCTAGTGATGGGTGCATCATGTTGAACAGAGCAATCCTACATTAAACCATTTGAAGTTATACAAACTCAGCATTGTTACTATATATTTTGGTGACTGCACAGCACCAGCACAGACATTCGTCATCGACTCTATTCAACATGGATTTACCCGGTGTTAATCTCGCACGCCCGCATACCTCGGCACTCTTATGAGTTTATTTTTAATTTCATCTTCCTAGTCGTTGCTGGTAAAAGCGGCAGGAATAGTTACCACAACAAGACTATTTTAGTACGCGTGAGCTGTTATTGCTTGTGTCTATTGCTGATGTGACACCTCACGAGGATAAAATCGTTAATGCGCGAGGGCTTTGCACGAGCAAGTGAGCAAGGGTTCAGCACGTGTAGGCGGAAGCAACTTCTCACGTCTTCACTTGTCTCTTCTAAGAACAATGACAAAGGACTAAGGTGTTTGCACACCGTCTCCATGACAACCTGGTCTGTGATTGCAGAGTTGTCGATTTCATGATCGTTTTCAATGTAGCAAAGCTTTCAAGCCAGCGATTGCAGAGCTGTTGATTTCACGATCGTTTACAATGTAACAAAGCTTTCAAGCAGACATTGAACTTTAAAAATACTATATATATATATATATATATATATATATATATATATATATATATATATATATATATATATAAATACAACTTATTTCTATAAATTGGATGAACTAATCACGCATGGATCCGGGGAACATTCAACACTGAGATCAAAGGAGATCGACAGGGGCCCGCACTACATTCCCCAGCAGACCAGGCGGCAGGGGAAGCCGCACAGGCCTCTCCCGGCGACCGGAGGCGCACATAATGAATTCTGCATCCCGCAGTGCGGGGAACTAGACAGATCAACGGGGGCCCGCACTACATTCCCCAGCAGACCAGGCAGCAACGAACTTTGCATCCCACAGAGCCCGTCATCACCTGGAAGAGGCCGGGCTGGGCCCACGTATTTGACTTTTTATTTGTCTTATCACACGAGTAGTGGGAACTGCTGGGAGATTAGAGTTCGAGCCCTTGGTTAGTGTTTTTGGGGCCTTTTATCTTACTCTTGAAACATGCCTAGAGCAAGACATAGTGTCGCAAGACAACCAATAAGGCTGCCCTAGGAACCACAAATTCTGTGGGTCCAGCAGGCTCCTGCAAGTCCAGTATGGATAAGTTCATAGTAAGGGCTGTGGGGATAATTGATAAGGAAATTGAGCTGGCAGAACGCCAGCTCTCCGTATCCTCCTCACGTTCTCCTCCCCTGGGGGAACTGGGGGCCTCACTATTAGGCGCTATAGACATTGCACAGCAGGCTGGGAGGGGAGGTAGTAGCAAGGTGGTGGCCTGCAATGACCTCTTGGCAATTGGGACCTGGGGGTGGACGAGCTAGATCAGGCTCTGAGGCAGGAACACGATCCTCTAGATTATGGAGCCTTAGATTTAGTCTCCACATATAGCACAGGTGAAGAGCTGGTAACTAGAGTGAAGAGGTCACGACCAGATCCCGAAAAGAATCAAAACTGGTGGGAGACAAACAATATGGAGCCCCTCTGGAAATGGTGACTGAACACAGGACAAATTTATCATCAATCTCCTGGAATGTGGCGGGGGTGACCCCCTAAGGTGGCTGATAAAGAGTGGGATTCCTTTATAGGGAAATACGATGTTTGGGTGTTCCAAAGTCTTCGTTAGAGGATTTACCACTTATAGCGTGGAGGCCCTGCCACCAAGGAAAATGGGCTGGGCTTATGATTTTGGTCAGAAACTACATAGCCTGCAGGCATGAAATATTGAGGATAGACTCTCTCGATTTAATGGGTATCAGTTTACGATTCCCAAGTGGATTATCCTTGGTGATAATAAATGGTTACGCACGCTCATTACCAGATAATAGAGAGTCCTCGGTTTTGGTAACGCTTAGGTCGTTAGTGGAAACTCACAAAAGAAAGTCTAGATTAATAGTGGCTGGCGATTTTAATACTTCATTCGAACCATGCCTTGCTCTTAATATGGCAATTAGAGAAGAGGACGAGAAGTGGGGTGTCCCACAGTTGGTATGTAGGCCAACATGTCATCTTTCTCAATTGGCCCTTGAGACTGTGTCCATGGTGGCGGCGCATGGTCTGCGTGCCTGCAACAGCAGCACAAACTCGGACCAAGCGCGAGGGCCTACATTCAGAAGGGGCCACCAGAGGAGTGTTATTGATTATATTCTGTTGGATGTGCGATTATGGCCGGATCTGGTAGATATGGAGGTATGTGACACCACTGAGAGGGACTATTGCCCATTAACAGTAGCACTTAACGGAGAGAATCTTGTTAGGTCTTTCAATTGGGGACTATTAGCCATGCCGGAACCTAGTATTTCTAACAACCAGTGACGAGTAACATGGTCAAAAGTCTTGGCCGATCAGGAAGCACATGCTGAAATCTATCAGTGGTTTGCACAGCTTTTAGAGGAATATGAAGACCAGCATGTTGATCCCAATATTTTTTTGCAAACTCATAGTTCACGGTTTGCCAAACTTAAACTGATTTTATGTAGAAAACACCGAGGTAGCCAAGGGTCGGGAGAAAAACATCCACACTGGATTAATCAGGATTGTAGGATGGCTAAGCGGGCGCTGGAACCGCTATAAGGGAATGTAACCAAGCAGCCATCAAGTGTGCACGAGCGAAGTATAAAAAGGCCCAAGGGGTGGGAAGGAAAGAGAGAGATGAAGATAATTAGCAAAAGCTACTTAAGGCATTGAAGCTAAAAGATAATCGTGCCATCTGGGCCATAATAACAGATGGAACCGGTGAGCGGGGTACTTTGAGGCAATGTAATATTGCACCAGATAAGTAGGAGGAACACTTTGGCACTCTATATTCAGCAAGTGAAAATAATAAGGGGGAGGCTATTGGTTGACCCCCATTCTCTAATACTGAGAGCATCCTAGAAGATCCTAATATAGGTGCAAGGGCGGAGAATTCATACTTAGCTGGGGGTGAGGCAGATGAGGCAGTTAGCCCTTTAATTTTGTTCTCAATGACATGCTGGCAGCTATAGATAGCCTGAAACCTCACAAGGCTCCGTGATTGGATAGAATTCCTGGTGACCTGTACAAGTCTGAACCTCATGTGTGTGGGCTGGGTATATAAATCTCTTGTCCAACGTAATAGCAAATGAGGGCAGAATGCCGAATACTTGGAAAGGGGCTGAAATCATTCCTGTGTTTAAAAAAGGCGACGCGAGCTGCCCTGCTATCGATCGCCCGATTAGCCTACTGGATAATCTTCAAAAAATATTTGCTAGGCAGGTGCTTAAAAAACTGCTGGATTGGGTGGCTAATGCAGAGATATTCTCACATCTGCAGGCTGGATTTTGACCCAAGACTATTACCATTGATCAGGTATTTAGGTATTCAGTACTGTATTGGAAGTAGGTCCTTCTCCAATGGCAGAGGCTATATGTAGCCTTTGTTGATGTGTGAGCTGCTTTTGACCTAATTCTACGAGGTAATATGTGGCAAGTTCTAAGAAAGATGGGAGCCCCCACCAGCCTACTGGATTTCTTGATTAGACTACATAGTGGGAATTATGCCCAGGTCCGCTGGGGTGTGCAAGGAGAGATGACATCAAGATTCCCAGTACGCCCGGGGGTACGGCAAGGCTGTGTGTTCACCCCTATACTCTTCTCCTTATACATGAACGATGTTACTGAACACCTCGGTCAGTGTATAAATGATTCTCCCACTATTAACGGCGAGAAAATCCCTATCCTTCTGTTTGCAGATGACTCACTGCTAATTTCCAAGTCACCAATGGGATTGCAAAATATGGTGTTAAAATTTGGGTCTTTCTGCAAAGAAAGGGGGTTGGAGATAAATTGCTCAAAGACCAAGTATATGATCTCTGAAAACTCTACAGTAAGAACGTGGAGCATAAAAGTGGGCAATTCCAATCTTGAAAGGGTGTCAGAATTTGATTACCTAGGTATTACCTTGTCTTCAAAACTAAAATGGGACTCTCAAGTAGTAAAAAGTTCCCTAACACTAGCTCATAGATCTAATACCATCCTCCATTTCTTTCAAGCTACAAGCTCTCACTCTATTTCACAAGCCCTTAAGGCTTATCGAGCCAAGGCCCTTAATGCAGCAACCTATGGCGCAGAATTATGCGGGTATGCTAATACACATAGGATAGAGGTTGCCAAAAACATTTTTATTAGGGCTTTAGCGGCCATACCAATCAGTTCCCCCCTTGTACCCTTGAGATATTGTAGGAATTTGGCTCAGTATATACTATCGCACAGTGAGAGATAGTGTGCACAAAGTCCAAGGGTTTCCCTTAGAGGTTGATAGTGGCAAAATTAAATAATACTAATGCTCTATTTTGTGGTAGTGTGGTCGAGCAGTAGGCTTATCAGAGGGTAGTGTTAAGCATTTGTTGTACACCCACAGGCAATAATTAAGAACACACACTCAAAGACTTAACTCCAGGCCAAAAGGTTTTTATATAGAAAAATATTATTTTCTTAACTTATTTTAGAACCACAAGATTCAGAATTTAGGTAAATACATAAATTGTAAGGTACTTCACACAGGTAAGTATAGAACTTTGATTTAAAACAGTAGTGCACACAGTTTAGGTAAAAATGGCAATAAGCTATTTTAAAAGTGGACAAAGTGCAAAAATCAATAATTCCTGGGGGAGGTAAGTATTGGTTAGTTTCTCAGGTACGTAAAGCACTTACAAGTTCAGTCTCCTGGGCATAGGCAGCCCACAGTTGGGGGTTCAAGGCAACCCCAAACCCTCAGAACCAACAACACAGGGCCGGTCAAGTGCAGAGGTCAAAGTAGGGCCCAAATAACATAGGCGCCTATCGAGAACAGGGGTGCTCCGGTTCCAGTCTACTAGCAGGTAAGTACCTGTGTCTTCGGGGAGCGACCAGTGGGGTTTTATAGAGCACGGGGGTGGTGACACACAGAGGGACACAAAATACACCCTCAGCGGCACAGGGGCGGCCGGGTGCAGTGTGCAAAGTAGGTGTCGGGTTTGTCACTGAAAACAATCGAGGGATCTGGGGGTCACTCTGGCAATGCAGGCAGGGCACAGAGGGGCTTCTCGGGCCAGCCACCGACTGGGCTAGGATGAGGGCCGCCTCCTGATCACTCCTGCACTGATAGGTGGTTTCTCTCGGTCCTGGGGGCTGCAGGTGCACTGCTTGGTCAAGGCGTCGGGTTCCTTTGTTACCAGGCAGTCGCGGTCAGGGGAGCCTCTGGATCCTCTCTGCAGGCGTCACTGTGGGGGAGCAAGGAGATCGACACAGGGTGTCCACGTAGTTGGAGTCGCCTGGGAGTCCTCTCTGCAGTGTTGGTTGTCCTGAACTCGAGCTGGGGGCATCGGGTGCAGAGCGTGAAGACTCACGCTTCTGGCGGGAAGTTGGAGTCTCTTTAAAGTTGCTGTCTTTGCTGTTGTTTCTGGTCAGAGCCGCTGTCCTCGGGAGGTTCTTGGTCCTTTAGGTGCAGGTCAGTCCTCTGAGTCCTCAGAGGTCGCTGGTCCCGCTGGATGCATCGCTGCGCAGGTTCTTTGAGTCTGGAGACAGACCGGTAGGACTGGGGCCAAGTCAGTTGTTGTCTCCATCGTCTCTGCAGTCCTTTCAGGTCAGCAGTCCTTCTTTCTTCAGGTTGCAGGAATCTGATTTCCTGGGTTCAGGGTCGCCCCTAAATACTCAATTTAGGTGTGTGTTTAGGTCTACTGTCCTGGAGGGAAGCTACACCCTCTTTGTGCCTCCTCCCTGGGGGGGGGGGGGGGATACATCCCTATTCCTTTTGGGGGAATCCTCCAAAACAAGATGGAGGATTTAAGGCAGGGGTCACCTCAGCTCAGGACACCTTAGGGGCTGTCCTGACTGGTGGGTGACTCCTCCTTGTTTTTCTCATTATCTCCTCCGGACTTGCTGCCAAAAGTGGGGGGGAGGTGTCCAGAGGGGCGGGCATCTCCACTAGCTGGAATGCCCTAGGGCACTGTAACAACAGGCATGAGCCTTTGAGGCTCACCACCAGGCGTTACAGTTCCTGCAGGGGGAGGTGAGAAGCACCTCCATCCAGTGCAGGCTTTGTTCCTGGCCACAGAGTGACAAAGGCACTCACCCCATGTGGCTAGAAACCCGTCTGCTTGTAACAGGCTGGCAGGAACTGGTCAGCCTAACACTAGGAATTGGGTAGGTACACAGGGGGCATCTCTAAGATGCCCTCTGTGTGCATTTTTCAATAAGTACCACACTGGCATCAGTGTGCATTTATTGTACTGAGAAGTTTGATACCAAACTTCCCAGATTTCAGTGTAGCCATTATGGAACTGTGGAGTTCGTAACTGACGGACTCCCAGACCATATACTCTTTATGGCTACCCGCACTTAGAATGTCTGAGATTTGGCTTAGACACTGTAGGAGCATAGTGCTCATGCAACTATGCCCTCACCTGTGGTATAGTGCACCCTGCCTGAGGGCTGTAATGCTTACTACAGGGGTGACTTACCTATGCCACAGGCAGTGGGATGTGGGCATGGCACCCTGAGGGGAGTGCCATGTCAGCTTAGTCATTTTCTCCCCACCAGCACACACAAGCTGTGCAGCAGTGTGCATGTGCTGAGTGAGGGGTCCCCAGGGTGGCATAATACATGCTGCAGCCCTTAGAAACCTTCCCTGGCCACAGGGCCCTTGGTAGCAGGGGTACCAGTTACAAAGGACTTTTCTGTATGCCAGGGCTCTGCCAATTGTGGGAACAAAGATACAGTTTAGGGAAAGAACACTGGTGCTGGGGCCTGGTTAGCAGGATCCCAGCACACTTTCAATCATAACTAGCATCAACAAAAGGCAAAAAGTTAGGGGCATTTTCCTACACATATGATATGGACATTAATCTGGTCACTGGTCTAATACTGTTAAAACTCCTACTCTATTGGATACGTGTCTGGTCTACCCCCGAGCTGGCTACGTATAGAGCAGGCCTCAGCTACCTGGTTAGGTTAGACTTAGCTCGGAGATCCCCTGGTTGTGCTTTGTTTCCACATGGCTTAAAAAACTGAAGTTTGAGGCACTTTGGGAACAGCCGGACCAAATTTGTAGAGAAGATAGACAGGTACTTAAGGTGGCATATCAGCAGTACACTAGGGAGCGTCAACAGCATAGGGCTGATTTGGGACATCTAACAGAAACATTTCTGGAGCTTAAAGGTGTGCCTAAATTTGAAGACTTTTTGGATTATATCACTCCACCAAGAGCAAAGAGTCTGTATCTGCGTTTTAGACACAGCTGCCTGCCTGTGAACCCTTTTGTAGTATGTGGCGAAGAAATGGGCCATCTGCCTTATGCCCCCTGTGTAAATCATTGCCCGAGACGATCAATCATATTGTTATTTTCTGTCCAGGGCATCGAACCTCAAAACGGCGGTGGCTCAGGCCAGTCTGCCAATCCCTGGGGATAATCGAGTGGCGCTGTGCCTGTTTAGGTCAAGTTTAGACAAGACTCTAGTCAACCCTATGAGTCGTTGTCTTCTGGGCGTATGGATCAGAAGAGATAGGGCTTTGGCCCGGGAGGGTACTGGGGGAGTTACTCCATAGTAAGTGAAAGGACCCAAGAAAAGTAAGGACCCTGATAGGATCAATGATTGTTCTGTCACTTTATGAGGTAATAAGCTCACTTGACATGTTCTGAATGAGCTTTGGTTGTAGTGCAGGTGGGGTAAAATTGTTTTATTTGGTGTCTTTCTTTTATTTTTCTTATTGTTGAAAAGGTTTTAAGGCTTTTAAGGATCTCTAAGTCTGACGAGACTTTGTTCATACCGATTTTATGTAAATAATATTTAAACCTATATTTATTATTGTACTGTATAATTTATTAGATGTATGCTTTTAGGGCAAACTGCTGAAATAAAGTATTTCTACTACTATAAATTGGATAGCTAACCAATATACTGGGAAAGATATTAATACATTGCTCATAAATACAATGTGGACACTTAATATAATTAATTAATTTAGGGCAAGTTGCTTATTTCTTTTTGTGTATTGCCCATGGATACCTCTTTAATTCTGCCACCGCCACAATTTTTAACTCATCCTGGAGTACCGTCGATAGAATGGGAAGAGTGGACTGATATTTTTGATAACTATTTGGAAGCTCTGGCTGGTCAAGAGTTTAGCCCTAGGAGAAAAAAAGCTATATTATTGAACTCATTAGTAAAAGAGGGCCAACATATTGAGGTTGGTCAAGCTATTGAAAACGAATTTGTGGAAGCAAAAAGAAGACTTGAAATTAGGTTCTCTAAAAGTACGAATATAGTTATGAGACGCTATAAGTTCTATCTTCAGCCTCAAAGGGAAGGGGAATCCATTGATTATTTCATGATACGCTTAAGAGAGTTATCTATAAAATGCAAATTTGGTGCAATGATGAATGAAATGATTAGAGACCAATTGGTTGTGCAGTGTATAAATAAGAAAATTCAGGAGAGACTTTGGGCAATGAGAGATCCGTCTTTAAATGATGCAATTGAAGTAGGTAAAGTTATCGAAGAATCGGACTACTGCATGCGTGAGATTAATAAAAAAGAGGCAAGGGAAAAACATCAAGTCTCACCAGTAAATGCACTTATAAAACTTTGAAATATGGTACTCCTGCTAAGTCCTTTTACAAAGTTTGCAGCAAATGTGGGAGTCTGTAAACCAACCGAGTCTAGTAATTGTTTCACCACAGGCAAGGAGTGCAGAATTTGTGGTCGCAAAGGCCATTTTGCCAGGATGTGTAAAGATAGGGGGGTTAAGAAAGGAAAAGTAGCAACATTATCGGAAGACGTCACTGACGCATCAGGTTTGGCTGTGGGAAGAGTTTTATGTGTTAGTGAGCAAACTGAAGTGCTTGGAAGGAAAAATAGACCAAAAGCTCATCTCACAATTAAAGGAAAGAACGTAGAATTGAGGATCGATTCAGGGTCAGTGTATACTATAATTCCAAAGGATCTCTTTACCTCTGTGTGGCAACATGTACGTCTGTTGCCTAAAGATATCAATCCTGGTGGTTATCAAGGCAAAAAGATCGACATAATTGGATAGATGTCAACAGATATAAAGTTTAAGTACAGGCAAATAAAAGGAAGAATCGATGTTGCAAAAACGGGTCCTCCAATTTTAGGCTGGTTTCATCAGTATGATTTGAACATTGTTATAAGCCTTCGAGCACCTCAACAAATAATGGTGGTGGAGAATAAGTCATATGATGATATTTTACATGCGCAACAAAGAGTCTTCAGGGAAGAAATGGGAGAGTTGAAGAGTTACATACACAAAATTGAATTGAAGAAAGGGTCAATTCCTGTCCAGCATAAAATGAGGAGGGTTCCTACAGCAGTGAGAGAAGAAGTGAAAAGTTTTCTTAAAGAAATGCTGCATTATGGAGTAATTGAGCCTGTGGAAACGTCGGAATGGATCTCCCCAGTTGAGATCACTAAAAAAGGCGACGGAAGTTTGAGGTCTGTGTGGACTTAAGGAATTTAAATCAGAATGAAAATGTCACTTACCCAGTGTACATCTGTTCGTGGCATCAGTCGCAGTAGATTCGCATGTTCTGCAATAGCTCGCCATCTGGTGTTGGGCCGGAGTGTTACAAGTTGTTTTTCTTCGAAGAAGTCTTTCGAGTCACGGGACCGAGTGACTCCTCCTTTTGTCTCCATTGCGCATGGGCGTCGACTCCATCTTCGATTGTTTTTCCCCGCAGAGGGTGAGGTAGGAGTTGAATTGTAGTAATAGTGCCCATGCAATGGAGTGACTAAGTATGCACCTATTTAAGGTTGAGATGACACATATATAAATAATTGAAGGTAACTTCCAAACTGCTACAGGCTCCCGGGGAGGCGGGTGGGCACATGCGAATCTACTGCGACTGATGCCACGAACAGATGTACACTGGGTAAGTGACATTTTCAGTTCGATGGCATCTGTCGCTGTAGATACGCATGTTCTGCATAGACTAGTAAGCAGTTATTTCCCCAAAAGCGGTGGATCAGCCTGTAGGAGTGGAAGTAGTCTGAAATAATGTTCTTAATACAGCTTGACCTACTGTGGCTTGTTGTGCGGATAACACGTCTACACAGTAGTGCTTGGTGAATGTGTGAGGCGTAGACCATGTGGCTGCCTTACATATTTCTTGCATTGGGATGTTTCCTAGAAAGGCCATGGTAGCACCTTTCTTTCTGGTTGAGTGTGCCCTTGGTGTAATGGGCAGCTGTCGTTTAGCTTTAAGGTAGCAGATTTGGATGCATTTAACTATCCATCTGGCTATACCTTGTTTTGAAATTGGGTTTCCTGCATGAGGTTTTTGAAATGCAATAAAGAGTTGTTTAGTCTTTCTGATGTTTTTTGTTCTGTCAATGTAATACATCAATGCTCTTTTGACATCTAATGTATGTAGTGCCCTTTCAGCTACGGTATCTGGCTGTGGAAAGAACACTGGAAGTTCCACTGTTTGATTTAGATGGAACGGTGAAATAACCTTTGGCAAAAATTTAGGATTGGTCCTTAGGACGACTTTATTTTTGTGTAGTTGTATAAAAGGTTCCTGTATTGTAAACGCCTGAATCTCGCTTACTCTTCTTAGGGAAGTAATGGCGATGAGAAATGCCACCTTCCAGGTTAGGAACTGTATGTCGCAGGAGTGCATGGGTTCAAAAGGTGGACCCATAAGTCTAGTTAGGACAACATTTAGGTTCCATGAAGGAACAGGTAGTGTTCTTGGTGGTATTATTCTCCTAAGGCCCTCCATGAATGCTTTAATGACTGGTATCTTATATAGGGAAGTTGAATAGGTAGTCTGCAGGTATGCAGATATTGCTGCAAGGTGTATTTTAATGGAAGAGAAAGCTAGGTTAGATTTTTGTAAGTGAAGCAAGTAACCCACTACATGTTCTGGAGTTGTGTGTAATGGTTGTATTTGATTAATATGGCAGTAGCAAACAAACCTCTTCCATTTACTTGCATAACAGTGCCTGGTGGATGGCCTTCTGGCTTGTTTTATGACTTCCATACATTCTTGGGTAAGTTGTAAGTGCCCGAATTCTAGGATTTCAGGAGCCAGATTGCTAGATTCAGCGATGCTGGATCTGGGTGTCTGATCTTTTGGTTGTGCTGTGTCAACAGATCTGGCCTGTTGGGCAATTTGATGCAGGGTACCACTGATAGGTCTAGCAGCGTTGTGTACCAGGGTTGCCTTGCCCAAGTTGGTGCTATCAATATGAGTTTGAGTTTGCTTTGACTGAGTTTGTTTACCAGGTAAGGAAGGAGAGGGAGAGGAGGAAAAGCGTAAGCAAATATCCCTGACCAGTTCATCCATAGGGCATTGCCTTGGGATTGTTTGTGTGGGTATCTGGATGCGAAGTTTTGGCATTTTGCGTTCTCCCTTGTCGCAAACAAGTCTATCTGAGGTGTTCCCCAGAGTTTGAAATAAGTGTTCAGAATTTGGGGGTGAATTTCCCATTCGTGGACCTGTTGATGATCTCGAGAGAGATTGTCTGCGAGTTGATTTTGGATCCCTGGTATAAACTGTGCTATTAGGCGAATTTGGTTGTGAATTGCCCAATGCCAAATTTTTTGTGCTAGCAGGCTTAACTGCGTGGAGTGCGTCCCCCCCTGCTTGTTTAGATAATACATTGTTGTCATGTTGTCTGTTTTGACGAGAATGTATTTGTGAACTATTATTGGTTGGAAAGCTTTTAGTGCTTGAAAAACTGCTAGAAGTTCTAGGTGATTGATATGCAGTTTTGTTTGATGTACGTTCCATTGTCCTTGTATGCTGTGTTGATCGAGGTGTGCTCCCCACCCTGTCATGGAAGCATCTGTTGTTATTACGTATTGTGGCACTGGGTCTTGGAAAGGCCGCCCCTTGTTTAAATTTATGTTGTTCCACCACAGAAGCGAGAGGTAAGTTTGGCGGTCTATTAACACCAGATCTAGAAGGTGACCCTGTGCTTGAGACCACTGTGATGCTAGGCATTGTTGTAAGGGCCTCATGTGCAGTCTTGCGTTTGGGACAATGGCTATGCATGAAGACATCATGCCTAGGAGTTGTAATACCATCTTTGCTTGTATCTTTTGTGTTGGATACATGCGTTGTATGATGGTGTTGAAATTTAGAATTCTTTGTGGACTTGGAGTGGCTACTCCTTTTGATGTGTCTATTATGGCTCCTAGGTATTGTTGTACCTTGCGCGGCAGAATGTTGGATTTTGTAAAGTTGACGGTGAACCCGAGTTTGAAGAGGGTTTGTATGATCTGATTTGTGTGATTTGAGCACTCTATGAACGAATGGGCCTTGATTAGCCAGTCGTCCAAATATGGGAACACATGTATTTGCTGCCTTCTTATGTGTGCAGCGACTACCGCTAGACATTTGGTAAAGACTCTTGGTGCGGTTGTTAATCCGAAAGGCAGTACCTTGAATTGGTAATGTATTCCTTTGAATACAAACCTTAGGTATTTCCTGTGCGATGGGTGTATTGGTATATGGAAATAAGCATCCTTGAGGTCTAAAGTTGCCATGTAGTCGTGTAGTTTTAGCAATGGCAATACTTCTTGTAGTGTGACCATGTGGAAGTGGTCTGATTTGATGAAAGTGTTCACTACTCTGAGGTCTAGGATTGGTCTCAGCGTTTTGTCCTTCTTTGGTATCAGAAAGTACAGTGAGTAAACTCCTGTGTTTGTGTGTTTGGCACTAATTCAATTGCATTCTTTTGCAATAGTGCCTGCACTTCTATCTCCAGGAGATTGGAATGGTGTGTTGTTAAATTTTGTGCTTTTGGTGGTATGTTTGGAGGGAATTGTAGAAATTCTATGCAATAACCATGTTGGATAATTGCTAGAACCCAAGTGTCTGTAGTGATTTCCTCCCATGCTTTGTAATAATGACCTATTCTTCCCCCCACTGGTGTTGTGTGGAGGGGGTGAGTGACATGTGAGTCACTGTTTAGTAGTAGGGGTTTTGGGGCTCTGAAATCTTCCTCTATTTCTAGGGAATTGCCCTCCTCTATATTGTCCCCGAAAACCTCCTCTATACTGTCACTGGTAACTGGACGGTGTTGCTTGTGAGGTGCTGGCTTGTGTGCTTTGACCCCGAAACCCCCCTCGAAAGGGCGTTTTACGGAATGTGCTGTAATTCCCTCTGCTCTGCGGGGAGTAGAGTGCGCCCATGGCTTTGGCAGTGTCCGTATCTTTTTTGAGTTTCTCAATCGCTGTGTCCACTTCTGGACCGAACAGTTCTTTTTCATTAAAAGGCATATTGAGAACTGCTTGTTGAATCTCTGGTTTAAATCCAGACGTTCGGAGCCATGCATGCCTTCTGATAGTTACAGATGTATTAATTGTCCGTGCAGCTGTATCTGCAGCGTCCATGGAGGAGCGTATCTGGTTGTTGGAGATGGTCTGTCCCTCCTCAACCACTTGTTTTGCCCTATTTTGTAAGTCCTTGGGCAGATGTTCAATGAGATGTTGCATCTCGTCCCAGTGGGCTCTGTCATAGCGCGCAAGTAGTGCCTGGGAGTTCGCGATGCGCCACTGGTTTGCAGCTTGTGCTGCGACTCTTTTACCAGCTGCATCGAACTTGCGGCTTTCTTTATCTGGGGGTGGTGCATCTCCAGATGTGTGAGAGTTGGCCCTTTTCCTAGCTGCTCCTACAACAACAGAGTCTGGTGGCAGCTGTGTAGTGATGAAAACCGGGTCCGTAGGAGGCGGCTTATACTTTTTTTCCACCCTTGGTGTGATTGCCCTACTTTTGACCGGCTCCTTAAAGATGTGTTTTGCGTGCCGGAGCATACCAGGGAGCATAGGCAGGCTTTGGTATGAGCTGTGGGTGGAGGAGAGTGTGTTGAATAAGAAATCATCCTCGACCTGTTCTGAGTGGAGGCTTACGTTGTGAAATTGTGCTGCTCTAGCCACCACTTGAGAGTACGCGGTGCTGTCTTCTGGTGGAGATGGCTTTGTAGGGTATGCCTCCGGACTGTTATCTGACACTGGGGCGTCGTATAGGTCCCATGCGTCCTGATCTTGGTCACCCTGGCTCATGGTGGTGTGAGCTGGGGAGTGTGATGGAGTTTGTGCTGGTGAAACGTTAATCACGGGTGGAGGAGAGGGTGGTGGTGTAACTCTTTTCACCACTTTTGGTTGTGGTGTTTGTTCCGTCTGGAACTCCAACCTTCTCTTTCTCCTAATGGGGGGAAGGGTGCTTATTTTTCCTGTCCCCTGCTGAATGAAGATACGCTTTTGCGTATGGTCCACATCAGTTGCTTGTAGCTCTTCCTCAAACCTATGCTTCTGCATTTGGGAGGTTAGCGAGTGCTCTTCTGTATAAGAGCCTGAAGCTGGGTCGCTTGCAGTTTGTTTCGGCATCGAAACTTTGTCTGCGTGTTTTTTCGGCTCCGAGGTGACTTTTTTCCTTTTCGGGGCCGAAACCTCTCGGCGTCGATCTGTTTCGGTGCCGCTGTCTCGGCGTCGAGCCGTGTCCACACCGGCATCTCGGTGTCGAGGCTTGTCTCCAGCACTTTCTCGGTCCCGAGAAGGCTGCGTGCCGGTGTCTCGACCGGAGTCGGACGATCTCGGCACTGTTTGGGCCTTTTTCGGTGCCGACGGTCGGTCACCGAATTTATGGGTCGAGCCATGGCCTGGTGGCAGTGGCGTCCCCTGGGCCTTGTAAATGTTTCTCTGTGTGGTTTTCGACGTCTTACTCACGGTTTGTGTATCGTCGAATCCTTCGGAGTCTGAGTCTTGGATCGAGAAGGTACCTTCCTCTTCCTGTTCCTCGAACTCCCGTTGGGCTGTCGGTGCGGACGCCATCTGAAGTCTTCTGGCTCGACGGTCTCGGAGTGTTTTTCGGGACCGGAACGCACGACAGGCCTCGCAGGTGTCTTCGCTGTGCTCAGGTGACAGGCACAGGTTGCAGACCAAGTGTTGGTCTGTGTAGGGGTATTTATTGTGGCATTTGGGGCAGAAACGGAACGGGGTCCGTTCCATCGGCGTTCTTCAGCACGCGGTCGGGCCGACCAGGCCCCGACGGAGGATCGAAAAAACTACCCCGAAGGGCACCGGTGCTCTTCGATCTTCGATGCGGTGTGGAATCTAAGTACGCCGATCCCGAACGCAACAATACCGACGAAAATCTTCCGAAATTAGCTAATTTTCCGTTCCGAAACTCGGAGCGACAGGAACACGTCCGAACCCGATGGCGGAAACAAAACAATCGAAGATGGAGTCGACGCCCATGCGCAATGGAGACAAAAGGAGGAGTCACTCGGTCCCGTGACTCGAAAGACTTCTTCGAAGAAAAACAACTTGGAACACTCCGGCCCAACACCAGATGGCGAGCTATTGCAGAACATGCGTATCTACAGCGACAGATGCCATCGAACTATTATTTTCCAGTACCAAACATTAATGAACTGATTTGGTTATTGAATGGAGCTAGTCTTTTCTCTAAAATCAATCTGAAACATGCATATCACCATATACGTCTGCACGAAGAATCTAAGCATTTTGACAGCATTCATTACAATGGAGAGCACCTATCAGTTTTTAAGACTGCCTTTTGGTTTGTCATCAGCTGCGAGTTTCTTTCAAAGGATGATGAAAGAACTATTTCAGGACATGGATAATGATGTATATTTCCAAGATGACCTACTGGTCTTTGGAGATAGTGTGGAAAAACTCAACAGTACAATAGATCTTGCGTTAAGGAAGATAGCTGAGGCTGGTATGACTTTTCATAAGGAGAAATGTAAATTCTTGGTGGAGGAAATAGATTACTTAGGGCATAACCTAACAGCTGAAGGAGTGAAGCCCAAAAGAGATTTGTTGAATGCCATAAGCACTGCACCTAAACCCACGGATAAAGATGAACTTCGTTCTTTTTTAGGTTTAGCTGAATTTTACTCAAAGTTTGTGAAAGACTTTGTCAGTAAAACTGAAAATTTAAAAATATTGCTACTGAAAGGTCAGAAATTTGTCTGGAATGATGAAAAGGAAGAATGCTTTTGTCAGATCAAAAATGACATATGTAAGGCACACATTCTAACCCTGTTTGATATTAAAAAACACTACTGTGACGGTTGATGCTAGTGCGATTGGGTTAGGGCAGTATTGTCTCAATTACATGGAACACAGAAAAAACGGTGGCTTTCGCTTCTCGCACTTAACTGCAACGGAACACCATTACACAGTAATAGAGATGGAAGCATTAGCAGCTGCCTGGGGTTTAGAATATTTTAGAACGTATATTTGGGGCACAAATGTCATCTTGAATTCAGATCACAAACCACTTTTGAAAATGTTATCTCCTGGGGGAGCAGGAAAAGGTTGGGCAAGGTTGGCTAGATTGGCTTCACGTTTACAGGAGTACAATTATCGTATTGAATTAATTCCAGGATGGAGGAATTCCCGAGCTGATTGTTTATCTCGGATGCCTGTTGATTGGAGGAGTGTGGATGAGAACAATGTCACTGGGAGAGAACATGAAGATGCTGTAGCCAGTGTGAGGAGGCGTTGTCAGGGAAATATGGTACCATAAGTGAAGCAGAATGATCTACAGCTATGTTGAAGTCTGAGGTTCTCAAACAGGTTGTAGAAATTATAAGACATGGTGTGAGGAAGGAGAGTGCTACACCAAATTCTGTAAGACCTTTCTGTAAAATAGATAAGTTGTCTGAGAGAAATGGAAGAATTGTGATGCGTGGATACAAAATAATTCCCTGCATAGGTGTTTGTAAGGGTCGGTTTGATGTGGCTCATGAAAGGCACTTAGGACAGGCTGTAACTAACAAAAAAAAAAAAAAAGATTGAGGATGGATTATTGGTGGCCTGCAATGGATGGTGATATTGTGGAATGGGTCGACCGGTGTGTTGAGTGCAGGGAGTGTGAGAAAAGATTGAAGGTGGGTTCTCAACGTGAAGTGAGCAATATTCAGGATCCTGGTATTCCTTGGCATAGTGTATGCATGGAATTCATAGGACCAATGTCCTGGTTACACCACAGGAAGCGGTTTCCTATGGTATTGGATTATATGTTAATACGAGGTGGTTGGTAGTTAAATTTAAAGTTTTTCAGGAGGAAGGTTTTCCAAGAGTGTTAATAACTGACAATGGTATGCAGTTGACCTCAAATGAGATGCAGGAATTTTTGCTATCTTGTGGCATTAAACATTCTCGCACTGCGTTGTATAATCCACAAGCAAATGGCATTGTAGAACGGGCTAATCATTTGAATAAGGGTGATTTGCAACTTGCATTCACAAATGGCATGGATGAAGAAAGTTTGACATATGATTTAGTATGGGCGTATCGTACCACTGTAAATTCAACAACTAATGAAGTACCTTTTATACAAATGAGGGGTAGGACACAGACTACTAAACTGAATCCTTCATGGATACAAAGCTTGTTGTAAGGAAGATGTGATAAACAGGGTACTAACAAAAGTTTTGAGACTGGCAATACTTGAAGAATTCAACCAGGTGATCTAGCAAAGGTTAAGGATGGGCATATCAAGAGGTGTGGGAAAATTTAGAGGCCCGTTCGAAGTAAAGGAGGTTCCATAGGTGGCATGTGTTAAAAAAATGGTGAATGTTGGAATATGAGGAGTTGCCAAATATGTAAAGGAAGGTGGGGACAGGAGCTCATTTGACCAGAATGTTTGTAATGGATTTATGATAAGGAATGAAGATCTTTTGAGGAGCAAAGAAAGGTACGAAAATGATCTAAGTGATATACATGTTAGTGATTTGTTTTCAGAAAGCAAAGACCATGAAGGATCACATAATACAAGTTATGCTCCTATTGTTAATAAGATTTCTGGTAGAAAGATTAGATTGATAAAACCTCCAAGGTATTCCTAAGATTATGTGCAATGAGTTAAGTATTGCATACTGATCACATAGGATTTTTATTTTCGTGTTATTTTATTGTTTTTAGGCATATTTAGTTTAGTTTTTTTTATTTTCTTATTTATATAATTGTTTGTTGTAATTTTGTTTCTTTTGTGTTGTGAATTCCAAGGAGGAGGATGTGTTGTGATCTAATGTCCCAAGGCTCCTTGTATTTTGAAAGTTATAATGTGTTCTGTTACCTTGGTGATTGTTGGAACGTATGTTCTCAGCCAGCGACAGTTGCGGCTGGCTGGTGACGGGAGCATCACGTTGAACACAGCGATCCTAAATTAAACCATCTGAAGTTATACAAACTCAGCATTGTTACTACATATTTTATAAAATTGGTACAGCTGCATACTGCCTAATCAGACATCATTCAGCTCTTTAGCATAGAGAAGAAGATTCCGGCATATGCTCTGGAACAGCAATGCTCCATTTCAGTATACTGTATGGCAGCTAAAAATTATTACACGCCTTTCAAAATGGATTTTTATCTGTTACTATTCGCTCAGCCTAATGTCCCTCTGGGTGGGCTATGGATGCCAGACTGTCCTATGATTGTCCTTAGAATTTGCCATGCTATGTTTGCTTGTGTGAAAATACAATGCACAAAGGTTTGCTATAATTATGCTTCCAGGACTACTTCTGTAAACCGTTGTGAATTCCAAAAAGTCATAAATCTGCCCCAAAGAGAAGTTCTAGAACTGTGGGTGCCCTTTTGTGACTTTACATGGTGCCTATATTGTTGCCCCTAAGGAGTTTACTCTGACCCTCTATCTTTAATATTTTTAAACACTGACACAAATCAACACTTTTATTAAAATAAATGGTATTCAAAGTTAACTTTAGAAGTTGAGCAACAGTTTAGAAAAAGTTACTCTTATCTGCATCCTTTTGAGGTCTGACATTAGCCAAGACCTTTTCTTTAAAAAAAAGAAAAATCTTTAAAATAGATACATATTATAGGAAACTGAGGAGGGAATGACTGGAGGGAGGTGACTGCAACCACACTTTTTGCCTGATATTGAAGCTGAAATGACGGAGAGTGTGCTAGGATCCTGCTAACCAGGCCCCAGCACCAGTGTTCTATCCCTAAAACTGTACCATTGTTTCCACAACTGGCACACCAATGAGTCCCTTTTAAAAGGTACCAGTGGTACCAACGGCCCTGAGGACAGGGAGGGTCCCTAAGGGCTGCAGCATGTGTTGTGCCACCCTAAGGGACCCCCTCACCAAACACATGCACACTGCCATAGCAGATTGTGTGTGTTGGTGGGGAGAAAAAGGAAAAATCGACATGGCATCCCTCTCAGGGTGCCATGCCCACAAAACACTGGCTGTGGCATAGGTAAGTCACCCTTTAGCAGGCCTTACAGCCTTAAGGCAGGGCGCACTATACCACAGGTGAGGGCATAGCTACAGGAGCAGTATGCCCCTATAGTTTTTAAGTCCATTCTTAGACACTGTAAATGGGGAGTGGCCATATTAAGTACACGGGATGGGAGTTTGTCATTACAAACTCCACAGCTCCATGATGGCTTCGCTGAAGGCTGGGAAGTTTGATATCTCAATAAGCCCTCAATCAGCAGAATAAACCCACACTGATGCCAGTGTTGGATTTATTGTAAAAAGCACACACAGGACATCCTAGAGATGCCCCCTGTATTTTACCCAACTTTCTAGTGTAGGGCTGACTGGTCTGTGCCAGCCTGCCACTAGCAGACACATTTTGGACCCCATGGGGTGAGGGCCTATGTGCTCTGAGGCCAGAAACAAAGCCTGCTTGGTTTGGAGGACAGAGACCAATAGGGTTAGGAATGTGCCCCCCCTCTCCAAGGGAAGTGGGCACAGGAAGGGTGTAGCCATCCTCAGGGACAGTAGCCACTGGCTTTCGCCCTCTGACCCGTTACACCCCAAAATCTAGTATTTAGGGGAGCTCCTGAACCTAGCTCACCAGATTCCAGGCGACTTCAAGAAGACGATAAGAAGAAAGAAGAAGGACTGCTAAGCTGACCCCCAATAGAGAAGACTGAATACACCAACTGATTTGGCCCCAACCCAACCAGCCTGTCTCCAGCTTCTGAAGCCCCTGCCACAAAAAGGCGACGCATTCTGCTGGACCAGCGACCTCTTAAAAGCCTCAAGAAGACTGCCTGCACACCAGAGGATCAAGATCTCCTGTGGACAACGACCCTGTCCAGAAAGAAACTCCAGCAAATTAGTCCAAAACTACACTGGATCCACGAGTCCTGCCCACTCTGTACCTGACCAACGCCCATGGCCCGTGTGCAGGTGGCCCACAGGTCCAGAGCAGGTCCCCCCCAGGCAATTCCGACCTGGTGTCCACCCTGAGTTGACCCCTCCTGGCCAACACGATGATGCCTGCAGCCTAAATCCAGATGATCCCACTGATTGCGAGAGAACCAGACGAAAATTCCCACAGCCCCGTGGCCTTGGGGAATCCGACCACCAGTCCAGCAACATTCAGCAGGCGGCCCTCCTCCTTGTCCAGCCTATGGTTACCCAGAACCGACCACCTGGACCTAGCCTGCAGCATCTTTGTGACCCCCCCTACTAAAAAGCATTGGGAGCCCAACAATGTGTTTTTGACCCTGCACCCAGCCGTCCCTGTGCCGTTGAGGGTGTGTGTTTGGTGTCGACCTGTGGCCCCACTGGTGCTCTCCTAAACCCCATAGGTCTGCCCTCTGAAGACGCAGGTCTCCCTAGGAGACCATTTTAAATCCTGCAACAACTTTGACCTCTGCACCCAGCTGGCCCCGTGTTGGTGGTGTTGGGTGTTTGGGGTTAACTTGAACCCCAACTTGTGGACATCCTAACCCCCGGAGACTGGAACTGTAAGTTTTGTACTTACCTCGTAACTGTACTAACTTTTCTTCCCCCCCTTAACTGTGTTTGAAAATTGCAGTGTCAACTTTTAAAACAGATTATTGCTATTTAGTTGAAACTCATATAACCTGCCAAATTGAAACAAAGTTGTGTTCATTCATATGCTTGCTACTTAATTGCAAATGTACTTACCTGCAAACTGAATCTTGTGGTTCTAGAAAAAAAAAAATATATATATATTTTTGCATACATAAAAAGCATTGGCCTGGAGTTAAGTCATTGAGTGTGTGCTCCCTTTATTGCCTGTGTGTAAAACAAATGCTTAACACTACCCTCTGATAACCCGAACTGCTCGACCACACTACCACAAAAGAGAGCAATAGTATTATCTACTTTAGACTGTTAAGCCTCTGGGGAACTCCTGGACTCTGTAGGAAGTTGGCTCTGTATATACTATATCAAAATGAGATATAGTGTGCACACATATAAAGACATACATAGAGGGACTTTCAGTCAGCCCTCTTCATCCATTGGTCTGTTGTTAAGCCATTCACACTTTGTTTCTGCCAACCACATATATAGTGTAGGACAAAGGGACTTCAGCCATTTTCTTTCCTCACTGTTAATGATGGCATTTTGAATGACTACTGCTGTAGGTGTCAGCATCTACTTAAGGGACAGACTCTGAACATGCTAAGGAGTGCCTTTATGCAAGAAGCAAGCTTTATAATTCTAGGCTCAACTGCTTCTGAGATTCTTATTGCCAGCTCCTGCGCCTACACTTAGCTACCACAGCATAGCTGCCTTCACCAGCCTTGGAGGTCTTATTGAATCCATACCAACCAGTCATTAGCCTTTTGGTCTTCCTGGGCCTGTGGAGTTGTACAAGTATTAATAATTACTATTCTTATGTTCCTTTGCTGCACGGCTGTTAGTATGTAGCAGTTAACGTTCACATCAGTGGTTACATAAAGGTCTCCACTTAAAGATGGCCTCCTGCCTTGTCCTATTTTCCAAGCCCACTGCTTATGGTTTGGGTGGCGTTTTTGTTTTCGGTGCTTGCATATGTAGTAAGTGGGTTGGCAAGAAACTTTAACCCAGCCAAGAATGTGTGGGTATGTGTATTTAATAAGTAATGTTCTCTTGCGTACAGTTGGAAAACATTAGCAGCTCTATCTTCTGTGAGACTATGGACACTCCCCACAGTTAAAGAGACCACTCTAATCTTCACCACTGAATTTTATGATGTGCATCAGTGCATCAAACACTACACGATGTACCCTAAAATCATTCCTTAGTTTTTGATTCTACTATGTATATTAGAAACTGCTGACATGTGTACAGCCACCGTTTGATAACTGTTCACTGAAGTAGCTATTAGGCTTCATCCCATGTTCTTTGGTTCACAAAATGCAATACAAATAAAGTGCAAATCATGATTTCACACCAATGAAATTATTGTGTACCCATTTTAGTTATAGCTCCATATATTTTATTTTAGCAAACTAGGCCTGCAGCTGTGCACTTTAACCTAGATATATTTTATTCAGTTTTGTTTATTATTTTAACAATAACCACATTTGCAGTCCTGTTTTATTTCTCTCTATCTAGCTGTTCCTTGCCTAGGTCAGCACTGAGTCCTTAAAACAAGATTTTTTTTTCACTCTGTGCTTTTCTCAAGGCTGCAGTAAGATAGGTTGCCGGTAAATGTGGTAACGCTTTGTCTCTAGTGTTCATAGAAACCTACACATCCTTACGTAGGGACATTTTCTCAGAACATCAGCTATTTTATAATAAAACACTTCTCTGCCCCATACACGTTAAAGGGAGATTCCAGCCAGATGACCATGACTGTATGCTGATTGCTTCGCTATAGCTGCTTATGCAGATTACAGGCCTCTTGCTCAGGTATGAGGCATGATGTCTTCCCAGGGGAACCTGAAGGGCAGAACTTGAGCTCAACATGATGTGCTCTAATGTAGCCTAGGTAGGAATTATTTTAATGACTCTAGTGACAATATGATAGCGTTATTTCTATGCTTTACTCTCCTTGTCACAATTTTAAACTTGTCATCTTCCTGGTTATTGCAGTACATGCTTTAGTATCTAAGATGCAGTTGCTTTATTGAAACCTTACTGAAACATATACTGCCTCTGATTGTCCTTGTATATGTGAGACTAAGGTACATGAGAGAAATGGATGCAATCTGAGTAACCACGATTTCCATGAGGAGTCAATTGTGTCATGCGCTCAGCTGCCCAATCATCCCTGCTCTTGGGTAGAGAGGAGGCACTGCTAGTTAGCCGGAGCAAAATCCGGATTAGGCCGACAGGTGTCACCTGTAGTGTGTCAGACTCAGTACCCCACAGCGCAAGTGATTCTGCCACCCAAATCCAGTAGTCTCATTAGACTAATGAGAGCCTACACAACAAAATATTACGCTATATGTTACAGATCTAGATCATCTGCTGCTTAACTTCAGAATTTGCTTTATTTCCTGTATATTTATTTATTTTCCAAGAACACTTTATAGTTAAAGAACGTTAAGTGTTTTACAGCTTGACTCTTTTCTTTGAAATAGAATGGTGGGGTGTGTGGTTCAAGTAGTTTTATGTAGGGGCATTGTTGTTGTGTTATCTTATTCTGTTATGTTAGTTTTGTGTTTCCATGTTTGGTGCCACAATTTGCTGCAGTGTACAATGCTTGAGTATAATCTGATGTGTGCCGCGTATCTGATGGTTTGTCCTATGCTTTCGTGTGGTGTGCTGTTCTGATATATTGTGCTGTGGTATTCCATGTACTGCTGTGCTGTACTGTACTGTACTGTGGTGTGGTGTGGTGTGGTGGGGTGTTTGGTGTTATGTGATCTGTTGTACTCTGATGTTCTGTGCCCTTATGTGTTGCAATGTACTGCACTATTTTGAAGTTTGCCATGCCGTAATGTGTTGGAATTTTGCTTGTAAATTATGCTTTGTGGTGTTACATTATATACTGCATTGTGAAGAGTGGTGCTGTAATGTCACGTGGTGTGCTGTGCTGTGCTGTTGTGTAATTATATTAGGGGTACCACAATGTGCAGCAATATGTGATATCTGATTGAGTGCTTTGTTGTGATACCAAATGAAGCTCTCAAAAGCGGTTGTGTATTTTGATACACTACTCTGTGCTATACTGAATGTTTGCTGTAATCTGATATGCTAAGCCATTCTATTATACACTGTAATATGTTGCTCTGACTTGCTACATTCTTGTGTAATGTGTAGTGCTGATCAAATGTATTGTGTCATTATGTTTTGTGCTGTACTGTGATGTTCAATAATGTGTTCTGATATGCTTGCTATTATCTGATGGTGATCTGAGCTTTCAGGTGCCGTGATGTGCTGTGATGTGCCACACTGGTATAATGAAGAAAAATCAGGTAACATGTTTTGCTGTATTATGATGATATGTCATCTGGTATGTTCTTTGCTCTTATGAGCATGGTGTGATGTAGTGCACTGTGATCTGCTAAGATATGGGACATGGTTTCCTGTTGTGAGCTGTGATGTGCCCTAATGTGGTGTAATATGTTGTGCTACAATACCATGTGGTGAACTGTGATGTGCTCTGTTATGCTACGCTACTTTGTGCTTTGATGTGTGGAGATGCACTGAGGCAAAGTGTGTCATGTTGTCAATTCTCCAACATTGGAATCTTTCATATATTCACATCCTTGATTCATTTTCCGTCGCCAGACTGGGAATCTCAGGGACATTTAGGTAGCAGTTAACTGTGTTAAAATGGCATTAGTCCGGGACAACAGTGTTTGATTAGTGGCACATCCACCTCGTTTGAAACAACCCAAATTTCAGCCAATGAGGTGAAAGTGTTGTCTCTCTTACTACCCCTAGAGGCCACCATAGCTCAGATTTCAAAGTACAGGGGTGAAAAGAGTATGCAATGAATGAGCCTCTGATTCGGAGGAGGCTGGAATGCATGTGAATATATGAAAGATTTAAATGTTGGAGCACTGAGGTTAAATGTACATACCCAATTTATTCTCCAACGTTGGATTTTTTTTTTTTACATATTTAAATGCCTGAATCAGAATACACTCAATATATTAGCAATGATAATCCCATTCAATACCTGCTATTACAACAAATGATTTCAAAGAATTTTTCAATTTAATCATTCCATACATTGTATGAATAAGGTGACAATTCAAAAACATGGAAAGGTGCTATCTGTGACTGTGCAGTGAAGAACAAGTAACTTACCTTTGGTAATGCTTTATCTGGTAGAGACGTATTCTAGTTGCAGATTTTTAGACTTTCCCCCAGTCATTAGTCTAGATTCTGAGATTTTTCTCTAGTAGTACCCATGTGTGGCGTCAGGCAGTCCATGTCTGTTGCAAAAACAACAAGTGATGGACGGAATGCTGAACATTGTCAAACATTCACCCCCAGTACAGTGATCTGGGCCTAAATCCATCGTTTTTTTGCTGCCCATGCCATTCCAGTTTGGACCCAGCCATATGCAAATCAGTCTTGACCCTGTTCCCCATGGGAACAGTCCAGCCCGAACTGCTAGGCCAGGTCTTCCCTGGACTGGAAACAAGCATCCTGGGGCCGGTTTCGGGGTTTCACCCCTCATCAGCCAGGCTAGCTTGAATCCAGTGGCATGGGAACACTCCGTCCATCACTTGTTGTTTTTGCTTTGTCGCCCTAAGTGGGAAGGGTATGCCCAGACGTGGGTCCCGTGCTTCCCATGCCACTGGATTCAAGCTAGGTCGGTACGAAATCTGCAACTGGAATATGTCCCTAACAGATATGGCATTACCGAAGGTTAAAAAAAAAAAAATGTACTCATCTGATAGAGACTTCTAGTTGCAGATTCCTTACCTTAGAATACATACCCAAGCAATACCATCTTTGCGGGTGGGTCTGTGAACCAAGATCATACTAGAAAGTCCTACAGGAGCGAATGGGCAAAGTACTCGTCCCTTCAGACCGGACTGTCCAGGCAGTAGTGTTCAGTGAACGTATGCAGTAAAGCCCACTTTGCTGCCTGACAGATGTCCAGGACTGGAACTCTGCGAGCAAACGCAGTGGTCACAGCTGTTACTCTGGTAGAGGTAGCTTGCAAACATTCCGGGGATTGCCTTTTAGCCAATGCATCGCATAATTTTATGCAGAGAACGGCCCGCCTAGAAATGGTCCTCTTCTGCACTGCTCAACCTTTCTTAGGTTCCACATACCCAACAAAGAGTTGATCATCCACCCAGAACTCTTTGGTACGATGAAGGTAGAACGCCAATGCTCTTTTTGAGTCCAGGCGTTGGAGTCTCGCCTCTTCCTTAGAAGGATGAGGGTGTGTGTAAAAAGTAGGCAAGGCGATGGATTGGCCTACATGAAAGGGTCTAACTACTTTTGGTAAAAAGGAAGCCGTGGTGCGAAGAACCACTTTGTCAGGATAGATGGAGATGACAATGCCTGCAGCTCACTCACTGTGTGGAAAGATGTAATAACCACAAAGATTGCTGTTTTAAACGTCAGTCGCCTGGCAAGACAATTATGGAGTGGCTCAAAAGGAGAGCACATCAAGAATGTGAGAACCAAATCCAAATCCCAGTGGGGCATTATGAATGTTAAGACCTAAAATCAGGCAATCTCAGAAATGCAGAGACAGCAGACAAATAACTTTTGAGGGTGCCCATAAAAGAGCCCTGCTGGGCCAAGGAAAGTATAAAGAGGAGGACCTCGGAAACAGGGGCAGAGAGGGGGGGTCAACAGACTTATTTGTGCATCATGCCACAAAATTATTCCATTGATAGGCATATACCGTTTTGATGGTGGGACACCTGGCTGTCAACGGCAGCTGCGAGACAAAGCATTGCTGAGCGAGTGCAGCCTTGGAAACACCAACATGCAAAACTACTGGACATTGCGCGTTCTCTGCAGAGGCGAATAGATCTAACCAAGGCTCTCCCCACTGCTGAAAGAGACCTTGGGCCACCTCCAGATAGAGACATTATTCATTATCGCCCACGAATGGTCAGCTGAGTTTGTCCGCTATGGCATTCAGAGAGCCCGCGAGGTGTTGAACCACTACGGAAAAGCCCTCCTTTTCCAGCCATGCCCAGAGACACAGAGCCTTCTGGCAAAGGGTCCACGATTCCATCCCTTCCTGCTTATTGCAGTATCACATGGCGGTGTTGTTGTCCATGAACATCTGCACTACTTTCCCTTTGAGAAAGGGAAGGAATGCTTTCAATGCCAGTCTGATTGCCCTGAGCTCCAGAAGACTGATGTGGAGCCCGGACTCTACTAGAGACCAGACGCCTCTGATCCCGGCCTCTCCTGTGTGGCCGCACCATCCCAGGAGTGATGCATCTGTCACTACTGTCAGATCTGGTTGAGGAAGAGAGAGGGATCTGCCTCTGACCCAACTGAAGTTCAAAAGCCACCACTGTAGATCTTGCACAGTTCCCTCTGAGATCTGGACCATGTCGGAGAGATTCCCCTGATGCTGTGCTCATTGGAACTTCAGGTCCCACTGCAGAGCGTGCAAATGCCATCCGGTGTGTACCAGCAGGATGCACGAGGCCATGAGGCCCAGCAGCCTTGGTCATTCTGACCGAAATCCAGGAAAGAGGCTGAAACATCGGTATCTTAGCCTGAATATCCTGGTCTCGCCACTCAGGAGGATAAGCCCGAAACTGCACTGTGTCCAGAACAGCTCTGATGAAAGGGAGCGTCTGAGAGGGAGTAAGGGGTGACTTCGGCACATTTATAGTGAACCTCAGTGAGTGCAGGAGGTCGGTTGTAGACTGGAGGAGGGAGACGGCAGCCTGGGGTGATCCCTCCTTCAACAGCCAGTCATCAAAGCAGGGAGAAGACTGGAACCCATATCCTGTGCAGATGAGATGCGACCACCGGCATCATCTTGGTGAACATCCAAGGGGCGCTGGTAAGGCCAAAAGGGAGCATGGTAAACTGAAAATGTTTGTGGCCTACCATGAACCGCTAGTAAAAATCTGTGGGCAGGCAAGACAGGAATATGGAAATAGGTGTCCTGCAAGTCCAGCGCTACTATCCAGTCTCCTGGGTCCAGGGCAGATAGTACATGAGCCAGAGTGAGCATTTTGAACTTCTCTTTCCTGAAGAAAAGATTGAAGGACTGAAGGTCTAGGATAGGATAGGTTGGAGGCCCTTTCTCTTTCAGAAAGTAGCGGGAGTAACAACCACAAATTACTTCTGGCACAGGGACCCTCTCTATGGCTCCTTTGGCCCAGAAAGCTGTATCCTCCTAAATGGGAAGTGAGAGGTGATCCTAAGTCATCCGATTGTAGAATGGTGGCATGGAGGCAAGGGTATTCTTAAAGGGGAGGGAGTAGCCCCTTCGGACTATTTGCAAAACCCACCTGTCTGATGTGATGGATTCCCAGCGGGACAGGTGATGGCGAATCCTGCCTCTAACTGGTCCCTGGTGGGGAAGTGTCAGACTAGGAAGGTTTTGAAGCTGCTGCACAGGGAAGGTGGGAGATGATGGATTGGCTAGACTGCTGACTCCTTGATCCATCCAGAGGTTGGATACCACATCCTGGGCCACACAGAGGCTGGGAAGCATGCACTGCACGGACGCTGGAGGGATACAGTGGTTGAGCGCCCCTTTGTAGCCACAAAAGGGGTGAAAAGCAGGCTGGTGGGGGAAGGGACAGCTGCAAGGCCTAAGGACCGGGCCGTAGCCTGGGACTCAAAGGGCTCGAGGGCCAAGTCTGCTTTGTCTCTGAAGAGACGGGTGCCATCAAATGGCATGTCCATAAGGGTGGACTGGACATCCCACAGAAAGTCAGACACCCTCAACCAGGTGTGGTGCCTCAAGGCTACTGTCTATGCAACAGATCTGCCTAGTGAGTCAGTCGTATTCAGCCAAAAATCGTATTGTGAACTTCGCTGTGTCTCTTCCGTCAGCAACAGCCTGGGAGAGAATGGCCCCCTCCAGTACTTGTGGCAGCACCTGAGCAACCATGTCCCATAAAGTATGGGTCTAGCGGTCCAAAATGCAAGCGGTGTTCACAGACCGCAATGCAAGGCTGGAGGAAGAAAACATCTTCTTCCCAAGCTGATCCAGCCTCTTCGATTCCCTATCCAAGGGTGCGGAAGGGAATGCGCCAGGGGATGTGGAGACTTGGATAACCAAGCTCTCAGGAGTCAGGTGTTGCTTAGGAACACCAGGTCATTTGGAGCGGGTCTATGGCAGCAGGCAATTGTCATGTTCACAGGAGCCCCTGTGCTGGGTTTGTACCAGGTCCCCAGCCAGACATCAGTGAGGGCTTCATTAAAGGGCAAAAAGGGCTCCGAAATAGAAGCCCCATGCTGGAGCACCTCTGTCAGAAGGTTAGTCCCGACTGCCACTGAAGGCAGCTTGAGGCCCAGCTCAGCCACTTTCCGCAACACCATTGACTAGGACGCTTCCCTCCTCCATAGCCATGGTAGGCGGAGAAAGCATGCCAGTGTCAGGGGATGTGTTCAGACCACTGGCCTCACACAGGTCCGTACTCCAGTTCTTGAGATTTTCTAGCTGGTATTCCAAAGGGTCCAGCGACCCCTCCAAATCCTCACCATACCCCTACACAAGAGAATAAGGGCCAGGATCTGACCTAAGGAGCAAGGTCCCTATCTGTTGGAAATGACCCTTTTTGCAGGGTTATCCCCAAACTTTTTGCCTTCTTCCTCCCATTTTTTCAGTTCTGTTTTTGCTGGTTTATTGTCCCTTCGCACTTTACCACTGCTAATCAGTGCTCAAGTACAACTGCTCCCTATAGAAATTGTACTGTTGATTGATTTATCTATGATTGGCATATCTGATTTACTGGTAAGTCCCTAGTAAAGTGCACTAGAGGTGCCCAGGGCCTGTAAATCAAATGCTACTAGTGGGCCTGCAGCACTGGTTGTGCCACCCACATAAGTAGCTCTGTAATCATGTCTCAGACCTGCCACTGCAGTGTCTGTGTGTGCAGTTTTGACTAACGTAGACTTGGCAAGAGTACCCACTTGCCAGGCCTAAACCTTCCCTTTTCTTACATGTAAGGCACCCCTAAGGTAGGCCCTAGGTAGCGCCAAGGGCAGAGTGCAGAGTATGGTTAAGGTAGGACATATAGTAATGTGTTTTTTATGTCCTGACAGTGAAATATTGCTAAATTCGTTTTTCACTGTTGCAAGGCCTGTCCCTCTCATAGGTTAACATGGGGGCTACCTTTAAATCTGATTAAAGTGTAGATTCCCTTTGGGAGCGGATGGACATGTGGAGTTTGGGGTCTCTGAGCTCACAATTTAAAAATACATCTTTTAGTAAAGTAGATTTTAAGATTGTGCGTTTGAAAATGCCACTTTTAGAAAGTAGGCATTTTCTTGCTTAATCCATTCTGTGACTCTGCCTGTTTGCGGATTCCCTGTCTGGGTCAATTTGACAGTTGGGCTGTTCACACCTCTCCTCTAGACAGTGACACAAAGGGGGCTGGGGTGTAGCCTGCATATCTTGATTAGCCACCTGTGCTGGAGGGGAGGGGAGGAGTGGTCACTCACACCTGAAAGGACTGTGCCTGCCCTCACGCAATGCTGTCTCCGACCCCCTGGTGAGTGTCTGGGGCCTGGCCTGGACAAGGAAGGATCTTGCAAACACTTGAGACTTTGCTTTGAAGCTTGCAAACTTCAAAAGCAGAACTGGGTATAAGAAACAGACCCAAAACCCCAGACTTTTAGAATCTTTCTGGAATCAAGAGCAACCTCTGCCCAGGAGAAGAGCTGAAGAAGGAGTACTGGTCCCTTTGCTGTATTGCTTTGCTGGACTGGCCTGCAGTTGTTGCTTCTGCCTGAACAGAGTGCAAAGGGTGAACTTTGTTGTGTGTCCTGCTTGGGAAAATTCTCCAAGGGCTTGGAATAGAGCTTGCCTCCTGTTGGAAGTCTCAGGGATACCAAAGACTTCAGTTTCCTCGACCTGCAGCACTGGAAACTGTGTGTTTTGTGCTGTCCAAGAGGAGAAACCACTGCGACGCCGCCAACGGCGCTGCTGGCCTGCACCGTGACCTGCCGCCGCCGCATGGAGTCGCATTGCCCCGCTTCGCACCGCGACCCTGGTCTCACTGACACCATCATCGGACAACTTCACCGAGCTGCTGCTCGCACCGCGACCTGTGGGCCCCGCACTCCGGCGTCACCTGCTTACACCATAGCCTGGGCATCCCCGACGTCGCGCCAGCTGACACCGGCGCCTCTGCCTGCATCGTGGCCTGTGGACACCGCTCGTGAGGAGCACGAAGCACGAAGTCCAGTCCCGCGCCGCAGCCCCGGTCCACTGACGCCAGCACCATCGGCGCCAGTGTTGTCACCAGGCATCCTTGCCTGCACCGTGGCCTGTGGACACCGCTCGTGAGGGTCACGAAGCACCGTCCCATACCGCTAGCTTGGGCCTTCAGACGACAGCGCTTCCGCAACTACGACGCCACTGCCTACACCGTGACAAGTGGACACCGCACATTGCACCGCCCCGCTTCACACCGCAGCCGTGGTCTCACCGATGCTGCTAGACGCAGTCACCGAGCCGTTGCCTGCACCGTGACCTGTGGGCACTGCACGTCGCATCGTCCTGCTTTGCACCGCAGCCCCGACGCCATCCCCGCCAGCGCACCTGATTTCATCAGCCCGGAGTTTGATCCCCGAGGTGCTTGACTTCAAGGGCCCGACGACTCCTGCACCGACTCCGGAACAGACGCCAGAGACGACGCTCTCCGGAGCTCACCGCGAGGATCGCAACGCCCTGCGAATCCAAGGTACTGTTTGTTGATCTTGTTGGATTTTTTATTGTATTTGGTCTTGTTTTATATAGATAAATATTGGCTATTTTTCTAAAACTGGTGTGGTGTCCTTTTGTAGTGTTTTCACTTAGTACTGTGTGTTATGTGCAAATGCTTTACACATTGCTCCTGAGATAAGCCTGACTGCTCGTACCAAGCTACCAAGGGGGTGAGCAGGGGTTATCTGAGTGGGTATGTCCCTTATCCTGACTAGAGTGAGGGTCCCTACTTGGACAGGGTGCAAACCGACTGCCAACTAGAGACCCCATTTCTAACACTATTGAAGTCAGAATCAGCATCACATGACGCCGGTCCGTCTCTGTGTCGGCAATGAGGATGGGGTCGCCGCATGTGTCGGTTCAGATCCATGGGTGCTCCCCCCTGGAGCAGATGCCAAAGCCGCCAGCGTGGAACCCCAAGGGGGCCCCTGCAGACTCCGCTGGTACCGAAGGCGGTCCGGTGGAGTCAGACTTTCCAGAAATGAAGTGCATGGCCTCAAACCTCATGGAGTTGGGAATGGGTCGCTGTGGCTCCTGAAAACTCAGGGAGGTGCCCAGTTGACACAGACACAGGCTCCAAGGACGGAGGCATGGAACAATGACGCTCCTTTTCCCTTGTTGCATTGGCCGATGGATAGAGTGAAGATGAAGAACGCTTGTTCTTCTTGGACTTCTTTTTGTAGCTCGACTTACTAGACCATCCCAAAGACTTGGAGTGGGACGATGAAGAATGGGGGTTCCGTGACAGTTCTCGGGACCTTCCCCTTGACTGAGATTGGGAGCGACGCAGAGCCACGCCGCAGGCCGCAATGAGCTTTAGGGACTCTCCCTCAAAGCTTTATAATTCATGGTCCCGCAGTCAGAGTAAGGGTCATAGTCAAGCTTCAAACACCACACCGCAAGCACTCGAGGTGTGGCTCAATCACAGACATCGCCCAATGACAGGATCCGCGGGGCTTGAGCCAAGTCTTGCGTGACAACATCCTCAACGCACCAGGAGTGTTAACACAAAAAAAAAAAAAAAAAAAAGAAAAGAATCGACAAAAAGTTTAAATAAAAGACCAATCAAGAAGTGACTGAGGAGTAGCTCTTCTTCGGATCTGCGCTGGCTGTCGGGGAAAGAAAATAACTGACGTCAGCACCCCGGGTTGGTGCCTATATAGGTCCCGTGACATCATATCTGGCACACACAATGCAGACGAAGGACGCAGAGCCGACTGACGCAACCTGACGGCATGCAGGGTTACTGCCCCAGAAAAATCTCTGGATCCAGACTGACGCTTGGAGGGAATTCTAAGGTAAGGAATCTGCAACTAGAAGTCTCTATCAGAGTAAAAAGACATACCAGTGGTATACACAATACAGACATACAGATTCCTACAAACACATAAGCCGGGACCAAAGTCAGAAAACACATACAGACCTATACAAGTGATTTAAAATAAAATGTCCTATAAAAGTGACGATATACCGTGTGCATCAATCACATATTCCGACTCCGCATGGTATGTCTTTGCTGACAAACCACATAATACACTCAAGACTTACTTATAGTAGGGAGATAGAGGAAGGACTAATAAAGTGCACCCAACTCGGTGGTTGGCACCATGTTGGACTTTATCAATCCACTTTGTTACCATCCAAATTCAGACAAACTAAAACTGGTCAGCATACAGGACAAGACCCGGAAACAAAGCATACCGGTGTACATGAAACACAACTTTGAATACAACGTGGTTAGCTTCCGCGTTCGTGCAGCAGAATGTGCTTCGGACGTAATAATAGTAGAAATAGGACTAATAATGTATACCAGGTTCCATCTTGGACAGGTGCTTTCCTAGCAGGTTTTGAATGTGACAATCCTTGCCAATGTATTGTATGTTTCTAAATGATTACCTTTGGAACATTGTTGTATATTCGGCCTTCAATACCTTGTTCCATGGGAATACGGCATGCTCCCCCTTTTTCTTCGGAATCAATAGTCAGCAGTACATAAACATTGCAATATATAATTAAAAGCGGGAAGCAGAGCCACCTTTCTTGAAACAGATTTCTGAGGACACCCTGTTACACTTCTGTATCGCTTATGCATCTACATCGAGGCAGTAGTGCTTTGTGAACAGATGCTTGCTCTTCCAGGTGGCTGCATGGCAGATATCTCACAAAGGCACACCTCTATAGAATGCTGCAGTTAACGCAATGATCCTTGTATGAACATTGATGGTGAAAACTTGCATTTCCCCTACTCAACTAGCCAGTGTGCCAAAAGTAGTGCTGTCTTACACAAGTTCAGTGTGCATTTTGAATTGGTTCAAAAGGAGGTTATATTAACAGACTGAGGACAGTTTTTAGCTCCCACTGTACCTTGGGGGATGCCATGTAGATGGAAATGCTCTGAAAAGCCCTTTCATAAATTGCTTTATGATCCGTTAGGGGAACAGAGAAGAGGAAGGTAGATCTGTTCTCCTAAAACTTGATATTGCAGTTAAATGGATTCTAACTGAAAATATTTGAGGGATCACTGACAATGTCAGAAACAAAAAAAATTGCGTGGACATAATACTGTATCAAAAATATTGAGGGCCAAAATATCGAAAAGGCAAGTGCAAATAGGTAAGTATAGATTTACCATTCTTAACTCCACATCTACGTACCCTGAAAATAAATATATTGTCAAGTTACATTTGTGGAGTTATATATGGTAAAACTTTGCTTAACTCTAGAAACTTAACTTGATATATAACTTAACTTGAAATATTTTTGTCCTTGTTATTCTTGACACAATAAAACTATTTTGAGCAGCCTAGCCAAAGAAGGTATGCATGTAATTCTGATCATATGGCCAGGAGGTTTAATATGTTAATGTATAAAAAAAATTCTGCACCTGACCATGGGCCCCTAGTTGGTAGGTCTTGAAGGTGAGCTTCCCAACCATCCATAGACGCAGCTTTTGTCAGCCCAATCATTTGTGTTACAGGTTAGAAAGAGAACTGCTTTTAGATTTGCTGAGATTCTCCACCACAACAATGCTTGTTTCAGTTGGAACTTTGTTCTTTTTACAGACGGAAATGCCTTTCCCAATAGGGTGTCTAATATAGCACCTAGGAACTGGATTTTCATGTGAGGCTCTCAAAATTATTTCTCGTTGTTCAGATTGAACCTCCATTTCTGAAAAATTCAATGCAGGCTGTTGTTGAAGTCCTTGCCTCTTCCTTTGATGGAGCTTTGATGAGTTACTCATTTAGTATGGGTATATTTGGCGATACTTTCGCCTGAAGTAGACGGTGACTGGGGAAAGACACGGTAAAAATCTGAGGTGCTGATATGAGACCGAAAGGGCGTGCCTCGAGTAGGAAGCTGGCCTGGTGTGTGGTGAGCACGTCTGGTGTTATAACTTTATACTAGGTCCAGTTATCCCCTATTAGTGAAGTGTAGGCAGTGTCTAGAAAGCCAGGGCTCTCTAGAGGTAGCTGTGAATGAGCAGCCAAGACTTATCTAGGGGACGTGCAAAGCTTATGCAATACCACTATCGTCACACAGCACTATCACACATGAAAGAACCAGACAGTGTTACAAAAATAAGGTACTTTATTATGTTAACACAAATACTTGAATGCTAACTAGGTAAGCCCTCAACTGGATTTAAGTAAACACACTATTATATACACATTAGCAATCAGCAAAGAACATAGAAAGCAAAAAGCATTGGCAAAAGTATAGGTAAACAGTGAGGGCACTAGGGGAGGGCCAAACCATATACTGAAAAAGTCGAATTTGAAAGACAGTCTCACACCTAAGGAAGTGAAATCAGTAGAAGGGCCAGGAGAACATAGGTAAGTACCTAGTTTTCCCCAAAACCAACAGGAGGAATTTGGGAAAGGATTCTGCAAGACCCAATCAAGACTGGAGGAACCCAAAGGTGGATCCTGACAGGAGAGGACCTGCAAAGGATTTGGACCAAGTCCAATTCATGTTGGAGTGTCCAGTTGTGGCAGGAGCCACTACCCACTCTTTTGTGGATGCAGGACCACGCCGACGGTGGACAAAGAAGGCCAGCAGTGCAGCACCAGAGATTAATAGAAGTCCCAGGAGGGATGCAAGTGATGTCCCATGTCAGCGGTCGAGGTGCAGTTGGTCAGTGGTGCTGGAAAACCACCAACAAGCTTTGGGAAAATGCAAGAGAAGGAGAAGAAGTTTTGCAAGGCTGAAGAGCACCAGCAAGGCCCAGAGTACTCGACCCAAGGAAGGGAAATTCCGGGGTGACCTTCAGTAGTCATTAGAGTCACAAGAAGAGGCAGCCCCCACAGGCAACTCATTGGCAGCCAGCAGAGGAGACTGTGCTTTGCATGAAGGAGAGGTGGGGGCCAGGTCTACACAGAGTCTAAGGTCCCTTGGAGGAGGAGCAAACAAGCTTTGGTAGCTGCAAGAGTACTGTCCTGCAAGGAGAGGCAAAGGTTTACCGTCTTCCAAGTGGGACAGCTGGCAGAGAGGACCAAGGGGACAACTTCAGACCATCACCTGTGATGCAGAATCCACGCAGTTCTGGAGGAGATCAGATCTACGCAGCCAGTCGTCGTTGCAGTTTGTGCCTGCAGATCAAGGGGAGTGACTCCTTCACTCCAAGGAGATTCCTTCTTACTTCTTGTGCAGGCTGAATACTCGCCGTCCTCAGAGGATGCACTGCTGGGGAAATGTTGCAGTTGCTGGAAGGAGCCGGAGAAACAATTTTGCAGAGTGGAGTCGTCACTGAAGTTGCAGATTGTTGGTTGTTGGAGGGTCCAGTTGCAGTCCCAGTGGCCAGAAGATGAAGTGAACGATAAAGAGGAGTCCTGCTGGAATCTTACATGTAGAATCTGAGGACCCACCCAAGACGGAGACCCTAAATAGTCAAGGAAGGGGGATTGGTCACCTAGCAGGGTGACCACCTATCAGGAGCGGGCTGTGATGTCACAAACCTGACCTGGCCACTCAGATGCTCCCAGAGGCCTCTGCCCACCTTGGATTCAAGATGGCAGAATCAAGGGGCCATCTGGGTGGTGATGAACAGGGGAGTGGTCACTCCCCTTTCCATTGTCCAGTTTTGCACCAGAGCAGGGACTGGAGGTCACTGCACCAGTGCAGACTGGTTTATGCAAGGAGGGCACCAAATGTGCCCAACAAAGCATACCAGTGGCTTGGGGAGGCGACCCCTTCCAGGCAATGTAACACCTATTTCCAAAGGGAGAGGGTTTTGCCTCCCTCTCCTAAAGGAAATCTTTTTTTCTTCCTTCCTGGGCTTGAGCTGTTCAAGCAATAGGAGGGCAGAGCCCTCAGAGTGCCTGGAATCATACTTGACAATACTGGCCACAGTTTTGGGGTATGATTCCAACATGTTCAATACCAAACATGCCCAGGTTCGGAGTTACCATAATGTAGCTGGACTTAGGTCACTACCTATTCCATTACACGCATAAAATGGTGTCCCTGCACTCACGTAGTCCATGAAAATTGAGCTGGAGTTCATGGGGGCACCTCTGCTCATGCAGGGGTGCCCTCACACACAGGTACCTGCACCCTGCCCTGTGGGCTAGGAGGGCCTACCATAGTGCCATGGTGCATTGACCTACAGTGAAAAGGGTGCAAGCACCCTTTCACGTAGGCTGTAACAGTAGGCCTGCAGATGCACTTTGTATGGGCTCCCCATGGGTGGCATAATACATGCTGCAGCCCATGGGGGACCCATGGTGCCCCAATGTCCTGGGTGCCATATACTAGGGACTTATAAGGGGGCACCAGTAAGCCAAATGTGAGGTGTTTGTGCAAACCACCAAGTTTAAAGGGTGAGAGCATAGTCACTAGGGTCCTGGTTGGCAGGATCCCAGTGAACACAGACAAAACATACTGACAACAGGCAAAAAGTGTGGGTAATCATGCCAGAAAGAGGGTACTTTCCTACACCTATCCTCCACAACAAGATGGAGGATTCTGCAAGAAGGGGGTCAGTTCAGCTCTGGACAGCTTAGGGATGTCCTAGCTGCAGTAGTCACTCCCCCCTGTTTTACCTAATTTTCTTGCTGGACCTGCCACCAAAGGTGGGGCATGGTCCATTGGGCGGGCATCTCCACTAGTTGGAGTGCCCTAGGGCACTGTAACAGAAGGCCTGAGCCTTTGAAGCTAACCGCCAGGTGTTACAGCAGGGAGGGGAGGTGTGAAGCACCTCTCCCCAGAGCAGGCTTTGTTTCTGACCCCAGAGAGCACAAAGGCTCTCACCCCACGGGGACACAAACTTGTCTTTTAGTGGCAGGCTGGCACAGACCTGCATAAAGGGTTGGGTGAAATGCAGGGGGCATCTCTAAGATGCTCTTGTGTGCATTTTACAATAAATCCAACACTGGCACTAGTGTGGGTTTATTGTGCTGAGAAGTTTGGTACCAAACTTCTTAGTCTTTAGTGAAGCCATCATGGAGTTGTGAGGTTCGTAATGACAAACTCCCATCCCATAAACTCAGTATGGCCACACTGCACTGACAATGTCTAAGAATGGACTTTGACAGTCTAAGGTATATTACTCATGCAGCTATGCCCTCACCTGTGATATAGTGCACCCTGCCTTAAGGCTCTAAGGCCTGCTAGAGGGGCGACTTACCTATGCCACAGGTAGTGTGTTTGTGGGCATGGCACCCTGCAAAGGGTACCATGTCGATTTTACCTTTTCCTTCCCACCAGCACACACAATCTGCAATGGCAGTGTGCATGTGCTTGGTGAGGGGATCCTTAGGGTGGCTCAATACATGCTGCAGCATTTAGGGACCTTCCCTGGTCACAGAGCCCTTGGTACCACTGGTATCTTTTACAAAGGACTTAGCTCTGTGTCAGGGGGGTGCAAATTGGGGACACAATGGAACAGTATAGGGAAAGAACACCGGTGCTGGGACCTGGTTAGCAGGGTCCCAGCAAACACTCAGTCAAGTTAGCATCAAATATCAGGCAAAAAGTTGGGGGGTATTGCAAACAAGGGGCCAGTTTTCTACAAATCTCATTGAGGCATAATGAATGGGGATGGAGGAAACATATGTGTAAAGCCTTTTAGGAAACTATTTACAATAGGGGACTTAATCAAATAAGGTTGATCAGGGAACATTAAAAAAGGAGAAACTGCAGACAAACACCCTTTGAGAGTGCACATGGCAGAGCTCTGCTGGAGAAAGTATAAACACAACCTCAGAGAGACTGGCATACAGGGAGGTCAACAGACTTGCCTGTCCACAATTACACTAATTTCTTCCAACAACAGGCATATACCGTTTTGGTGGAGGGACGCCTGGCTGCCAAAATTAAGTTACAGCCTTCGGGAGAAAGGTCAAATGCTGTCAACTGCTGCCACTCCATCTTCATGCAAGAAGGCGGAGAGTGCACAGATTTGGGTACAGAAACCTCCCCTGTTGCTGTGACAGACGATCCTTCCAAAGGGGCAGTCTGATCGGAGCATCAATGGACATGCTCAACAGCTCGGGATACCAGAATCTCTGTGCCCAGTCCAGAGCCACAAGGATTACTTGGGCCTGGTCATTCTTGATCTTCTTGAGAACTGTGGGCAGAAGTGGTATAGGCGGAAAATTATACAGGAGGCCTGAGTTTCACTTGAGACTAAAAGAGACTCCCCGACCAATTACCACCTTGGAAATTCCAACGCGCAAAACTGCTGAGACTGCACCTTCTCTGTGGAGGCGAACAGATCTAACGAAGGCTCTCCCCACTGCTGAAACAGACCTTGCACCACATCTGAATGGAAATGCCATTTGTGAACCGGTCAACATTTTCGGCTGAGTTTGTCTTCTTTGGCGTTCAGAGAGCCTGCCAGATGCTGAAACACCAGGGATATGCCCTGCTGCTCCAGCCACATCCAGAGGCGCAGAGCCTCTTGAAAAAGGGTCCATGACCCACCCCCACCATGCTTGCTGCAGGACCAGTTGGCGGTGGTGTTGTCCACCAACTTGCAGTTGACAGAGGGAAGAAATTACTTCATTGCTAGCCGGATCACACGGAGCTACAACAGGTTGATGTAGAGTCCGGACTCTGCTGGAGATCAGATGCCTCTGATCTCCACTTCTCCCAGGCTGCACCCCATACATACCAGGAGTAACAAATCTGTCACTACTGGCACATTTCTTTGGGGAAGAGAGATGGATCTGCTTCTGACCCTATTGCAGTTCATTAACCACCACTGCAGATCATGCACAGTTCCCTCTGAGATCTGGACCTTGTTGGAGAGATTCCTTTAAGGCTGCGCCCACTGGAAGTTCACGTTCCACTGCAGAGCCTGCATACGCCATCTGGAATGTGTCATCAGCAGGATGTAGGAGGCTAAGAGGCCCAGCAGCCTCAGAGTCATCCTCACTGAAATCCAGGATAGAGGCCAAAACATCTGTAACATAGCCTGAATATCCTGGACTCACCACTCAGGAAGAAAAGCCCAAAACCGCACTGTGTCCAGAACAGTGACTTTGGCATGTTTATAGTGAACCCCAGAAAATACAATAAGTTTGTCATAGTCTGCAGGCGAGGGACGACAGCTTGGGGCGAGCCCAACGTCAACAGCCAGTCGTCGAGATAGGGGGAAGAATGAAACCCCAGATCTGCGGAGATGAGCTGCAACTACTGGCATCACCTTGGTGAACTTGGTAAGACCAAAGAAGAGCAAGGTGAACTGAAAGTGCTCGGGCCGACAGTATACGACAAGTAACGTCCATGAGTAAGCAGAACAGGAATAAGGAAATAAGCGTCCTGCAAGTCCAACACTACTATCCAGTCTCTTAGATCCAGGGCAGATAAAACCTGAGCCAGAGTGAGTGTGGTATCTAGTATGCAACTTTGTAGTTTAAGTATTTCCGATGCTTGTTTATTGCATTGACATGTAGTGTTGATTTATGAAGGGGAGAATGTAGAATGTGGGAAGGTTCATTCACGAGGGCTTCATTAAAGGAGAGTATGAGTTCTGAGGCAGAAGCTCCTGGCCGAAGCACCTGTGTCAGGAGGTTAGTCCTGACTGCCAGAGAAGGCAACTCTAGGTCCAAGACATCAGCTGCTCTTCTCACCACCATGGAATAGGAAGCTCTGTCCCCCGTAGTCACAGTAGGGGAGAAAGCATGCCAGTATCCGGAGACGTATCCAGTCCGCTGACCTCACCCAAGTCTGTAAGCCAGTCCATATGGTCTTGCAGCTGGTATACTAAATGGTCCAGCAACCCCTCCCATTGCTCACCATAACCTAGTCCCATAAGAAAGGGGTTCAGGATCTGACATCAGAGGCAAGGATCCTTCCGGCGTCCGGTATCCTTTGTGACGGAGTTTGCAATGAGAATGGGGATGGCACCCCCTGTGGGTGCGGGCAGCGCAGTCCGAGTGGGGACCTGCATTGGGGAAGGTCAGAGTGAGACGACCAACGCAGGTCCGAATCCAGGACAGGATCCATGGGTGCCCCTCGGTGCGGAGGCCAAAGCTGCTTCGAAATCTGTGGGGCCCGAAGGCATTCCAACAGAGTTGGGCTGCCCAAAAATGAGGTGCATGGCCTCATAGAACTCACGAAGTTGACAGTTGCTCCAGCTTCCGGATACTCTGGGAGGTGTGGAGTCGGGCCAGACGCAGGTTCTGCGGAATGAGGCCTCGAGCGCAGATGCTCCTTCGTCACATCGGCCGACAGAAGAGAAGTCGAAGAACACTTCTTGCTCTTCTTCGTGTGCTTCGACTTACCCGGTCATTCCAAGTACTTGGATGACAATGGAGGGCTCAGCAACCGCTCCCAGGACCTTCCTCTTGACCGGGACCTCGACTTGGGTGGAGTTGAGCGTCAGGCCGCCATCAGCTTCAGGCACCGCACCCTCAAAGCCTTTAGATGCATGGTCCGACACTTGGAGCATCACTTTGAGGTGTGGTCGCACTCCAGGCACTCGAGGTGCTGATTTGTTACTGACATCGCCCAATGACACTACCTGCAGGGTATAAATCCGACCTTCCTCGATGACATCCTTGACGCACCAGGAGTAGGAAACTTAAAAAAATCTTCGAACGAATGCCAGTCAAAAAGTGACTGAGGGGTAGCTCTCTTTGGATCAGTCTCAGCAGGCGCTGAAGGAAAAGAACTGATGTCAAAGCACGGCATATATAAGACCTGTGACATGTCCAGCGCAGACGAAGGACGCAGAGCCGATCAACGTCATGTAACAGCACACAGGGGTACTGCTCAGAAAATTCTCTGGATCAAGCTGACGCCTGGGGGAAATTCACAGGTAAGGAACCTGCAACTAGAAGTCTCTATCAGATGAGCTCTTTTTGGCTCTCGAAGTGCGATTGAGAGGTCTTCTTACGTCTTGATGATCTTCCATATCCTTGTCTTTGATATCAGTTGGAAGTGTAGAACAGGTTGTATCCGGATTGTCTTTTGAGGATAATATGTTCAACCTTAACCTCAATACTGTTTGAATTCTCTGTACTTTTGGGACCTTCGTGGGCCACAAAATTAAATGGCCCAGATCTACAGTACTGTAAAAGACCTAGTGATTTTGCTGTATCTGCGTCCAGTTTGAAACCTTGCAGAACCTCATCCACACTTTTTCCTAACAGGGTGAGGCCACTGAAAGAAATGTCTAGGACTTTTGATTGAACTTCAGGACAGAAGGCTGTGGATCCTAACTAGCCTTGTTTTCTTAAGACAGCTCTCCCTGCAAGCGGGCAAAAACCTGCATTCATGATGGATGCTGAACTAAGTTTTCTCTCCTTAATCACGGATTTAGCATGCTCTTTTTTGTATTATTATTGTCAGGGGGGGCTGTCTGGCAATGGTGCAATATTGTGACACATCTGGTGTCGTAACGTTCCAAAACATCAAGCGTACTGGGTGACTTAACAGATGTCGCTGCCATTAAACCAACATTTTTTGACCCACATTGTCTACTCATCTACTGCTTCTCTCTGCAGTCGAAGTTATCATTAAATCCAGCTTTGGATGGCTAGTAAGAGAATCTGGAGCTTTATCTGCGACTTTGTACTTTTTCTCCAGGTTTTAGAGGCTTTTGCGGCAGTTCCTTAAAATCATAAAAGACTTGATGTTCTACTGATATCACTCACAGGTTGAATTTCTTTGCAGCCCTTTCTATTAAGAAATGGAAATGGGATAGATCAGACTAATACAGTGGTTTGGGCAGGTTACTTAATACCTTCATTTTCCCTTCATTTGCAATGATAAAATCCTCTCCGTCACTAGTATCATCATCTGGTTGCATTGAAAGAAAGAAAATGACATCAGCACGTGGGAGTGGTGCTATATGGGCCCCAAATATCATTTCCGGAGCGGAATGGGGTCAATGCAGAGCAGAATGGTGCCACCTACTGTTGTTGAGAGGTACTGCTGAAAAAGTTTCCAAATCCAGTCTGATATCTGGGGAATATTTAAAAGGTGAGGAATCTGTGTGCAGAAATCTCGATCAGAATGCATGTGTAGGCTCCTAAAGGCCAGAGCAGTTGACTTTGCCAATGCTTGTTTGAAAATAGAAATATTATTTGGTTACATTTTATTTGGAAATCAGCCACCAAGCTTGTTTCCATTCTTCAGCATATACTTAAGAACAGTGCTGGTTAACTAAATATCCTTTCATATTCTATATCAATGTTCCAGAGGAGTATCAATTGACAAAAGCAGGCTGCCTTTTGGATATTGTTTTTGTTGAAGATAATCTTGGAATAAATTACCTGCTTTGGTCAATTGAGATTCTTTTGGAACATTGGAGTAGAACATGAAAGAGTATTAAGTTACCCAGCTCTGTCCTTAAGTAACCTCACAACAACTATTTTAATGGGTTAGAGGTTTCCCATTTAGGACATCTGGGATAATAGCCACTGAACTAGGGTGGACTAACTTTGCAAATTTTTACCCCTCCAGGTCTCCTAACGTTCTTCAGTATGTACTAGCTTCTGATCAAGGAGCATTCTGCAATCATTATAAACAGCCGCAAATTGTTATATTTTCTCAAACAAGTGTACATGCGTTATATTAGACCCATTGTCAGTAATTATTGGTGTTTTCCTAGAGCATTTGTCATAGTAGTAAAGGCGTTGCATTAATGAACCATAAATACGCAATTCTGACCATCTTACACATATGGATATTTATCTTGCCAGTAGGCAATCCTTGAACTGAAACAATATGCCCATTGTATTGGACAATAGGAACTGCATATCCATGATGATGTGCATGCCAGTGCACGCTTAAGGAAGTGAAACTCTTAAAACACATGCGCCCAGCTACCAAACCTTTATCAGTTTTAGAAGCTAGGCTCAGGTGCCATAACCTGAGACTTGCTGCTAATTCCATTAATGTGAAGAAAATGGGGACATGACGTACCAGTGTGTTGTATGCCATAGTACTTGCGCAGCACCAAGTGCAAAGTTGCCTGATGCAAATTAGCAGACAGCACTGCAGCGAAGGAGTATGAAATATGCAGTTTCCGTGCTTTCCATTTACCTTGCGCTTGGGCTCCACATGCAACAGTAGGTTGTTCACAATATCCAGGATCATGGCGTACTGAGCGGGATTTGTAGAAATCTCCAGGTCATGGTGAATAAGTGTGAAAGTGTCAGCAGCACCTGGGATCAAAAGTTAAAGAACATTGTGCTCTATTAAATTTGTGATTAAACAGTTACTATAACGGTATACAGGATTGGATAATTCTTCACTGGGTAAAGCACTGTTTGTTGTATAGCTATTTTAGCCATATTTTAGCAAACTAGGCCTGCCATTGTTCACTTGAGTCCAGATACATTTTATTCAGCATTGCTTTTGTTTTCTAGAATTAGCCACATTTGCAGTGTTGTTTTATTTTCTCTATTTGTTCTTTCGCCTAGGAAAGCATTATGTTCTTAATAAAACATTAATTTTACTTTGTGCTTACTTCAAGGCTACAGTTAGATAGGGTTTCTGGCAAAAGTGGTAAGCTGCATCTCCAACATTCACAGAAACACAGATACACTCCTACATGGGACTCTTTCTTAGAATGTCATCTGTTTTATTATAAAACACTCTTTGGTCCCATACACGTTAGAGGGAGATTCCAGCCAGGTGAAAAAGACTGTATGCTGATTGCCTGCGCTACAGCTGCTTGCTTAGACTGCCAAACCCCTGGCCTACATAGGGACGGTGTCTCTCTAGACTACAGGCTTCCCTGTTCAGGTATTGGGGAACAATGTCTTCCCAGGGGAGAAAACCTGAAGGATGGATCAGGCTTATCACACTGCACAGCCTAGGTAGGAAGGAAAATGTCACTTACCCAGTGTACATCTGTTCGTGGCATGAGACGCTGCAGATTCACATGCTTTGCACATCCCGCCATCTAGTGTTGGGCTCGGAGTGTTACAAGTTGTTTTTCTTCGAAGAAGTCTTTTCGAGTCACGAGATCGAGGGACTCCTCCCCTTTCGGCTCCATTGCGCATGGGCGTCGACTCCATCTTAGATTGTTTTCCCCGCAGAGGGTGAGGTAGGAGTTGTGTATTATAGTAATAGTGCCCATGCAATGGAGTAAATATGTATGTACATAATGTGGTTTAAAGTGATATATTTACAAATTTACAAATGTTCAAGATCAACTTCGAAACAGCTACAGGCTCCCGGGGAGGCGGATGGGCGCATGTGAATCTGCAGCGTCTCATGCCACGAACAGATGTACACTGGGTAAGTGACATTTTCCGTTCGATGGCATGTGTAGCTGCAGATACACATGTTTTGCATAGACTAGTAAGCAGTTATCTCCACAAAAGCGGTGGCTCAGCCAGTAGGAGTTGAAGTTGTTTGAAATAAAGTTTGTAGTACTGCTTGTCCTACTGTGGCTTGTTGTGTTGTTAACACATCCACGCAGTAATGTTTGGTAAACGTATGAGGCATAGACCATGTGGCTGCCTTACATATTTCAGTCATTGGAATGTTTCCTAGAAAGGCCATAGTAGCACCTTTCTTCCTAGTTGAATGTGCCTTTGGTGTTATAGGCAGTTCTCTTTTTGTTTTGAGATAACAGGTTTGAATACATTTAACTATCCATCTGGCAATGCCTTGTTTGGATATTGGATTCCCTGTATGAGGTTTTTGAAAAGCAACGAACAGTTGTTTTGTTTTCCGTATTTGTTTTGTTCTATCAATGTAGTACATTAAAGCTCTTTTGATGTCTAATGTATGTTGTGCTCTTTCAGCTACAGAATCTGGTTCTGGAAAGAACACTGGTAGTTCTACTGTTTGATTTAAGTGAAACGGTGATATGACTTTTGGTAAGAACTTTGGATTAGTTCGTAAAACTACTTTATGCTTGTGTATCTGAATAAAGGGTTCTTGTATGGTAAATGCCTGTATTTCACTTACTCTTCTTAGAGATGTGATGGCAATGAGAAACGCTACTTTCCATGTTAAATATTGTATCTCACATGAGTGCATGGGTTCAAACGGTGGACCCATGAGCCGTGTTAAGACAATGTTGAGGTTCCACGAAGGAACTGGTGGTGTTCTTGGTGGGAGAATTATTTTTAGGCCCTCCATAAAAGCCTTTATGACTGGGATCCTACAGAGTGAATGTATTTTAATGGATGAAAAAGCTAGCTTTGACTTTTGTAAGTGCAGTAAGTAGCTTACGATGTCTTTAGCAGATGCGTGTAAGGGTTGAATTTGATTACTATGGCAGTAATAAACAAATCGTTTCCATTTATTTGCATAGCAATGTCTTGTTGTAGGTTTTCTAGCTTGTTTTATGACCTCCATACATTCATGTGAAAGGTCTAGATGTCCGAATTCTAAGATTTCAGGAGCCAAATTGCTAGATTCAGTGATGCTGGATTTGGGTGTCTGATCTGTTGTTTGTGTTGAGTTAACAGATCTGGTCTATTTGGCAGTTTTACATGAGGCACTACTGAAAGGTCTAGTAGTGTTGTGTACCAGGGTTGTCTTGCCCAAGTTGGTGCTATTAATATGAGTTTGAGTTTGTTTTGACTCAATTTGTTTACTAGATATGGAAGGAGTGGGAGAGGGGGAAAAGCGTATGCAAATATCCCTGACCAACTCATCCATAATGCATTGCCCTGAGACTGATCCTGTGGGTACCTGGATGCGAAGTTTTGGCATTTTGCGTTTTCTTTTGTTGCAAATAGATCTATTTGTGGTGTTCCCCATCTTTGGAAGTAAGTGTTTAGTATTTGGGGTTGAATCTCCCATTCGTGGATCTGTTGGTGATCCCAAGAGAGATTGTCTGCTAACTGGTTCTGAATTCCTGGAATGAACTGCGCTATTAGGCGAATGTGGTTGTGAATCGCCCAATGCCAAATTTTCTGTGCCAGGAGACACAACTGTGTTGAGTGTGTTCCTCCCTGTTTGTTCAGATAATACATCGTTGTCATGTTGTCTGTTTTGACAAGAATGTGTTTGTGTGTTATTATAGGTTGGAAAGCTTTCAACGCTAGAAATACTGCCAGTAATTCTAAGTGATTTATGTGAAACTGTCTCTGTTGAGTGTCCCATTGTCCTTGGATGCTGTGTTGGTTGAGGTGTGCTCCCCACCCAATCATGGAGGCATCCGTTGTTATTACGTATTGAGGCACTGGGTCTTGGAAAGGCCGCCCTTTGTTTAAATTTATAGTGTTCCACCATTTAAGCGAGGTGTATGTTTGGCGGTCTATCAACACTAGATCTTGAAGTTGACCCTGTGCCTGTGACCATTGTGATGCTAGGCACTGTTGTAAGGGCTGCATGTGCAATCTTGCGTTTGGGACAATGGCTATGCATGAGGACATCATGCCTAGTAGTTTCATCACTATCTTGACCTGTACCTTTTGTTTTGGGTGCATGGCCTGTATTACATTGTGAAATGCTTGTACCCTTTGTGGACTTGGAGTGGCAATCCCTTTTGTTGTGTTGATTGTTGCTCCTAAGTATTGTTGTACTTGACACGGCTGAAGGTGTGACTTGTTGTAGTTGAGTGAGAAACCTAGTGTGTGAAGGGTTTCTATGACATACTTTGTGTGTTGTGAGCACCGTTCCTGCACGTTGGTTTTTATTAACCAATCGTCTAGGTACGGGAACACATGTATTTGCTGTCTTCTGATATGAGCAGCCACTACTGCCAGGCATTTTGTAAAAACTCTTGGCGCAGTTGTTATCCCGAATGGCAACACTTTGAATTGGTAATGTACCCCTTGGAATACAAACCTTAAGTACTTTCTATGTGAAGGATGTATCGGTATATGGAAGTACGCATCCTTTAGGTCTAGTGTTGTCATGTAGTCTTGTTGTTTGAGCAGTGGGATTACGTCCTGCAGTGTCACCATGTGAAAGTGATCTGATTTGATGTAGATATTTAATGTTCTGAGATCTAATATAGGTCTTAGAGTTTTGTCTTTTTGGGGTATGAGAAAGTACAGTGAGTAGACTCCTCTTCCTCTCTGATGAATTGGTACTAACTCTATTGCATCTTTTTGCAACAACGCTTGAACTTCTAGTTGTAGAAGATCTATGTGTTGTTTTGACATGTTGTGTGTTTTCGGTGGGACATTTGGAGGGAATTCTAGAAATTCTATGCAATAACCATGCTGGATAATGGCTAGGACCCACGTGTCTGTTGTTATTTCCTCCCAGTTTTTGTAGAACTTGGTTAGTCTCCCCCCCACTGGTGTTGTGTGTTGGGGATTTGTGACATGTAAGTCACTGTTTGTTTTGTGGAGTTTTGGGACTTTGGAACTTCCCTCTACTCTTTGGGAATTGTCCCCCTCTATATTGTCCCCGAAAAGTTCCCCGCTGGTATTGGCTCTGATAAGTGGGCCTTGTTTGTGAGGTTGTGGGTTCAGTGCTTTGTCCTCGAAACCCCCCTCGAAATTGTGATCTTTGAAATGTGCCTCTGCTCTGTGGGGAGTAGAGTGCGCCCATGGCTTTGGCCGTATCAGTGTCTTTTTTAAGTTTTTCGATAGCAGTGTCCACCTCCGGCCCAAACAACTGCTGTCCGTTAAATGGCATATTCAGCACGGCTTGTTGTATTTCCGGCTTGAATCCAGATGTACGCAGCCATGCATGTCTCCGTATTGTTACTGTTGTATTGACAGTCCTAGCAGCTGTGTCTGCTGCATCCATTGCTGACCATATCTGATTGTTCGAGATACTCTGTCCTTCCTCTACCACCTGTTGCGCTCTTTTTTGGAACTCCTTGGGCAAATGTTCTATAAAATGTTGCAGTTCGTCCCAATGAGCCCTGTCATATCTCGCCAACAAGGCTTGTGAATTGGCAATGCGCCATTGGTTGGCTGCTTGTGCCGCCACTCTTTTCCCAGCCGCATCGAACTTACGACTCCTTGTCTGGAGGTGGTGCATCTCCTGAGGTGTGTGAGTTCGCCCTCTTGCGTGCTGCACCTACTACCACAGAGTCTGGTGTTAACTGTTGTGTGATGTACACAGGCTCTGTTGATGGCGGTTTATATTTTTTCTCCACTCTTGGAGTTATTGCCCTTCCTTTGACAGGCTCTTCAAACACTTGTTTGGAGTGTTTTAGCATTCCAGGTAGCATGGGCAGGCTCTGGTACTGGCTATGTGTGGACGACAGTGTGTTAAATAGAAAGTCGTCTTCAATTGGCTCTGTATGCAGGCTAACATTATGAAACGCCGCTGCCCTTGACACCACCTGTGTGTAGGCGGTAGGGTCCTCAGGTGGTGACGGTCTGGCTGGATAACAGTGGGGACTGTTATCTGACACTGGCGCATCATAAAGATCCCACGCGTCTGGATCATCCTGACTCATCCCTGTATGAGTTGGGGATTGCATCATTGGTGGAGTGGCTACCGGTGATGGCTGTGGAGAGCGTTGTGGAGATGGTGGCGGGGTTACTTGTTTAGCCACCTTTGCCTGTGGCTGCTTGTCTTTCTCTTGGAAGGCAATTTTTCCATTTCATCCGAATCGGAGGGAGAGTACTGATCTTCCCCGTTTCTTTTTGGATGTGGAGCCTTCTTTCGGTGTAATCTGGCTCCATTGTCTCTAGTTCCTGTCCAAATCTATGTGTTTGCATTTGTGAGGACAGGCCTTGTTCCTCTGTGTAGGAACTTGTTTTCGGTTCCGAGGCCGGATGTTTCGGTAGCAAAACCTTTTCAGCTGTGTTTTTCGGCTCCGACGCCACTTTTTTGCTCTTCGGCGTAGTTATCTCTCGGTGCCGACTTGCTTCGGTGCTGCTCTCGGTGCCGAAATTGCTCTGACCCGGTGTCTCCGGGTCGAGTCTGCTCTGTGCTGGTATCTCGACCGGAGTCGGATGACTTCGACACATGCATGCCCTTTTTCAGTGCCGATGCTCGGTCACCTATTTTTCGGGTTAAGCCATGGCCTGGCGGCGGTGGTGTCCCCTGGGCTTTTGTGGTCTTTGCGTGAGTTTTGTGTATCGACGTCTTACTCACGGTTTTCGGCGTCTGTTCAGGATCGACCTCTTCCGAGTCCGAATCCTCGATGGAGAAGGCTTCCTCTTCTTCTTCCATCTGTTTTTGTCCTGTCGGCACCGATGCCATCTGTAGTCTTCTTGCTCTTCGGTCCCTTAAGGTCTTTCTGGACCGAAACGCTCGACAGGCCTCACAAGTATCCTCCTTGTGTTCTGGAGACAAACACAAATTACAGACCAGATGCTGATCTGTATAAGGATACTTGTTGTGACATTCGGGGCAGAAGCAGAATGGGGTCCGTTCCATTAGCCTTGAAGGCGCACGTGGTCGGGCCGACCAGGCCCTGCCGGGGAATCGAAAACCCCGAAAGGCCACCGGAGCTCTTCCAAATTCAGTGTCGATCTGTTGTAACTAACCCGATACCGAACGCAAACAATAACTGCAAATTTTCCGAGATTTTCACTAACTTTCCGAACCGAAACGCGGAGCGAAAAGGAACACGTCCGAACCCGATGGCGGAAAGAAAACAATCTAAGATGGAGTCGACGCCCATGCGCAATGGAGCCGAAAGGGGAGGAGTCCCTCGATCTCGTGACTCGAAAATACTTCTTTGAAGAAAAACAACTTGTAACACTCCGAGCCCAACACTAGATGGCGGGATGTGCAAAGCATGTGTATCTGCAGCTACACATGCCATCGAACAGATATATATATTACTCGTACTGACAGTATGGTGGGACTGTTTTTGTGTTTCAGTCTCCTTGTCACAATTTTGCTTCTATTGTGTTATCATCCTAGTTATTGCAATACATGCCATTTTATCTAGGATGCAGTTATTTCAATAAACCTTTATTGAACTATATTCTTCCTCTGTCTTTGCCTGCATGAGACTAATGTAACAGAGAACGGGACGAGATCTGATCGACCACAATTCCCTTGAGAAGTCTTTCTTGCCACAATCATCCCTGCTCTTGGGTGGAGATGAGGCGCTGCTAGTAAGCTGGAAAACCCAGATTAGGCCGACAGGTGTCACATGGTGTGGAACTGTACTCAGTACCCCACAATTCAGGTGATTCTGCCACCCAAATCCAATAGTCTCATTAGGATAATGAGAACCTATGTGACATGGCCCCACCAATGTTTGGTCAAGCACTAATCTTCAGATCCTCCTAAGTATCTCTAGCTCACTAAAGGCTAACGACACCTCCATACTATATACAGAGACATCCGTGGTATTGAGGATTTCCTCCTCAGTTAAGTAGGTAGTACCTATCTAACGTTACAGGTTGTTCAAGCTTGAACCTTAAAAGGATCAATCCCCAGTTGGTGTCCTTATCTCTGAACACACAAACTTTTACCATTAACATGGCGAACTGGTAGTAATTGCAGTAAATACGCAACCGCTCCTTACTGCACACTTATTGGAAAATGGCCCAACTGGGGACAAGTAACATTTGTTGTTGAGGCTCATCTAGCCTACAGAAGAGAAACATTTTATTCTAGGGTCACTTTTCCAGCAGTAGATGGGAACACAAACACATTTCATCACTATACACCTGCAAACATACCTGCACAATACAGCGCTTATGCATATTTAGAAATACCTTTATCTTATCAAGACCATAATAATTGGGTTGCTGGCACCCTACCACATACAATATTACATGTTAGGTTAGGTCATCTGGTCAATGATGGCCCGACTTGGCCTTTACTGGCCACACATATACCGCACCCTGATGCAACAACCTTAGCAGTAGTTAAGGTTCGCCACTTATATACAGAGCTCACTTGAATATACAGACTGTTAGTACAGTTTGCAAAGCAAACACTAAATACTAACCCAGCACGGGAATTTACACCAGGCATTGACCCGACAACTGTACATTCGATCATGGGTAAAGCATCCGTCAAGCAGGAAGAAATTCTGTTTTGGTTATCTCAAAAACAAATTCGCCGGAAGCAGTCTTTCCCTCATACGGGTCCTCAGGACAAACCTAGAATTCTCACTATGTGTTTGCCATTTGGGGTGGTTTGCACAGTTGAAAACTGCAACACATGGGGCACGGCATTTGCCACGCTCTATACTACGGCAAACAGTACACCAACACTTGCCAATCTTCCAGGGGGGTGTTAAAACAAATTCAAGATGAATACGGGGCTGCCCTGGTCCTGGATTTGGGGATGCAATTAATGGGCAATCAGTTTAAGCAACCTTAAAGGGGAAGCAGTTGCAGTGCACATGCGGTGCCGGGACATTCCTGTACAGGATCAAGAACGTAAGCTGCCAAAAATTATCACTGAGACCTACTCTAGTATTGGTCGAGATAGTCTAGGGGCCAGACCAATTAAACCACAATTACAAGGTAGATCAAATAAAGATTCTACTTAACAAGCACCTGAAGGTTCCAAAAAGCGCTGGGATAAAAAACAACAAACACCTAAAAAAGAAAGGGAGAGAATCTCTGCATTCGGAGACCACTCAAACTAGATATAATCTTAAAAATAACAGATATCAATATACTGCTACACACCAATCTCGTTCCTTTCAGGACTCACTGGAAAAACGTAGTGAGAGAGGTGGGTGGTTAGATCAGCGAACAGAGCACGTGAAACCGAGAAAGGACTCACAATGCTAGTCTGAAGTTTCTGTTAAGAAAGAAGAGAAACTTCCCAAACAAAAACCCCGGTTCAAAAAGAAAAAGGTGGCAGCAGTTGCAATATGACATGCCACTCAGAAATAGGACTTTACTGAAGAACAGGAAGTGGGCAATGGCAATGCTAGACAGTGCAGCAGAGGTCACAGTAGTTCGCCGGGATCTTCAAGAGCATCTGGAGGTGAAAGCAAATGATGACTTCTTACAAGTTGAGTCTGCAGACATGCATGTCTTCATGCCCGACAGAGTGTATAAACTAACTATACAGTTAGAGGGAGACAGTGAACGCACATTCGACTATCTTTTGGGACCGCGTCGTCACTATTTATGATATATTATTGGCCGAAAAAGATTGGCCACCAGAATTCGTCCGTGATCTCCCCTATGGAGAAGAAATTATTGAAAAATCTTTCTTGTCCCCTTGTTCCCAGAAAGCTTGTAGAAATTCACGCCATTGATCAGGCACCTGCGTTATACTGCAACCACGTAGGGTGGGATAAAGATTCTCCCTATCATGTAGTACCAATTGAGCTCCAACCTCAAACCTAATAAAACATTAAGCTAAAGCACCCATGAGGGAAATCCTCTAACAATAAGAAAACCAGGGCGTAAATGAACTCTTTCACAATATAGTGTGCAAAAAATACAAAATGAGCCTGGATATTTCCAACGGGTTCTTTTGCCAAAATATAGCACCTCAAAGTAGGGACTTAGCAAGTTTCAGCACTTTAGGCTTTTGGAACAAATTCTACCGACTGCCACAATGGTACAAAAACAGTCCAGGACTGTTTCTCAGTTAGGGTTACATCTATTTTACACAACAGTAACCCAGAGGTGTCGTCATACGTGGATGATATCTACCTTACGGACGACGATGTCATGCAACATATAAAACAGGTAGCCTGCATTGTTGTGTGATTTGCCGAATTCGCCTACAAATTCAATAAAAAAAAAAAAGAGCCTTCCTTAGTGTCCTGTTTTTGGGATACAAACTGTTGGATAAAGGCAAGAGCCTTGCTCCCCAATTTTTAGAAAAATGTGCACAATTACAACCACCAAACAATAAAAAAAAAAACCTGTCCTAATTGGGGTTTTAAAATTTTGGTAGAACATACATTCCAGATTATGAATAACGCATTAAACCATTATATGACTTAATACGTCCTTACTTTACCAGCAAATTCTGTACAGTGGCACACACACGAATTCTCAGAGCTTTGCAAACAGATATGCTGGCAGCACAACACTTACACATGAGGGACAATAAAACACATTTGGTTATCAGAGTAATTGCTGGTGCCATTGGTTTCACCTATGTAACTTTCAATGAGGGTGAGACAGTCCCTATTGCATACAAATCGCATTGGTACTCAGCAGCTGAACAACGCTTAGCTCCCACTGAGAAAATTCTCACTGCTATACAGATGGCTGTCATCAGAGAGGGACCACTGGCCCAGGAGAAACGCATCATTGTTATATCCCCCCTTCCAGCCGTTACCAAAGCTAGCGTTCCTAACGCTAAAGCATTACATCCGCATTGGATCCAATGGGCAACGTCTCTGAAGGCCACTGATGTTGACTATATTTTTTATTCAAAATTACAAACCCAAGAGTTTTTTCCAATATGAACTTGAATATCCAGTTCCAGCAAACACATTGCCCATTGAACAATATCAGACAATTTTGTATACTGATGGTTCAGTTCAACCATCAATAGTCCAGAGAGCACTTAATCTGCCCTGAAGGTCCCTAGTGGGCGTACTTCATACGAATGCCTGTTCACAACACAAATGTATGTTTCTGACCTTGACGGTCCTGGCGCGGAGGCAGCAGATACACCTTTTGACATAAATGAACGTGTCACTGTCTTGCAGGACTTACAACAGTTCTGTGACAACGCATCGACCAGTGCTGCCTTCCTTGGGAATAAGGGATGTACCAATAACATCTACCGGCTGGATTCCATAAGTAGGGGATCTAGTGCTTGAAAAGATTGCTGTGAAAAACAAATTTGGTCCTTCCTATTGTGCACCGGTTCCAGTCCTGGGAATACACAGTACCAGAACTGTCACCCTACCACCGCTGCCTGGTTCTAAAGATAATCGCTTCGTCTCCATTGACAATGTCAAGCTACACCATATGGCCGATCCTGGACAACAGACCTAGGGGACTCTTGGGTAGTACCCGAATGCCTCTTATTACAAACCAGGATGTTTCTCTACAGGTTTTCAGCAGCAACGCTGACACCTTTCCGAGCTTGGGGAGGGTGGACAATGAGCTTCCATTGGTTCTACTAACTTCTACTGCAAATCACAATAACAATATTGATCGATTTTATTCAAACTCTACGCAAACGGATGGCATAGTCTACTATGAACCAAATGAGGGAGACTTCTGCAGGTTCTCCTCGTTTAAACAAGGATTGAGTTTTTGCACAAACTGCTTCTGTATATTTTGCCAATATCAACGACACATTAACTGACTCATCTGCCTCTACTGCAACAGAAATGTCAAGAGCACGTAAGCTGATAACTTGGGTCATTCTTCTATGGAACTATCTATGGCTTTTATTAACGTATTTGCTTTCCTCCTTTGGATTGGCTTTGTCACTGCTTTCTTCTTACTGATACATGGTCATTACCTTCCTGAACGATCTACAGTTGAACTGGTGGATGAGGTCTTAAAATCAATTTTTTCTTCTCACACAGTCCATGGAGACTTGTCCCTAGTGAACATTTCCGCTATTTCAATTCCTGATGGGACTGTTTGGGATAAAGTATTATTGGATATATATGGCCCGACGGAGGTCATTCAAATTCCATATGTATTCAAACTTTCCAAACGATGTAAATTACACCCAGAGTGGTTTCTGATGATTGGGATGTGAAAACAGTTGATTCTATGATGTCAGACTTACAGCATTATATAGTATTTGAAAATGAAGATGGGTATCAATCCAAAGAAAATTATGGAGACATGATTGGTTATAATTATTATGGACATAATTTTATTCACAGAGCAAGTACCCCAAAGACTATTTTTAATTATACACAGTCAGAACACTGTCTGACTTCACTAGTGGGGAGTTCCAAAACATATACTGAAAAGTTTGCATATTTCTCTGGTACAATGTTAAAAATGCTTAGTCATATTATTTTAAATTGTCAGTGATGGAAAGTCAACATGTTTTATTGACCAATACAAAATTAATTTATTCTGATTCCTTTGTTTCCCGGTTGGCTATTCAAGTCTATGATTACTGGTTGAAGTTGATAGATTTGAAAAGTGTGCGGGGAATTAAAAATTGGCAAATAAGGGGAAAGGATGCTTTATTTAGAGCATGCATGATACCTTTTCAAATTTTATTTTTGAATGAAACTGTACAATAAACAAGTTGTTTAGGCTTAGCAAAGTTTAAGGAACTGAATGCGCCCAGTATCGCTACCCCTACAAACTTTTACAAATGGCAAACGTAAATAAATGCATCTGAAAATCAGCTCGATGACAGGGTCCAGAATGGCACATTTAACGTCACTTTCACGTCCAGGTGGGTAGTTATTGTGGCCTGTAGACACCAATGGTTGCCTTACAGATTTTGTAAATTCCACCGTGGATTTTAGAATAAATAGGCCAGTCCCTTGCTATGCGTCCTCAGAACACTTGGGTATAGTGACAACATATAGTGTAAGTAAATTATGCCAGCAATGGTTGAAAAGTTCCTCACTAGATACTGTTAACCCCTTCGCTGCCAGGCCTTTTCCCCCTCCTGTGCCAGGCCTTTTTTTTTGGCTATTTGGGGCAGTTCGCGCTTAGGCCCTCATAACTTTTTGCCCACATAAGCTAGCCAAGCCAAATTTGCGTCCTTGTTTTCCAACATCATTGGGATTCTAGAGGTACCCAGACTTTGTGGGTTCCCCTGAATGAGGCCAAGAAATTAGCCAAAATACAGTGAAAATTTTGTTTTGTTTTTAAAAAAATGGGAAAAAGTGGCTGCAGAAGAAGGCTTGTGTTTTTTTTCCCTGAAAATGGCATCAACAAAGGGTTTGCAGTGCTAAAATCACCAGCTTCCCAGCTTTCAGGAACGGGCAGACTTGAATCAGAAAAACCAATTTTTCAACACAAATTTGGCATTTTACTGGGACATACCCCATTTTTACGATTTTTTGTGCTTTCAGCCTCCTTCCAGTCAGTGACAGAAATGGGCGTGAAACCAATGCTGGATCCTAGAAACCTAAACATTTCTGAAAAGTAGACAAAATTCTGAATTCAGCAAGGGGTCATTTGTGTAGATCCTACAAGGGTTTCCTACAGAAAATAACAACTGAAAAAGAAAAATATTGAAATTGAGGTGAAAAAAACAGCAATTTTTCTCTACGTTTTACTCTGTAACTTTTTCCTGCAATGTCAGATTTTTGAATGCAATATACCGTTACATCTGCTGGACTCTTCTGGTTGCGGGGATATATAGGGCTTGTAGGTTCATCAAGAACCCTAGGTACCCAGAGCCAATAAATTAACTGCACCCTGCAGTGCGTTTTCATTCTATACCGGGTATACAGCAATTCATTTGCTGAAATATAAAGTGTGAAAAATAGCTATCAAGAAAACCTTTGTATTTCCAAAATGGGCACAAGATAAGGTGTTGAGGAGCAGTGGTTATTTGCACATCTCTGAATTCCGGGGTGACCATACTAGCATGTGAATTACAGGGCATTTCTCAAATAGACGTCTTTTTTACACACACTCTTATATTTGTGAGGAAAAAATGTAGGGAAAGACAAGGGGCAATAACACTTGGTTTTCTAATCTATGTTCCCCCAAGTCTCCCGATAAAAATGATACCTCACTTCACTTGTGTGGGTAGGCCTAGCACCCGCGACAGGAAATGCCCCAAAACACAACGTGGACACATCACATTTTTTTTAAAGAAAACAGAGGTGTTTTTTGCAAAGTGCCTACCTGTAAATTGTGGCCTCTAGCTCAGCCGGCACCTAGGGAAACCTACCAAACCTGTGCATTTTTGAAAACTAGAGACCTTGGGGAATCCAAGATGGGGTGACTTGTGGGGCTCTGACCAGGTTCTGTTACCCAGAATCCTTTGCAAACATCAAAATTTGGCCCAGAAAACACTTTCCTCTCATTTCGGTGACAGAAAGTTCTGGAATCTGAGAGGAGCCACAAATTTCCTTCCACCCAGCATTCCCCCAAGTCTCCCGATAAAAATGGTACCTCACTTGTGTGGGTAGGCCTAGCGCCCACGAAAGGAAATGGCCCAAAACACAACGTGGACACATCACATTTTTTCACAGAAAACAGCGGTGTTTTTTGCAAAGTGCCTACCTGTGGATTTTGGCCTTTAGCTCAGCCGGCCCCAGGGGGCCCCCCAACCCCCCACACCCCCGGGAGCAACCCTTGCTTATGGGGTCGCTCCCCCTGCGTGACATTGGCTCAAAAAAAAAAAATCCCCGGTGCCTAGTGGTTTCTGCCCCCTTGGGGGCAGATTGAACTAAAATCGTCCGATCTGCCCCCAAGGGGGGCAGAAATGGTCTAAATACAATTTGCCCCCCAGGGGAGCGACCCTTGCCTAATGGGTTGCTCCCCACCTCTAAAAAAAAAAAAAAAAAAAAAAAAAAAAGAACACACAAAAATAACATTTGCCCTGGCTGAGCTTCCAGCGTGATGGGAGGAGGCCCTCTGTGATTGTCTGCGCGCGATGCACGCTGACGTCACGGGGGGTGGGAGGGGTGGAAGGTTTTCTCATCCAAGGCACCCGGGAACCGGTGCCCTGGACGAGATCACCTCGCCCAGGGCACCGTAGGGGTTAAAGAACTCCTCAGTCTCCTGCGTAACAAAACAGATTTACAGTATTTCCCGTTAGGACCCAGAAGACAATGCAGAAAACGCTTCTTACATGCAGTGTATAATGACATTTGGAAACTTTCCCAACAAGAAGCGGCTCCCCGGTTAAGGCAAATTGATCAGGAAAATTACATAAAGCATTAGCCGTTGTAGAAAAAGGGATTAACACCTTGCCCGACAGGACATACACTTTAAATAACATTGTATCGTCTGCAATAGGCATAGTACAGAGTGAAATGTCATCTTTACACCATGGACAAAGTCAGATAAGGTCCATTATGCAGCTATGTTGAACACTACAGACACTAAAACCAGGTCGCGTTCCCTGGCAACAAGTTAGCGCAAAGGACATATTTTCAACATTTAATTTAACGCAACACCAAATAATAATGGCTAAGAACTTATTTCATGCTATACATAGAGAAATTAGGAAAGTTGACTTTTACTGTGGCTGAAATACCATCTGCTGAATGGCTAGTACATTGGGAGATAAATCTACCTATTTCAACACTTCAATTCACATCTTGCTTCTAATACATTCCAGTAGGCAGATATGAAAGGTTGGGCGATAGTTACATACACCCGGTGTAGGAGCTTCCCTTTTCGTACAAATGTTTCAATGCCATGAAAGAGGTCTTTCTTAGCAGTAGTGAATAAGACACTTCTGTGAGCCATTCAATGGTTTGTAAACAGCTGCCCTTGCGCCTCAGCTGCAAACTTGGCTTGTTATCTGAAGGGACTTCCAGTCCCCTTGATTACACCTGCATTGTAGATGCTCTCAAATAGCAGCTATGTGCTCCTTAACAGTGAGTGGAATGCGAGTCAGAATCTCTCATGTTGTTTCTGTCTCCCAAATTGTCACCCTTTGCGGGAATGTCCTTTTCCCTCCTACACAACAAGGAGTAGCAGACATTTGGCCTTATATTGCTACTTCTGATGTGAATTTTGAGAAGTTGAGCAGACTCAAGGCTTTATTGTTTCAAAAACATGTGGTGCTTACATCTGAAGCAAGACCTATGAGCTTCAAATTGCAAGGTCATCAGCAGAAATTCAGTCCCTTTTAAGCACACATTTTCAAAGGCACTTGGGTAAACTTGAAGGATGAATATTCAACGTGTCCAGTACTACTGGAATCGCACATATTTTTAAGGCTGTTCGTTCTGGTCTCGTTCACACTTTCTTTTCTATATTTGGCTTAATACACTCAATACTTTCAAGTGTTTTCGGGGGATCTCAGATTATTTTGGCTATAATAGGTGGCATCTTACTGTTGCTATTTTTTCTGCACAATGGGTGTCCCTTACGCAGCAAGGAGGACTGAAAGAGCTTCCATCAGCGCAACTGCGTCGTGAACGCATGATGCAGTATTTAGGAGCACCACTCCTGGAACAACTGGAGTGCGACAGGTCTCTATCATTCTGACCTGTTTTGAATTGTGTGCAGCCTGTGTTTCAATGCCTTTTCGAATGTGCACTTATAGTTTGATTTTCTACACAGCACTTACTTTCAATGAACGCTGATCTGTTGATGTTCTCGATCAGGGCTCATTACCAGACATGCGCGTTGAGGGTGCGTTTGCTACGGGAAGCTGTCTATGAGTTGCCCTTTGTGGATAATGCGCCTCTTAACTCAACATTGGGCACAACACGGAATGCTGCTGCCTCAGCTGGGGCTCAGGCTTTGGAACACTAGTGCTCTATGGTTTTCCTTGGAAATGATTTGGATATTTTATCACCTGCCAAAGTGGAACATTTCCTGGCTTCAATTGTCCCGGACATAATTGGCGATTTTAAAAATGACACTGACTTTTGAATTTGGTTTTATTGGCGCCACTATGGAAGTTTAATTGTCCATTTTTCTTCCATGCTCAAGTGTCTTAATTTGTCATTATTGACATTTATGTTTATATGCTTTTATAAACAGATTTTATTAGGCTTTATTTTAATTTAAGCTTTAAACCACCTTTGAACCGGCATGGGGAGGGTGTTGCATAGCTATTTTAGCCTTATTTTAGACACGTTATGTTAGCAAATTAGGCCTGCCGTTGTGCACTTTGGCCCAGAAACATTTTATTCAGCATCGCTTTATTTTTTCAGCATTAGCCACATTTGCGATGGTGTTTTATTTTCTCCATTTATTTGTTCTTTCGCCTAGGAAATCATTACGTTCTTAACAGAACATTTATTCCACTTTGTGCTTTCCTCAAGGCTGCAGTTAGATAGGGTTCCCAGCAAAAGTGGTACGCTACGTCTTTCTTAGAATGTCAACAGTTTTATTATAAGAACACTCTTTTGTCCCATACACGTTCGAGGGAGAATACAGCCAGACAACCACAACTGCATGCTGATTGCTTTCGCTACAGCTGTTTGCTTAGACTGCCGATCCCCATGGCCTACATGGGGACGGTGCCTCTCTAGACTACAGGCTACTGCTCAGGTATGGGGAATCATGTCTTCCCAGGGGGAGAAACCTGAAGGGAAGGTTAGGCTTATCACGTTGTGCTCTAACATAGCTTAGGTAGGAAAGATATATTTATCACTCCTAGTGACAGTATGGTGGGACAGTTTGTATTTTACTCTCCGTGTCACAATTTTGCTTCTACTGTGTTTTATCATCCTAGTTAATGCAATACATGCTATTTTATCTAAGATGCAGTTATTTCAATACACCTTTATTGAACTATATGCTGCCTCTGTTTCTCTTTGCCTGTGTGAGACTAATGTAACAGAGAAAGGATTGAGATGTCATCGACCGCAATTCCCCTGAGGAGTCTTACTTTCCATGCGTCCGGTTGCCACAATTATCCCTGCTCTTGGGTGAAGATGAGGCACTACTAGTTAGCTGGAAAACCTGGATTAGGCCGACAGGATTCACATGGAGTGGAACTGTACTCAGTACCCCATAATTCAGGGGATTCTGCCACCCAAATCCAGCAGCCTCATTAGGATAATGAGAACCTACCCGACAGCAATAAACAACTACACGGCATTCACCATATTATTTCCACATTCCAAGTTATTCACTGATTTTTCCCTTACTGAGATCCTGTGTATTTAGCCCACCCCTTACTGATATCCTTTGTTCATCTCCAGCCTTTTCCAAAAATTGCTGATTTTGCGGTCTCAACCTCTCCCCTAAATAGCAATACTTTGGCAATTTATGCCATTCACTGAGATTCTGGATGCATTGTACATCCCCAGCCACTAAGATTCCTTCTGCACTCTCAGTTTCCTTATTCCTTTCTAGTCCATCACCAAGATTGCATATAAAATATTATCACTAACATTTTCTGAATGATGCCACTGTTTTACCCACTTACCGGGATGCCCTGTGCATTGCAAGACCTTTGGCTGCTCTTTCTATCCTTATCCTCATCGCTCCACTGAGATTCTTTGTGCTTTCCAGCAACTTATTTAAAGTTCCCGGAACATTCCAACTCTTTGGTGCACTCCTTATTCATATACAGCTGTAGCACATTCTGAGCCCTCATTGAGATTCATTGTATAATTGCAGTCCCCGACTGGGATCCTCAGAAATATTTTAACCGCTGAAATTACTCTCAGATTCTCAGCACAAGCAAAATGTTACTTACCCAGTAAGCATCTGTTTGTGGCATGTAGTAGTGTAGATTCACATGCTCTGCATATTCCTGCCATCTAGTGTTGGGTCTGGAAGTGTGAAAATTGTTTTTCTTCAAAACGTCTGGTCATCAACCCCATTGTTAGATAATTTTCCAGCAGGCAGGTGTGAATGGAGTGTAGAGTAAGAATAAAGTGGTGTCCATGCAAATGAAAATGTAACTGAAAGGCAAATAAACTGCAACGGCCACAGGTGTTTGGGAGTAGGACGGGTGCATGTGAATCTACAGCACTACATGCCACAAACACATGCTTACTGGGTAAGTAACATTTTCCGTGTGATGGCATGTGCTGCTCTAGATACACATGCTCTGCATAGACTGTAAATCAGTGCCCTCCAAAGGTAGTGTCTAACCTTTGGGTGTTGTAGTTGTTTGAGTAATTGCACATAGCACTGCCTGTCCTACATTGGCTCGTTGACGTACTAAAACATCCACAAATAATTTTTGGGGAAAGCTACTAGATACAATTCACTATCCATCTGACTATACCTGATTTAGATATGTGGTTGCCTTTGTGTGGTGGTGAGAAGGCAACACAAAGTCTTTCTACGATAGTCTGGTTGAGGGAAATAAATTGGAATTCAATGGATTGGTTGAGATGAAACTGAGATACAACCTTAAGTAGGAATTTAGGATTGGTACAAAGTACCACCTTATCTTTGTGTATTTGGAAGAAAGGTTCTTCTAAGGTTAAAGCCTGGAGATCACTAACACACCTAACTGAGGTGATGGCGACTAATAATGGCACTTTCCAAGTTGAAAATTGAATAGGGCATAATTGTAGGAGTTCGAATTGGGGAACCATGAGTCCTGTAAGTACTCCATTAAGATTCCAAGAAGACGCAGGAGTCATCCTTGGTGGAATCACCTGTTCAAGCCCTTCCATTAAGGCTTTAATAACTGGAATTTTGAAATAAGAAAGATCTTGCCTATTCTGTAGGTAAGCAGCTGTTGCAGCGAAATGCAAACCTATAGAAGTGTAAGCTAAGTTTGCCTTCTGCAAGTGAAGTAGGTAGGAGACAATGGCCCTCATTATGACAGTGGTGGTAAAAACCACCTACCGCCACGGCAACCAAAAGACCGTCGCCTTGACTACCAGCGGACCGCCATATTATGACCGAAGTCGGAATTCTGCCAGAAGGATGGCGGAATTCCGGCTACGGTCATGGCAGCGGATGGCGGTAAGGTGACGCTGCTGCCAGCAGCAGCGCCACGCCAGTAGACCGCTGGAGACCTTATGACCCATGATATGGCCTGGCGGTGTTCTGTTGCCGGATACTGCTGCTGCCAGCAGCGCCCTGTCCCGTCTCCTGCCAGAGGACCCCCTGAAATCAGGTAAATTGGGAGCTCCAACAGGGGAGGGGTTGGGGGGATTGTGTGTGGGTGTGTTTATGTTTGTGTGTGCATGAATGTGGGTGGGCGTTGCGTGTGGTATGTGTGTGGATGTGTGTGTGTGTGTATTGTGTGCATGCATGTGTGCTTGTATGTATGTCAGTGTGTGTAGATGTGTGTGAATGGATGTATGCATGCGTGGGTGAATGTGGGTATGAGTGTGTGTAGGATGGTGCATGAATGTGAGTATGTCGGGGGGTCTGGAGGGGGAGTGGGAGGGGGAAGGAAAGACCCCTCTCAGTGACAGGGAAGGAATTCCCTGTCACTGATACTGACTACCGCCATGGTTTTCGTGGGGGTAAAGAAGCCACGAAAACCATGGTGGTAGGCAGGGTCATAATCCAGCAGGTGGGACAGTGACGGCCGCCTGGCTGGAGGTTGTAGTCTCCAGCCCGGCAGCTGTTACTGCGCTGGCGGATGGAGTGGTACATTGGCGGTTTGGCTTGAGCCAAACTGCCAAATTCATATTTTGGGGAAAGGTACCCCCAAGCCTGTTGGCAGTACTTTTCTCCAAAATACCGCCGTCCACCAGGGTCATAATGAGGGCCAATGTCTCGTACTGTAGCTTTAAAAGGGTCGATTTGTTTTCAATGGCAATAGTAAACAAAACATTTGTTTTGCTGCATAGCATGCTCTAGTGGTGGGTTTGTGTACTTCCTCAAGGATGTCCACACATTCTTGGGGCAAGCTAAGGTATCCAAACTCGGACTACAAGAGCCTAATTGCTAGATTTAGTTCCTTGCGATTGGGTGCATGATTTCTCTATGGTTCTGAGTGAGAAGGTCTGGTTTGAGGGAAAGTTTCTCATGAGGAACAACTGATAGTTTGAGGAGGGGGCGCGAGAATCAGGGCTGCCGAGCCCTTGTGGGATCCACTAGTATTAGTGTGAGGGATGTTTGCCTGAGCTTCCAAACCAGATACGGAAGAAGGGTGAGAGGTGGAAAAGCGTAGGCAAATATCCCTCACCAGCTCATCCATACAGCATTGCCCTTTGATTGTGGGTGTGGAAACCTGGAGGTGAAGTTCCGGCATTTTGCGTTGTCTCTATGTGGGCATTTTGCTTTGTCTCTGTCTGGCATCCTCCACCTTTGAAAGTAGGGGAGTGGGACTTGTCGGTGGAGTTCCCACTCCAGGACTTGCTGCCGCATCCTGCTGAGAAGGTCAGCAAAATTGATGCGTGTTCCTGGAAGATGTTCTGCTAACAGATATATGTTGTATTGGAGAGCCCAACACCAGATTGTCTGCAATAGCCGAGGCAACTATGGAGAATGCCCTCCCGATCCGTTTTTGTAAGTAGTCCATTTGGATCAAGACAACCTTGACAATCAGGTGATGAGTGAATGCTTTCAATGCTAGGTGAACAGCAAACAGTTCCAGGTTATTTATTTGGAGACCCTGGTGTTTGGTATCTCAGAGACCTTGTACTGTGAGAACCTGAAGGTGGGCACCCCAACCAGTCTGTGATGTGGCCGTTGTCATTATGATTGGAGGAACAGGGTTGAGGAAAGGCTGCCCTTTTAACAGGTTGTTTTTGTTCCACCACTGCAAATATCAATGAGTGCAGCTGTCTGCCAACACTAGAAACTACAACTGACCATGTGACTGAGACCACTGTTGTGCTAGACATTGTAGTGGATGCATGTGTAGTTATGCATTCAGCACTATGGCAATGTACAAAGCCATCATAACTAAAGTCCCATAACTGACTTGTTGATTGGCTTGGAAACAGGATATTTGTGTTTGAACATTTTTTATTCATGCTGCATTGGGATAAGCTAATCCAGGCTGTATATTTAGAATAGCCCTTAGATAGGGCTTAATCTGCAGAGATTGAAGGTGGGATTTTTGGAAAACGATGCTAAAGTCTAGTTGATTTAGCAAATCTATGGTAGTTTGTGTGATAGACATAGTGGAGGAGTCCTTTCTTTGATGAGCCAGTCGTCTAGTTGAGAAAAGACATGAATGTTTTGTCTGTGCAAATGTGCTGCTACTACTGCTGGACACTTTGTGAATACGCAAGGTGCAGTAGTGACTCAGAATAGAGGAACTTTGAACTGACAAAGGTCAAAACCCCGAAACCGGTCCCAGGATGCTTGTTTCTGGTTCAGGGAGGACCTGGTCTGGCAGTTCAGGCTGGACTGTTCCCATTGGGAACAGGGTCAAGACTGATTTGCATATGGCTGGGTCCAAATTGGAATGGCATGGTGAGCAAAAAAACGGATGGATTAAACCCAGATCTGTGACTGGGGGTGAATGTTTTATTTGTTCTGCATTCCGTCCATCAACTGTTGTTTTTGCAATCACAAATATGAGGTATTGTGATCTGCTGGATGCATGGGAATGTGAAAATAAGTGTCCTGTAAGTCTAGTGCTGAAAGGAAATCGCCTTGTTGGAGAAGTGGAGTCACGTTTTGGGGAGTGTCCATGTGTAAATGCTCTGACACGATGTAGCGATTTAATAGCTATAGATGTAGTACTGCCGTAAAGAACTGTCCTTTTTGGGATTAGAAGTATAGGGAGCATACTCCTGAGCCTAGATGTTGTGTAGGGATGGGTTCTATTGCTCATTTGAGTAAGAAAGCTTGAACTTCATGTTTGAACAGGGTTAGGTGTTTCACGGAAAGTTTGTAAGTGCAAGGTGGAATATTTGAAGGTGTGGAAATGAGCTCCAGACAGTCACTATGTTGGATCCGATGAATTGCTATGCCAGATACGGATGAACTGTCCCCCAGACAGGTGTGAAATAGTCGGGGGGATGGAGAGGGAGTCACTGCTTTGTGGCAGGCGTTGTGCCATGTGGTGACACACTTTTGCCCCTCTCTTTTGTGTTATTTCCCCTGTATGTGTCTCCGTAGTAACCTCTGAGAAAGGGCTGATGACTTTGTCCTCGGTGATAAGAGGACGAGGTGTCTGAGGATGTTGTCTTGGAGTCTGGCTTGTAGGATCGATGACGAAAGGAACCACTGGTACTAGTGTTTTGAAGTTTGCCCATGGAATTTGCAACATTGGTGTCTTTAAAAAAAAAAAAAAAAAAATTTGACTGCTTGGTCAACTTTAGGGCCAAAAAGGTGTTACTTATCGAAAGGAACATTTAAGAGGGTTTAAGTTTGATACATGTAGCCAAGCATGATAATGTAGCAGGACAATTGTGTTTAACCCCCTGGAAGCTGTGCTAGCAGAGTCTAAGGAAAATCTAATTGAATTATTAGAGATGAGCTGTCCTTTAGTATCTCTCCTGTCCTGTTTTCCGATGCTCCTCCTGAAGGTATTGGAGGAGTCCCTGCATCTCATTCCTATGAGCAAGATCATACCTAGCTAACAACCCCATAGTATTAGCTATAAGCCAGTTATTGGCGGACTTTGCTGCAACACGCTTGTCAGACACATCAATAAGCTTGCTGTCCTGGTCAGGAAGTGGAGCATCACTGGCAGCTTGAGAATTCGCTCTCTTACAGGCATTGGATACCACTAAAGAATCAGGTGGGATTTGCTCTCTAATACAAATACAGTCAGAGGGGGAAGCTTCATATTTTTTATCCTACCATTGGTGTGATAATAAGGGCCCTTACAGGATCTTAAAAGATATCATCTGTGTGCCTCAACATTCCTTTGAGCATAGGCAGGTACTGTGCTGTCCTATTTGACGTGCAACGGGTCTCAAATAAAAAGTAATCTTCTATGGGCTCTTTATGTAAGGGTAACTGGTGTAATGTAGCTGCCCTACCAATAAGCTCCTGGAAGGAGGTGGTGTAGTTTGGAAGAGACGGCCTAGAGGTCAATGTCAGATTGTGGGTCGACATCGTAAGCTGACCAAGGATCAGATGGTTGTGGTGCATCAAATGTATCATCCCCTGCCCCATGCTCACCAGTGAGTGTGTGGGGAACCCTGAGGGGTGATATCTAGCTGATAATTGTGTGAATGAGGGGGAGAGGGTAGAGGTGGTGTTGTAAGTGGAAGAGAGGCTGGTGCAGGAGGATGTAAAGGGATAGAGTTCTCATCAGTCCTCTTTTCCTTAGTAGCAGACACTGGCAAATCGTTGGCATCTTCAAAAGAAATTTGTCATTTGGATGAAGAATTTGTGTTAACAGTCTGCCAAAATACATTCAGCTTGAGGCTATATGTGAAACAATTTTTGTCTGGCATCAAGCTTCTCCTCCATTCTGTGAAGAATTGGTTCAACCGAAGCACTTAATTTCTATTTCAGTGCCGGTCAAGGAGTCACAGAGCCAAGGCGATCTTGTGTTTCGGTGCCGAAACGATCGATGCTGAAGCTAGACGATGCACACCTTTGGATGTCGAATGTGGAGAAGACGTGATCGGTTCTAAAGGTGAAGCTGATCAGCTTCGCACCAAGGTGGTCAGCTTAGGCTTCTGTTTTGGTGCTGAGCCCGAGGGTGGGGCATCCTAATCAGATTTTTAATGCAGACCATAGCCTGTTGGTAGTGGTGGCCCGGAAGCCGTCATTGCAGAGGAACTTGGATGTTTTTAGATGGCAGGATGGGGATATTAGTACTTGCAGTATGCTGACCAGGTGAGAGATCCTGCAGTTTGAAGTCTGTCTCTACCTCCGAGTCTGAACCCTTGATGGAAAAGACCTCTTCTTCAGCTGCAGAGGCCACGTGGAGTTCCTCCTCCTTAGATATCCTGTTGTTGGTAGATATTGAGTGCATCTTCGACCTACTATCTCTGCATGTCGCTGCAATGTGCTTTTCAGTCCCGTAGTGTGTTTTTAGACTAACGACTGCCAGGCCTTGTAGTCCCCTTCTCTGTGGTCAGAGACAAACAGATTGCAGACCTGATGTTGGTCAGACCCTGGGAACTTTGCATGGTATTTTGGGCAGAACCAGAAAGGAATCAGCAGGGCATTATTTAGTTCGAAGGAACAGAAATGGTCGGCCTGAAGGGCGCGTCCCAAAGGGCCTCTGATTGAGAGCATGGATCAGACGGGCAATGTTTTCTGGGTCTCAAAACATGGAAAATGGGGGCAAATGCTTTCGATAACAATACCGACGAGATGGTGTGGATCCCGAATGGACATAGTCTGAGAAACGGTTTCGACCCAGAGCAAAGTGATACACGACCAGAAAACCGCAGAAGAAAACAATCTAACAATGGAGTCGATGGCCATGCACATTACCTGCAAGAGGATGAGTAACTACACCTCATGACTCGAAAGTCTTTTTGAAGAAAAACAACTTGCACAGTTTTGGGCCCAACTGTAAATGGCAGGAGTATTCAGAGCATGTGTATCTATAGTCACACATGCCATCAAACAGGTAATTTCAACATGTGTCTGTATCACTCTCCTGACTCTCACAGAGATATGTGAAATAAAAAAAAATTGCCTATACTACATATGCATCTCATTTTCTGGTCATAACTATTTGTGTGTATCCTATAATAAAATGGTGGCTTCAAGAGGCAACAATAGTAGCATTTGTTCCCCTTTGCATCATGGAGATAGGCTTTATATTCAATGATCTACTTTTAAAAATGTAGGGAATCAATAATAGCATACCTCAACTCAGGGGACCCGCAGTTAAACTGTACATTTTTTGCAGTAGTCCCAATTAACAACACAAGATAAAGGGGTACCCTTCTTTCATACCCGGGGACGATCTACGTTGATTAATCTTTAAACCAAAGTGGCACTGGCTATGATCAGACTCAGGGCACATGCTCATATCAATCTTGCATTGGATACAGGGTATTTGCACATACATGGCATTAGTTTGCACAAACACATCAGCACAAAGTCTGTACTAATCTCTACCTATGTTAAGTGGGACAACAGAATTCCAGCCTGAACATAATGTTCTCTCTGCTACTGCATATTTGCACAAATGTAGCTCATTTCTCTTATTAAAGTGAAGCTGCAAGCCGGCTTCAATTTCACCTGGGTACTGAGCATTTTTCACAAGCAAGGCATAAATGTTGTACTCTGTCAAAAAAACAAACCTGCTTTAAAGACATTTTGTAATCAGCAATGATAAGCATATTTTATGATGATGTTCTAAAATGTACTACTTGTATTTTGTTGAGCCACAAACCCCAGTTCAACCCCTTGGTGCTACCATCCTGGCCACTGCGGGCTGCAGCACAAACTGCAAAGTTTTCCTATTCTCTCTGGGCATGGTGTAGTTTAACGCAGCGACCTGTTATTGTTGCTTCAGTGTCGCAGGTGTGTTCCACGATGCCTGCTTCTGTTTTGGGTACCACAAGTCTCCACATGACGACCTGTAAAAGGTTCTTAGGCATTTCGGAGTGCCATGGTTCCAATGCTGGAACCGCAGCTCTATGATAACATCCCTCGGGGCCTACAAACTTACCTTTCAGCCAACTCCAAGGCCCGGAAGCCATGTTCTGGCAGGTCCTCTTCCCATACTCCTCAGTCTTGTTCCCAGAAAGCCTAGGGGAGGGTTTTCACTAAACCATTCTAAGATGGCGATCTTTCCTATCTTTTTCATTACAGTTTCCCTATCAAAGATGGAGGCCTTTACTTTCTACTGCATTACGTACTGTCCAGGAGTACATAAAAGGGATACATCTTTCAGTTTCCTTGCAATGCAAAACTCTGTGCTTCTGCTGGTGTATCCTCACTCTCATTGGTGCATCCTGCTCCTTCCTGGTGTACCTCATTTCTTGTTGACGCTTCCTGTTCTTTTGAAGTCTTCTGTTATTGACTTGAGTTCTTTCTCCTGCTCTGGTTCCTCCTTACTGGTATCTTTCAGCCACTCCTTGATCATCTTCTTGTGGCCGTTTTCCTTCTGGAGTTCCTGCCTGCAGTAGAGGTTTTTCCCTATGTTTTTTTTCCTCTTTGGGACTCCTTCTGGAGGGCACAGTCTTCTCTTACGTTCTCTGTCGGCAGCACTGTGGCTATTGGAAAGGGTTGCCCTTACCTCAGACAGACCAGAACCTTCAAGAGCCGACATCGAGAACTGTCACAGTGCATCAAAGTTGGAAGGAGAGGTACTGATTGTGACAGATTGCAACGCCCAAAAGCCTGTTCTGGTCATGACCCTATGGATGTTTTTCAAGCTGCAACTCAGAAGGGTCAGTAGAGACAGCAGAAATCTTAGTGCAGACTGTTCAACAACGAGCCGAAGACTACAACAACTGTGAGTTGAAAATTTCTAGTTCTAGCAACCAGGAGGTCGGGTGTGCTGATAGTCTCTACTACCACTCCTCCTTTTTCTGGTGATTCGAACAAGTTGAAGAAATTCCTGGAACCTTTAACAGTGTTCTCCACTTTCTGCCCAGCCCATTTTTCAGAAGTGTAGGGAAATGGCTCCCTGTTGCAGTTACCCCCTACTGTTTGCCTGATATTGATGCTGACTTGACTGAGATGTGTGCTGGAACACTGCTAACCAGGCCCAGCACCAGTGTTCTTTCACTTAAAAATTTACCATTGTTCCACAATTGGCACATCCCTGGCACACCGATAAGTCCCTTGTAAAAGGTACCAGTGGTACCAAGGGCCCTGTGACCAGGGAAGGTGCCTAAGGGCTGCAGCATGTGTTGTGCCACCCTAAGGGACTCCTCACCTAACACATGCACACTGCTATTGCAGATTGTGTGTTAGTGGGGAGAAAAAGGCAAATTCAACATGGCATCCCCCTCAGGATGACATGCACACAAAATACTGCCTGTGGCATAGGTAAGTCTCCCCTCTAGCAGTCCTTACAGCCTTAATGCAGACTGCACTATACCACAGGTGAGGGCATAGCTGCTTGAGCAATATGCCCCCACAGTGTCTAAGTTTATTCTTGGACATTGTAAGTACAGTGTGGCCATATTAAGTATATGGTCGGGGAGTTTGTCAAAACGAACCCCACAGCTCCATAATGGCTACACTGAATACTGGATAGTTTGGTGTCCAACTTCTCAGAATAATAAACCCACACTGACGCCAGTGCTGGATTTATTAAAAAATGCACAGAGGGCATCTTAGAAGATGCCCCATGTATTTCACCCAATCCTTCAGTGCAGGACAGACTGGTCTGTGCCAGCCTGCCACTGAGACGAGTTTCTGACCCCCTGGGGTGAGAGCCTTTGTGTCTGAGGCCAGAAACAAAGCCTGCACTGGGTGGAGGTGCTTAACACCTCCCCCTGCAGGAACTGTAACACCTAGCAGTGAGCCTCAAATGCTCACGCTTCGTATTATAATGCCCCAGGGCACTCCAGCTATTGGAGATGCTAGCACCCTGGACACAGGGCCCACTTTTGGCAGCATGTCCAGAGGAGATAATGAGAAAAAACAAGGAGGAATCACCCAACAGTCAGGACAGCCCTTAACATGTCCTCCATCTGGGTTTTGGAGGATTCCCACAATGGGAATAGGGATGTGCCCCCTTCCCCTCAGGGAGGAGACAGTGTCCTTAAGGACAGTAGCCATTGGCTACAGCCCCCCAGACCTAAACAACCCCCTAAATTCAGTATTTAGGGACGACCCTGAACCCAGGAAATCAGATTCCTGCAACCTGAAGAAAGAAGGACGGCTAACCTGAAAGCCCTGCAGATACGACGGAGACACCAACTGACATAGCCCCAGCCCTACCGGCCTGTCTCCAGACTCAAAGAACCTAAACAGCGACACATCCAACGGGACCAGCGCCCTCTGAGGGCTCAGAGGACTGACCTGCACCCAAAGGACCAAGAACCTCCTGAGAACAGCGGCACTATTCAGAAACAGCAACAAACTTGCAACTTTGAAACAACTTTAAAGCGAGACTCACTTCCCACCAGAAGCATGAGTCTTCACACTCTGCACCCGACGCCCCCAGCTCCAGTTCAAGACAATGAACACTGCAGAGAAGACTCCCAGGCGACTCCAACGAGGTGGACACCCTGAGTCGACCCCTCTGCACCCCCACAACGCCTACAGAGAGGATCCAGAGGATCCCCCTTACTGCGACTGCCTGGCAACAAAGGATCCAACGCCTGGACCAAGCACTGCAACTGCAGCCCCCAGGACCGAGAGGAACCACCTACCAGTGCAGGAGTGTCCAAGCAGGCGGCCCTCATCCTAGCCCAGTTAGTGGCTGGCCCGAGAAGACTCCCTGCGCCCTGCCTGCATCGCCTGGTCCCCCCATTGCTTTCTATAGCAAACCCGACACCTACTTTGCCTACTGCACCCGGCCGCCCTTGTGCCGCTGCGGGTGTGTTTTGTAGGCTTGTGTGTGTCCCCCCCATGCTCTACAAAACCCCCCTGGTCTGCTCCCCGAAGACACAGGTACTTACCTGTAAGCAGACTAGGACCGGAGCACCACTGTTCTTCATAGGCGCCTATGTGTTTTGGGCCCTCCTTCGACCTCTGCACCTGACCGGTCCTGTGTTGCTGATGCTGTGGCTTTGGGGTTGCCTTGAACCCCCAGTGGTTTGCTGCCTATGCCCAGGAGACTGACTATGTAAGTGCTTTACTTACCTGAGAAACCTAACCAAACTTACCTCACCCAGGAATTGTTGATTTTTGCAGTGTCCACTTTAAAAATAGCTTATTGTCATTTTACCAAAACTGCGTGTACTACTGTTTTAAATCAAAGTTCTAAACTTACCTGTGTGAAGTACCTTGCATTTTATGTACTTACCTCAAATCTTGAGGCTCTAAAATAAATTAAGAAAATATATTTTTCTATATAAAACCTATTGGCCTGGAGTTAAGTCTTTGAGTGTCTGTTCCTCATTTATTGCCTGTGTGTGTACAACAAATGCTTAACACTACCCTCTGATAAGCCTACTGCTCGGCCACACTAACACAAAATAGAGCATTAGTATTATCTAATTTTGCCACTATCTACCTCGAAGGGGAACCCTTGGACTCTGCACACTATCTCTCACTTTGAGATAGTATACACAGAGCCAACTTCCTACACCAAGCTAGAACCAAGGTTGGTTATCTGATTACCGCATTGTCTGGTCTTGCACTGGCGTGGGTGCTTGATTGTCCAATTATACGGTCTTTGTTGCTGCTTTCAAACACATGTTTGAAAGACCTGGCTTGTAGACCTCTGCCTAGGAAGCCTTGTGTGTGATCCAGCAAGGCAATCAGGATGTCCTACAATAAATAACTTGTTTTAGACAACTAGCTGCAGAAAACACATGGGTGGAACGAACTCTGGTAACTCTTTTTCGCAGAGGTTTGCAAGACAAAGTCAAAGATGAGTTGGTGCACTCACCTCGAGCTGATATCGTGGCTGGTCTCTGAGATTTAGCACTGTCCATAGAACCCAGCCTCCATGAAAGTCAGTTAGAGAGACGTAAGCCGCATGTCCTGCCAAATACAGAAATGAAACGTCCTAATATGCATCAGCCTGTTGCCTCTCAACTCGAAACGCCTCCTTCGACTGGTGAGGAACCTATGCAGATAGGTCTGACCCAAGGATCTCTATCCGGAACTGAACGAGAAAACAGAAAACTAGGATTGTGTCTATATTCTGGTTCTTCTGGTCATACGATTCGTAATTGTCCTACTCGTCCATCAAGGCTGACCAGAAATGCTGGATCCTGTCCTCTGTAAGAAGGGAGAGGACGGGATAGTCTGAAATACCTTCAATCTGCTCCTCAAATTAAATTTCCAATTCTCTTTTTCTACTAACTATGCTTCTGTGTTTACTCTCACTATTTGCTATTGCTTTTAACAATACCTACTGCTTTCTTTGCTATTTACTGATTGCTATAATAGTGTGTTTACTTACCTCCAGTTGGGGGATTGCCTATTCAGTATTCTAGTATTTGTGTTACTATAATAAAGTACCTTTATTTTTGTAACACTGTGCGGTTATTTCATGTATGATAGTACTATGTGACTGTAGTGGTATTGCATAAGCTTTGCATGTCTTCTAGATAAGTCTTGGCTGCTCATCTACAGCTACAGCTAGAGACCCCTGGCTTCCTACACTTCACTAATAGGAGATACCTGGACCTGGTATAAAGTGATAACACCAGAAGTGCTCACCACACACCAGGCCAGCTTTCTACAATGGGGAACCCCTTGTGCCCCAATACCCTGGGGCCCTAAGTACCACACACTAGGGACTTATAAGGGAGCACCAGTATACTAATTGTGGAGTGTACAAAAGTCCTAGGCAACCAAATTTAGAGGGAGACAGCACAATCACTGGGGTCCTGGTTACCAGGACCCCAGTGAAAAGTCTACGCACACTGATAGCAGGCAAAAAGTGGGGGGTAGCGATGCCAAAAAGAGGATACTTTCCTACTCTAATGCTCCTATTTTTCCAAAGATTCATGGATAATGTATTAGTGGATTTTCTGAATCAGATCGTAGTGATATATTTCAATGACATTCTGGTCTATTCTGTGGTTCCAGAGCTACATCATGCGCAAGTCACTCAAGTCCTGGAAAGTTTACATCAGAACAGTTTGTGTTGTAAACCTGAAAACTGTGAATTCACCAAGTCTGAGGTGGAATCTCTGGGTTACTGAAACAAAAAAACGGGAATCGCCATGGATCCACGAAAGGTAAAGGGCTATACTAGATTGACCTTTGCCTTCAACTATTAAAGCAACCCAATGCATTTTGAGACTGTCAAATTTCTATCACCACTTTATTGGTAATATTGCCCACTGAAGAAATTACATTACCCAATCCCTAAATAAGCAAGATCTCCAGAAGGCGTTCAAATGGACAGAGGCTGCAGAAAACACTTTTAAATCCTTGAAAAGGGCATTCACTCAGCCCCTTTTTACACCATCCTGATACTACAAAAAAAGTAAAAACGGATGCTTCCAACAGGGCAGTAGGGGCTGTCCTCCTCCAGAGACAACATGATGGACTAGAGCACCTGTTTTTTACACATCACTTTTTGTCAGATACCGAGAAGAATTACTCAGTTCTCGAACATGAACCGTCAGCCATGAAATTAGCCTGTTGTGAATGGAGGCAGTTCTAAATGGGTACGAAGGAACCATTTGAGATTCGAACAGACCATAGGAATCTACAGTGTCTTCACAGCATCCAATGCCAGAACAGTCACCAGGCCCGTTGGGTGTACTTTTTAGCCAATATGATTTCACCATTTACCTATATACCAGGATCTTGGAACAACCTGGCTGACACCCTATCCCGCTGTTGTCTGGAAAGTCATACCCTTTCACAACAAAACATCACAGAACCACAACGCATAATTGGCACCGTTCAGTCATTTCTCGATAGGGCCCAATTGGGATATACCTCCTTAACCAAAGAAGGTTGAGAAAATATAACCAATAAACTCAATTAACAGGATAAACACTATTACAAAGAGAAGGTGTCATACCTCCCTACTAAAGAGGTACAGCTATAGGCCTTAGAGGTGTGCTATGACTCTCCCACTGCCGATCACCGTGGTTTCAAGCCCTGGAATTGGTACTTCGCTCCTTCTGGTGGCCGTCAGTAAGAGAAGATACTGAGACCTATGCATCTTCCTGTCCTGTCTGTGCTCAGGCCAAACCCCCTCACACCTGACAAGTAGGGTTGCTTCAAACTCTGCCTGTTCCTCCAGCACCATGGCATAAGGTGTCTACTGATTTCATTATCTCCTTACCTTCATCTGCAAGAAACCATGTCATTATGGTGACTATACACTCATTCTCAAAGATCACATATTTTACAGCTTTAAGTAAACTACTTACTACACAAGATTTAGGAAATATCTTCATACAAGAGATCTTTCGCCTACATGGTCTACCACAGGTCATTCTATCTGACCAAGGCCCTTAGTATATATCACAGTTTTGGAAGCATTTTGCAAATCCTTTTACATACAGGTAGCCTAGTCCTCAGGGTTCCACCGGCAGACCAGTGCTCAGACCAAACGCTTAAATCAGAGTTTGGAACAATATCTTAGCTTCTTATGCAATTCTACCCAAAGTGATTGGTCATCCTACCATTGGCAGAATTATCCTATAACAACACTGTCTAAGGCCACCCCCTTTTTCTGTCTATAAGGTCAACATCCCTGGATGAACCCCTCCTCTGAACCAGACATCGCCATAACCATCCCGGACTGCTATAAGATCACCTGCAGAGACTACACCAACCGACCGGGAAGAGGGATCGCCATAGTTCACAAGAACAACATCATACTCTCGACCATCACCGAAGACGCCCTCGACCCTGCCAAACACTTACATTTCCAGATTCACATCAACGCCAACACCACCCTCAGAGGCACTCTCGTCTACAGGGCCACCGGCCGCAGTTCAGTGACACCATCGCCGACGTAATCAGCGCTCACGCCCTTGCTTCTACAGACTACATCCTCCTCGGCGACCTGAACTTCCATCTCGGGAACGCCAACGACAGCAACTCCACCGCCCTGCTTGCCAACCTCGGTCTCAAACAACTCGTCACGACACCCATCCACCCACTCTACCGGCCACACGCTCGACCCAGTCTTCTCCGCCAGCAGCCACGTCACCTTCAGCCACACCACCGAACTCCACTGGACCGACCACCGTTGCATCCACTTCACCTTCAAGAAACCTACCACGCACCACCCCCCACAACAGATCCCCCACCGCAGCTGGAACAAGATCACTGAAGTCCAACTGATCTTCACCCTCGCCTAAGCACCGCCACCCATCACCACTGACCCCAACACAGCGGCCCTCAACTTCAGACAATGGATAGACAACTGCACCAACACCTTTGCCCTGATCAACAAACCCTCCAACAACCGCAACAGCACTAAGGTCATCTGGTTCACCACCGACCTTCAGGCCTCCAAGCGGGAGTGACGAAAACTCGAGAAGAAGTGGCGCCACGAACAAACAGAGAGCAACCACACCGCCCTCAAGAACGCCGTCCGCAAGCACCACCAGCTCATCCGGACCACCAAGAGATCCTTCTACAAGGAACGCATTGACAACAACGCTCACAACAGCAAAGAGCTCTTCAACATAGTTAAGGAACTCACCAACCCCAGGTCCTGCTCCAACGACACCCCTCCTTCGCAAGACCTCTGCGACTCCCTCTCCTTCTTTGACCGCAAGATCACAGACATCCACAAAAGCTTCAACACCTCGACCCCCATGACAGCCACTGTCACCACTAACCCCGACTCACCGGACCCCAGCCACACCAACCTCCTGTTCTCCTGGACCCACATCAACGACGAGGATACCATCAAAACCATGAGCACCATCCACTCCGGCTCACCTTCCGACTCCTGCCCCCACCATGTCTTCAACAAAGCAAGCTTCATCATCGCCCCCCAACTCCGAATGAACGTCAACAGCTCCTTCGAAACCGCCACCTTCCCAGGAAGCTGGAGGCACGAAGAAGTCAACACCCTGCTAAAGAAACCCAAAGCAGACCCAAGAGATCTCAAGAACTACCAGCCCATCTCCCTCCTACCCTTCCCGGCAAAGCTCATCGAGAAAATAGTCAACGGCCAACTGACCCACTTCCTTGAAGACAACAACAAGCTGGACAGTTCTCAATCTGGTTTCCGTAGCAACCACAGCACCGAGACCGCCCTCATCGCCGCGACCGACAACATCTGGACCATGCTCAACAAAGGCGAAACTGCGGCCCTCATCCTCCTAGACCTTTCGGCTGCCTTCGACACCGTCTGCCACCACACCCTTCGCACGCGCCTCTATGACGCAGGGATCTGCCACAAAGCTCTGGACTGGATCACCTCCTTCCTCTCCGGCAAAACCCAAAGAGTCTGCCTCCGTCCCTTCCTCTCTGAAGTCACTGAGACCATCTGCGGCGTTCCCCAAGGATCCTCACTCAGCCCGACCCTTTTCAATAGCTACATGGCACCGTTCGCCAACATCGTCTGATCACACAACCTCAACATCATCTCCTACGCCGATGATACCCAGCTGATCCTCTCACTCACCAAGGACCCGCCAATTGGATGGAGAGCAGCCGCCTGAAACTGAACTCAGACAAGACGGAGATCCTCATCCTCGGCTCCAAACCCTCCGCCTGGGACTTCTCCTGGTGGCCGGCCACCCTAGGAGCCGCACCGATGCCCACCGACCACGCACGCAACCTAGGTTTCATCCTGGACTCAACATTCACCATCACCCAGCAAGTCAAAGTTGTCTCATCTTCCTGCTTCAACACCCTCCGTAAGATCTTCAGGTGGATCCCCACTGAAACCAGAAGGACAGTCACCCAGGCCCTCGTCAGCAGCAGACTGGACTACGGCAATGCTCTCTACGCGGGAATCACGGGCAAGCTCCAGAAAAAAACAGCAACGTATACAGAACACCTCCGCACGCCTCATCCTCGACATCCCACGCCGCAACCACATCTTATCCACCTGAGAGATCTACACTGGCTCCCCGTCAACAAGAGGATCACCTTCAATCTCCTCACCCACGCTCACAAAGCACTCCACAACGCCGGGTCTGCTTACCTCAACGAGCGACTCACCATCTACGCTCCCAACCGTCAACTCCACTCCGCCAACCTCGCCCTCGCCACCGTTCTTCACATCCACCGAACTACAGCCGGCGGCAGATCGTTCTCCCACTTCACTGCCAAGACCTGGAACTCCCTCCCAGTCCACATACGACAGACCCAGGACCTGCTGACCTTCAGGAAACGCCTCAAGACCTGGCTGTTCGAGCAGCAGCACCTCACCCCCTCACCCCCCCTCCCCCTCAGCACTTGAAACCATAGCGGGTGAGTAGCACACTCTACAAATGACTGACTGATTGATTCATTCATTGAACATCCCAGGGATTTTCCTTCAGTCTTACACAACTGTTTTTGTTATAGCAGCAGCTTCTTTCATCAGACATCTCTAAGCCATCAGAAAAGTCTGCTGATGCCCTTCGATGTCAGTCCCCATCATATCAGGTTAAGGTTTGTCTCTCCTCCAAATTTTACCCTCATCGTCTACCACTTAGCAAATTCAAACCACACTTTTATGGTCCCTACAAAGTCACTCAAATGATAAATACAGTGTCCTTTTGTCTACAGTTGCCAGGTACCTGGAAGGTATATCCTGTGTTCTATACCTCACAACTGAAACCTTGTCACTGACCTCTAGAGGAGGGACTTTTCCTGACCTCCTCCTGTCTTGGTCAATAGTGTTCCCGAGTAAGAAGTACAGGAAATCTGTGATTCCCAGTTCTTAAGGAATGCTTACAGTTCCTGATTCATTGGAAGGGTTACCCTCCCAGAGAGGCGTCTTGGGAAGATACAGACTCTGATCATGCTCCCATCCTTGTCCGTCAGTTTTTCCAGCTCTTTTCTGCTAAACCCTGGGCCTCAGAAGGGGGGGGATCTACTGTTGGGCTGTGGTTCGACCTCTGGCGCTACCATCCTGGCGGTTGCGGGCCACGTGCGAACAGTGATGCCTCCATCTTCTCTACGAGCACGCTGCACTTTAAAGCGGTGGCCAGTTGTTTTTTCAGCATCACGGGTGTGTTTTGCGCACTGTAGGAAGTTGGTTCTGTATATACTATGTCAAAGTAAAAGATAGTGTGCACAGAGTCCAAGGGTTCCCCTTAGAGGTAAGATAGTGGCAAAATTTGATAATTCTAATGCTCTATTTTGTGGTAGTGTGGTCGAGCAGTAGGCTTATCAGAGGGTGGTGTTAAGCATTTGTTGTACACACACAGGCAATAAATGAGGAACACACACTCAAATACTTACTCCAGGCCAATAGGTTTTTATATTGAAAAATATATTTTCTTAGTTTATTTTAAGAACCACAGGTTCAAGATTTGCAGTAAACACTTTAAATACAAGGTACTTCGCTTAGATACTTTAGGAACTTTGAATAAAAGCAATATCATAAACAGTCTTTGTAAAAATGGCAATAAGCTATTTTCAAAGTGGACACAGTGCAAAAATCAACAGTTCCTGGGGGAGGTAAGTAAAGGTTAGATTAGGACGTAAATAAACCACTTACAAGTCTCAGTTCTGGGGCATAGGCAGCCCACTGTTGGGCGTTCAAGGCAACCCGAAAGTTACCACACCAGCAGCTCAGGGCCGGTCAGGTGCAGAGGTCAAAGAGGTGCCCAAAACACATAGGTGCCTATGGAGAACAGGGGTGCTCCGGTTCCAGTCTGCCAGCAGGTAAGTACCTGCATCCTTGGGGGGCAGACCAGGGGGGTTTTGTAGACCACTGGGGCGGGGACACAAGTAGGCAAACAAAAAACACACCCACACGGGCAGCCGGGTGCAGTGTGCAAAGCAGGCGTTGGGTTTTAGGTAGGAAACAATGGAGGGGCCCGGGGGTCACTCTAGCGGTACAGGCAGGCACAGGGGGGGCTTCTCAGGACAACCACCACCTGGGCTAGGCAGAGGTTCGTCTGGGGGTCACTCCTGCATTTAAGTTCGGTTCCTTCAGCTCCTGAGGGCTGCGGGTGCAGTGTTGGTTCCAGGCGTCGGGTCCCTTGTTGCAGGCAGTCACGGTCAGGGGGAGCCTCTGGATTCTCTTTGCGGGCGTCGCTGTTGGGGCTCGGGGGGGGGGGGGTCGTCTCTGGTTACTCACGGGCTCGCAGTCGCCGGGGAGTCCTCCCTGAGGTGTTTGTTCTCTGAATCTCGAGCCTGGGGCGTCAGGTGCAGAATGAGAAGTCTCACGCTTCCGGCGGTAAACGTGCAGTCTTTGGAAGTTGCTTCTTTGTTGCAAAGAAGTAGCTGGTTTTTAACAGGGCCGCTGTTCACTGGAGTTTCTTGGTCCTTTAATCCAGGGCAGTCCTCTGAGGCTTCAGAGGTCGCTGGTCCCTGACGGATGCGTCGCTGGAGCAGGTTTTCGAAGTTGGAGACAGGCCGGTAGGGCTGGGGCCAAAGCAGTTGTCGTCTTTCTCCTCCTCTGCAGGCTTGTAGGTCAGCAGTCCTTGTTTCTTCAGGTTGCAGGAATCTGGTTTCCTAGGTTCTGGGGTGTACCTAAATAATGAATTTAGGGGTGTGTTTAGGTCTGGGAGGGCAGTAGCCAATGGCTACTGTCCTTGAGGGTGGCCACACCCTCTTTGTGCCTCCTCCCTGTGGGTAGGGGGGCACATCCCTAATCCTATTGGGGGAATCCTCTAAACTCAAGGTGGAGGATTTCTAAAGGCAGGGGTCACTTCAGCTCAGGACACCTTAGGGGCTGTCCTGACTGGTGGGTGACTCTTCCTTGTTTTTCTCAATATCTCCTCCAGCCTTGCTGCCAAACGTGGGGGCAGTGGCCAGAGGGGCGGGCATCTCCACTAGCTGGGATGCCCTGGGGCGCTGTAACAAAAGGGGTGAGCCTTTAAGGCTCACCCCGCCAGGTGTTACAGTTCCTGCAGGGGGAGGTGAGAAGCACCTCCACCCAGTACAGGCTTTGTTCCTGGCCACAGAGTGACAAAGGCACTCTCCCCATGCGGCCAGCAACATGTCTGGTGTGTGGCAGGCTGGCAGAAACTGGTCAGCCTACACTAGAAGTCGGGTAGGTATTCAGGGGGCATCTCTAAGATGCCCTCTGGGTATATGTTACAATAAATTGCACACGGTCATCAGTGTGCATTTATTGTGCTGAGAAGTTTGATACCAAACTTCCCAGTTTTCAGTGTAGCCATTATGGAACTGTGGAGTTTGTGTTTGACAAACTCCCAGACCATATACTCTTATGGCTACCCTGCACTTACAATGTCTAAGGTTTTGCTTAGACACTGTAGGGGCATAGTGCTCATGCACATATGCCCTCACCTGTGGTATAGTGCACCCTGCCTTAGGGCTGTAAGGCCTACTAGAGGGGTGACTTACCTATGCCACAGGCAGTGTGAGGTGGGCATGGCACTCTGAGGGGAGTGCCATGTCGACTTAGTCATTTTCTTCCCACCAGCACACACAAGCTGTGAGGCAGTGTGCATGTGCTGAGTGAGGGGTCCCCAGGGTGGCATAAGACATGCTGCAGCCCTTCCAGACCTTCCCTGGCATCAGGGCCCTTGGTACCAGGGGTACCAGTTACAAGGGACTTACCTGAGTGCCAGGGCTGTGCCAATTGTGGAGACAAAGGTACAGTTTAGGGAAATAACACTGGTGCTGGGGCCTGGTTAGTAGGGTCCCAGCACACTTTCAAATCATAACTTAGCATCAACAAAGGCAAACAGTTAGGGGGTAACCATGCCAAGGAGGCATGCAGCGGCCCCTAAAAGGGTCTTTGGCAATTCGGAGTGCCGCAGTTCCTGTACTGGAAACACAGCTCCATGATAACATTCCTCTGGGGCCTACAAACGAACATTTAAGTGATTCTTAGGCCCGGGGGCCATGTTCTGGCAGGTCCTCTTCCATTAGTCTTCAGTCTTGTTCCCAGAATGCCCTGGGGAGGGTTTTTACTACACCATTCTAAGATGACGATCGTTCCTATCTTTTTCATTAGAGTTTCCCTAACAATGATTGAGGCCTTTACTTCCTATTGCATCACTTCCTGTCCAGGGGTATTATAAGGAGCTAAATCTTTCCTTTTCTTTGCATCGCAACACTCTCTGCTTCTGCTGTTGTGTCCTCGCTTCAGTTGGTGCATCCTGCTGGTGTATCTTTGTTTCTTGTTGGTGATTTCTGTTCTTTTTTTGGAGTTTTTTTTGGAGTCTTCTGTATTGACTGGAGCTCTCGTCTCTTGCTCCGGTTCCTCCTTGCTGGTATTTTCTGGTCTCTCCGTGACCTTCTGGAGTTAGTGCCTGCAGTTGAGGTGTTTCCTTACTGTTTTTTTTTTCCCCCTCTTTGGGACTCTTTCTGGAGGGCACAGTCTGCTCTGATGTTCTCAGTCGGCAGCAACGAGGCCTTTGGAAAAGGTTGCCCTTACCTCGGACAGACCAGAACCTACAAGAGCTGACGACAGAACTGTTACTGCACATCGAGTTGGAAGGAGAGGTACTGATCTAGACAATATTATTTAGAAATTGGTATGGTTTTAATTAAATGAAACAATAAAGTGAATTGACTTTTAAAAATGCACTGACTGGATCTTGCTAAACTTTTTTAAGGGGCACCCTGTCGATTACTGCCCTTTGAAAAACTGCATTGTCTGCTTGATTTGCAATGAAAAAATAAAAAGTGGAAACAGGACAGAAAGTTGTCAACAACAGTAGTCACCGTAAGAGGATAGCAACAGAAATAAGAATAAGAGAGTGGAAACAAAGTTGGGAAAATGGAGGGGAAGTTAAGGGAGAGGGAGTAGGTCTCTCAAACAGAATATACTCCTGAAAATAACAAACTAATTTAAATTGTGGGTATTGTGAAGATTGTGAGAAAATGAGTTAAAATTGGGTGGTATTTGCTGTCCATCACTCATGTATTCATTTGTGTTCTAAGTGCCTTAGTAGGTTGTGTCTTGCAGGAATGCAGTATCATTCCTGGTTTAATGTTCTATGATAAAGGAAATCTGACAAACAGAAGATCGACAAAGCAGACACCACTGAACCAATAATGGGAAAAGTTATAGTGCTTTCAAATGACCAATTCTTCAGGTCTCTAAGAAGGTAAACAAAAACATTCAGATCTCAATAAAAGAGGAGGAGAGAAAGAAAACATAACTGTATCAGTTCCCCGCCCCTTTGAACGTACCTTCTTGCTTTTTTAGTAGGTCCTCCTTCTCTGGAACCTCTGTAGTGTCTGGTGGGTTTATTTGAGTGGCCACCTCAGGGTCAATGTCGTGGCTGTAGCCAATGTAATACATGCGACAATTGCAGCGTGAGATGATCCTCTGCACCTGTTGGGTCTGCTGGGCCTCAGCAGGTTGATTCCAGTCTAAGAAAATTATGCATAGAGTTCAGTGGATGGCTCTGCAGAAATAGGGCACGTGCAAGCAAACACAGCACACCTCAATTTTGGTTTTACCTACAAATAAATGCTCTTTTAGACTGTTTTCTCTTTTCCCTCTTAATGTTCTATGACAATGATTCTAACGTCAGCTCATTAAAGGAAGGCGGCATGTAGGAAAGTGATGTGTGAGGGGGGTTGGGCATGCAGGGGGATGTACTAAAGGTAGGGGTATGGTGTGTGTGTGTGAGAGTGTGTGTGTGTGAGAGTGTGTGTGTGTGAGAGTGTGAGAGTGAGTGTGAGTGTGTGTGTGTGTGTGTGTGTGTGTGTGTGTGTGTGGTGCAGTTGTAAAAGTGACCTGCACCAAATCTTCTGATCTGTTTGAAAGAAAACAAGATTAGTTTTAAGGTCATGTACACAATTCCTAAAATGTCTTTTTCACCCAAGAACTAACATTTGCTTCTAGAAAATGCTGTAAATTCAGCTCTGACTTCTGTTTTTGAAGCAGAGAAACCAATTAGATAAGTTCTATAGTAACATACGGGTGGACTAAACTGGCCACCGTTTTGAAGCATAAGGCCAGAATGAGCCTACTCCACAGTATAGCTTGAGTGTTCATGAAAAATAAGCACAATCAGAAAAAAAAGATATCCTTGCTACAGCAAGACTGGTAAACACCCAGACCAAGAGGACAACCAAGCTAAAGAACTGAATTTCCAGCAAACCACAAACTGCAGCCCTTATGAAGTAGCCAGCCTACCTAAAGTACAAGTTACTTACCTTCGGTAATGAATTATCTGGTAGAGACATATTCTAGTTGCAGATTACTTACCTTAGAATTTCCCCCAGGCGTCAGACTGGATCCGGAGATTTTTCTTTGAGCAAGTTGTTGGTGTCATTCTCGCCGTGATGATGTCGGGAGTAGTACATAGACTCAGTGCAGTGACGTCAGTTTCTTTTAACGACTTTCCATGCCAAAGCGCAAAGCTGCTACAAACACTGAGATTGGTGCTCCAGAGCTAAGGACCTAAAGGGGGGAATCACTGTCCCTCGAAATCAGTTTGCAAGCGGGGAGGATGGGGGGGGGGGTCTAGTCAGGGGGGTTTAGTCGGTAAGGAATCTCCAACTAGAATATGTCTGTACCACATATTTAGTTACCGAAGGTAAGTAACTTGCACATCTGATAGACTTCTAGTTGCAGATTCCTTAACTTAGAATAGATACCCAAGCAATGCCATCCTCTGTGGTAGGCTGCGAACCAAGATCATACTAAAAAGTCCTGCAGGACCGAATGACCAAATTAGCCATCCAGACGGACCCGACTGTCCAGGCAGTAGTGCTTGGCGAACGTATGTAAGGATGCCCACATAGCTGCCTGGCAGATATCCAGGACAGGAACTCCGCGTGCTAACGCAGTGGAAGCAGCAGTTGTTCTTTGGAATGAGCACGCAAGCCCTCAGGGGGTTGCTTCTTGGCCAAGGCGTAGCACATCTTGATGCACAGAAGTACCCATCGAGAGATGGTACGTTTTTGCAGCGCCTTCCCTTTCTTTGCACCCACATACTAGACAAAGAGTTGATCATCCACCCAGAAATCTTTAGTACGATTAGGATAGAACGCCAACGCTCTTTTTGGGTCCAGACGTAGGAGTGTCTCCTCCTCATGGGAAGGGTGTGGGAGTGCGTAGAAAGTAGGCAGGGTGATGGACTGGCCTACATGAAAAGGCGTAACCACCTTTGGAAGGAAGGAAGCCTTAGTGCGCAACACCACAGGGTGCACAGACAAGTATGGAGCTTTGGACGAAAGAGCTTGAAGCTCACTCACCCTGCGAGCAGAAGTGATGGCAACAAGAAAGTCATTTTTGGAGGTGAGGAGCTGTAAGGGACAATTGTGCATCGGCTCCAAGCGAGTACTCTTTAAAAAAAAAAGTAAGGACAAGATTGAAGTCCCACTGAGGCATGATGAATGGAGTGGGAGGAAATAAATAGGTGAGACCTTTTCGGCATCTACTCACAATACGAGATTTAAAGAGTGAGGGCTGATCATGTAACCTAAGAAAGACCGAAATGGCAGATAACAACCCTTATAGGGTGCCTAAAGCAAAGCCCTGCTGGGCCAAAGAAAGAATGAACAAAAGAACCTCAGATAGAGGGGCAGAGAGGGGATCAACAGATTTGTTGGTGCACCATGCCACAAATTTATGCCAACGACAGGCATATACTGTTTTGGTGGAGGGACGTCTGGTTGCCAAGATAACATCACAGGCTTTGGGTGGAAGATCAAAAGTCGTCAACTGTCGCTGCTCAATCTCCACGCATGAAGGAGGAGATTGGACAGGTTTGGGTGGAGAACTGTCCCCTGCTGCTGCAACAGAAGATCCGCCCAAAGAGGCAGTCTGACTGGAGGATCGATGGCCATACTCAATAGCTCTGGATACCATACTCTCTGTGCCCAGTCCGGAGCCACCAAGATGACTTGGGCCCGATCATTCATGATCTTCTTGAAAACTCTGGGCAGAAGTGGTATAGGCGTAAAGGAGGCCAGAGTTCCACTCGAGACCAAAAGCGTCTCCGAGCGAGTGCCGCCTTGTAAACTCCAACGCGCAAAACAGCTGACATTGCGCGTTTTCTGTGGAGGCGAACAGATCTAACCAAGGATCTCCCCACTGCTGAAGGAGACCTTGCACCACCTCTGGATGGAGACACCATTCGTGATCAGTTGTGCATCAACGGCTGAGTTCGTCCGCTCTGGCGTTGAGAGAACCCGACAGATTTTGAACCACCAGGGTAATGCCCTGATATTCCAGCCATGTCCAAGGACGTAGTACCTCTTGAAAAAGGGTCCAGGACCCTACTCTGCCCTGTTTGTTGCAGTCAACATGGCGGTAGTAATGTCCGTGAACACCTGCACTACCTTCCCTTTGAGAGAGGGAAGAAATGCTTTTAATGCAAGCCTGATCACCCAGAGCTCCAGAAGATTGATATGGAGCCCAGACTCTGCCAGAGACCAGAGGCCTCTGATCTCCACCTCTCCCATGTGGCCGCATGACCCAGAAGCAATGCATTGGTCACTATAGATAGATCTGGCTGGGTAAGGGAGAGAGATCTGCCGTGGACCCAATTCGGATTCGAAAGCCACCACTGCAGGTCTTCGCAGTCCCCTCCGAAATCTGGACCATGTCGGAGAGATTCCCCTGATGCTGCGCCACTGGAACTTCAAGTCCCACTGCAGAGCCCAAATATGCCATCTAGCATGTGTCACTAGCAGGATGCAGGAGGCCATGAGGCCCAGCAGCCTCAGAGTCAGTCTCACCGAAACCCAAGACAAAGGCTGAAAGATCTGAATCTTAGCCTGAATATCTTGGACTCGCTTTTCGGGAGGATAAGCACGGAACTGCACTGTGTCCATAACAGCTCAGATGAAAGGGAGCACCTGAAAAGGAGTGAGGTGTGACTTTGGCACCTTGATAGTGAACCCCAGTGTGTGCAGGAGGCTCGCTGTAGCCTGAAGGTGGGAGACGCATTTTGAATTTCTCCTTCTTGAGGAAGTAGTTGAGGGCCCGAAGGTCTAAGATAGGACGTAAACCCATGTCCTTTTTCGGCACCAGAAAGTAGCAGCAATAACAACCACAATCTACTCCTGGCACAGGGACCTTCTCTACAGCTCCCTTGGCCAAGAAAGCCGTGACTTCCTGGCGGAGAAGTGCCAAGTGTTCCTCTGGGAGTTGGCTGAGTGATGGAGGCATGGCCGGTGGCGTAGATTCGAAAGGGAAGGAGTAGTCCTTTCGAACGATCTGCAAAACCCACATGTCCGTAGTGATGGATTCCCAGTTGGGCAGGTGATGGCAAATCCTGCCGCCAACTGGATGGGAGTGAGGGGACGGACTAGGAGGGTTTGGAGGCTGCAACGGGGGCTGAGGTGGACTGAACAGACCATTGGTTCCCTGTCCCACGTCCACATTGGATTCCGTGCACCCGGCCAACGCAGCAGCTGAACAGCATGGGTGGCACGGTGGCTGGCCAGGGGATGCGTCAGGGAGCCCCTTCCATGGCCACGAAAGGGGCAAAAAGCAGACTGCTGGGGGCGAGGACCAGCAGAAAGACCAAAGGACCAAGCGGTAGCCCAGGAATCCTTGAATCTCTTCAAGCCAAGTTTGCTTGGTCTCCAAAGAGATGGGAGCCATTAAAGGACATATCCATGAGAGACTTCTGGACATCCCTAGAAAAAACAGAAGTACGCAAACAGGCGTGGCGTCTCAAGGCCACTGTTGTAGCAACCGATCTGCCAAGAGAGTCGGTCGTGTCAACCCACATTGGATTGTGAACATCGCTGCATCTCTCCCATCGTTGACAGCTTGGGAGACAATAGCATGGGCCTCCTCTGGTATCTGGGGCAGGACTTGCGCAACCGTATCCCATAGAGAGTGGGTATTACGGCCCAAAAGGCATGCGGTGTTCACCGACCGCAGCGCAAGACTGGAGGAAGAAAACAACTTCTTCCCAAATTGTTCCAGGCTTTTTGATTCCCTATCCGGGGATGCGGAAGGGCATGCGCCTGAGGAAGAGGAAGGCTGGATGACAAGACTCTCAGGCGTGGTGTGCTGGGACAGGAATTTGGTGCCATTTGGAGTGGGCCGATGGCAGCGTGTGATAGTCCTATTCACAGGAGCCCCTGTGTTGGGTTTGGAACAAGTACCCAAAAGGACATTGGTAAGGGCTTCATTGAAAGGTACAAGGGGCTCGGATGTGGAAGCCCCAGGCTGAAGCACCTCCGTCAGGAGATTAGACTTGACCTCAATGGTAGGAAGCTCAAGGCCAAGGACCTCAGCTGCCATATTGACCACCATACCATAAGTCGCTCCCTCCGCCGTAGCCACGTTAGGAGGAGACAGCATGCCAGCGTCAGGAGAAGTATCCAGTCCACTGGCATAACTCAATTCCTGTGCCCAGTCCAAAGATGGGTCATCCTAGTATTCATAAAGGTCCAGGGACCCCTCCAATCCTTCCCCAAATTCATACCCATAGTAAAAAATGTCCAAACCTGGGGTGAGTAGGCCCCATCGAAGATAGAGGCGGCAGCAGGCCAACGCCTCTCCGAGTCTTCGGGGATAAGGATTGGATCGATAGTGGGCACTACCGATGTCGGGAGCGTCGACAATTGACCCAGTGCCAGGGAAGGTGCCAGTGCGGATCCAGAGGGGATCTCAGTGGCTGGAGCAGAAGCTGCTGGTGAGGAAACCGAAGGCCCCTCAACCGAACCCATTGGGCCCTAAGGCGCCGTATCGGGGTCAGTCAGCCCAAAGATGAGGAGGATAGCATCATAGAATTCCTTAAGCTGGACGGGGGTCGTGCTGCTCCCCGAAACTCGGGGAAGCGCGAAGCAGACCAGAAGCAGGCTCTGAGGATGGAGGTCTTCATCGTCGACGCTCCTCCCGCCTTCCGTCAGCCGAGCGACGGGGCAAAATGGAAGTGCGATGAAACTGCTTCGACAACTTCTTTTTACCTGCACCCGAAGATTTTGAGGAAGACAAGTGGTGATGGCTCAGTAAACGGTCTCAAGACCTTCCCCTCGAGCGAGACCAGGACCTACGCGGAGTCAAGGGCCGGGCCGCCATGAGCTTGAGGGACTGCTCCCTCAAGGCCTTCGAGCAGGGCCCGGCACTCAGAGCACGACTTTGGTCGTGCTCGAGACACCACAGACAAACCCGGTGTGGATCCATCACTGACATCATGCGATGACAATCCTCGCACGGCTTAAACTCGGTCTTCAGGGACATCCTTAGCGCACCAAAAACTTACTAGAAAACTCAACAAAACGGTCAAAATCAGTCAAAGAGAGACTCAGGTAGCTCTCTCAAGATCAGCGTGTGGTGCAAAAAGAAAAGAACTGACGTCACTGCACTGAGTAGGAGTCTATGTACTTCTCCCAACATCATTACGGCGACTATGACGCCAACAACACCCATGGAGCTGACCGACGCCACCTACTGATGCGCAAGGTATTGCTCGAAGAAAAAGCTCTAGATCCAATCTGGTGCCTGGGGGAAATTCTAAGGTAAGGAATCTGCAACTAGAAGTCTCTATCAGATGCAACAGATTTATCTCTCCCACCCATGCCATTCAAACACATCAGACCTAAAAACACTAATGACAGAGTGGCAGTAGTATGCCCGGAGACACTAGGCAGTGATGCGTTGGCTGGAAGTCTGAATATGCCAGAATTTGGGAACATGGCTTTCCTAACATGACTCTGTCCTGCATGGTCAAAATGCATAAGAGTGTTTCATTACCTTTCATGCACAACCTCCAAAAGGCACTGATTTCTTCTCTCCATTCAGGATGCAGCTTCCACCAACCACTTTCTAGTAGAGAAAGGACTGACCCCATCCTCTCTGCCATGATCAAACAAAATTGCAAAAACTCTTATGACTGGGATGGAACCCTTCTTTGTGATGCAACAGGCGAAACGTGGGCTTCAGGACAAACTATAGCAGTGTCAGTTTTGGTCTCGTTTGCACGTTATCCCTTATCTAATGCATAGTCTGACCATTGTTTTATGGGTCACAGGGCAGATTCAACCATGTTATCGATAACTGAATAGTGGGTTTCTTTCAACCCTTTCTTGCCAAGGCAGCACGGGTAGAGTGTCCAGACTACAGTGCAAATGGTGCTGAACCATACTGCTTTCTGAGACACCTCCTGATAGGTAAAGAGGAGACATGGTGTAAGGAAATGCCTTCTTTGGCATGATTACCCCCTGACTTTCTGCCTTTTGTTGATGCCAGTTCTGATTGAAAGTGTGCTGGGACCCTGCTAACCAGGCTCCAGCACCAGTGTTCTTTCCTAATTGTACCTTTGTTCCTGCAATTGGCAAACCCTGGCACATAGATAAGTCCCTTGTAAATGGTACATCTGGTACCAAGGGACCTGTGGCCAGGGAAGGTCCCTAAGGGTTGCAGCATATCTTATGCCACCCTGGGGACCCCTCACTCAGCACATGCACACTGCCTCACAGCTTGTGTGTGCTGGTGGGGAGAAAATGACTATGTCGACATAGCACTCCCCTCAGGGTGCCATGCCCACATTTCACTGTCTGTGGCCTCTAGAAGGCCTTACAGCCCTAAGGCAGGGTGCACTATACCACAGGCGAGAGCATAAGTGCATGAGCACTATGCCCCTACAGTGGCTAAGCAAAACCTTAGACATTGTAAGTGCAGGGTAGCCATAAGAGTATATGGTCTGGGAGTTTGTCAAACACATACTCCACAGTTCCATAATAGCTATACTGAAATCTGGGAATTTTCTTATCAAACTTCTCAGCACAATAAATGCACACTGATGCCAGTGTGGGATTAATTGTAAAATACACTCAAAGGGCATCTTAGAGATGCCCCCGGAATACCAGTCCGACTCCTAATGCTAGGCTAACCAGTTTCTGCCAGCCTGCCACAACCAGACGAGTTTTTGACCACATGAGGTGAGTGCCTTTGTCACTCTGTGGCCAGGAACAAAGCCTGTACTGGGTGGAGGAGCTTCTCACCTCCCACTGCAGGAACTGTAACACCTGGTGGTGAGCCTCAAAGGCTCAAGCCTTTTGTTACAGCACCCCAGGGCATCCCAGCTAGTGGAGATCCTGCCCCTCCGGCCACTACCCCCACTGGAGGAAAACAAGGAGGAGCCACCCACCAGTCAGGACAGCCCCTAAGGTGTCCTGAGCTGAGGTGACCCCTGCCTTTAGAAATCCTCCATCTTGAGTTTGGAGGATTCCCCCAATAGGATTAGGGAGGAGGCACAAAGAGGGTGTAGCCACCCCCAAGGACAGTAAGCATTGGCTACTGCCTCCCTGACCTAAACACACCCCTAAATTTAGAATTTAGGGGCGACCCTGAACCCAGGAAATCAGATTCCTGCATCCTACAACAAGAAGGACTGCTGACCTGAAAGCCCTGCAGAGACGACAGAGACGACAACTGACTTGGCCCCAGCCCTACCGGCCTGTCTCCAGACTCAAAGAACCTGCACAGCGACGAATCAGACAGGGACCAGTGATCTCTGAGGACTCAGAGGACTGCCCTGAACCTAAAGGACCAAGAAACTCCAGAGAACAGCAGCACTGTTCAAAACCTGCAACAACTTTGCAACAAAGAAACAACTTCCAAAGAACTCTCTCTTCCCGCCAGAAGTGTGAGACTTCACACTCTGCACCCGACGCCCCCATCTCAAGTTCAAGAGAACAAACACCGCAGAGAGGACTCCCAGGTGACTATGACGGCCCCTACACCCCCACAGCAACGCCTGCAGAGAGGATCCAGAGGCGACCGCTGACCGCGACTGCCGGGTAACAAAGGAACAGACGCCTGGACCAAGCACTGCACCCGCAGCCCCCAGGACAGAGAGGAACCACCTACCAGTGCAGGAGTGACCAGCAGGCGGCCCTCATCCTAGCCCAGTTGGTGGCTGGCCGAGAAGCCCCCCTGTGCCCTGCCTGCATCGCCTAAGTGACCTCCGGGTCCCCCCATTGTTTTCAATAGCAAACCAGACGCCTACTTTGCCTACTACACCCGGCCACCCTTGTGCGGCAGAGGGTGTGTTTTGTGGGCTTGTGTATTCCCCCGCACACCCCCTCCCCTCCCAGTGCTCTCCAAAACCCCCCTGGTCTGCTCCCCGAGGACGCAGGTACTTACTAGGACTGGAGCACCCCTGTTCTTCATAGACCCCTATGTGTTTTGGGCCCTCCTCTGACCTCTGCACGTGACCGGCCCTGTATTGCTGATGCTGTGGCTTTGGGGTTGCCTTGAACCCCCAACGGTGGGCTGCCTATGCCCAGGAGACTGACTGTTTAAGTGCTTTACTTACCTGAGAAACTCAACCTTACTTACCTCCCCCATGAACTGTTGATTTTTGCACTGTGTCCACTTCAAAAATAGCTTATTACCATTTTAACCTAAACTGTGTGTACTACTGTTTTAAATCAAAGATCTATATTTATCTGTGTGAAGTACCTTGCATTTTATGTACTTACCTCAAATCCTGAATCTTGTGGTTCTAAAATAAATTAGGAAAACATATTTTTCTACATAAAAACTATTGGCCTGGAGTTAGGTCTTTGAGTATGTGTTCGTCATTTATTGCTTAACTCTACCCTCTGATAAGCCTACTGCTCGACCACACTACCACAAAATAGAGCATTAGTATTATCTAATTTTGCCACTATTAACCTCAAAGGGGAACCCTTGGACTCTGTGCACACTGTCTCGCACTTTGAGATAGTATATACAGAGCCAACTTCCTACACATGGTATTAGAATGTTCCGCTTCCTCCAAAAGAGTTCTTCAAAAGCCTTAGTTGTGCCCTTCAAGTTTTTCTTAAATCTCTCCTTTAACCCATTTGTCGGTCATAATTCATCCCACACTCATCCTACCATACATTTATGTTTGAACACAAAGTTATTTCATCCTGAGGAAACCACATGAGACAAGATGCTTAGTGTCTTGGCTACTAACATGACAGTAGTGCTCATCACGAGCACTGCCTTTGGCAAACTGGTGGCATGATCCAACTAAGGTAAGTATGTGTTGTAAATGCAGTTTACAAGTTACCAACATGTCCAACCTTACCTTCTCAAAAAGAAATTCCCACTACTAGTGAAAGTATTTGTGGTTGCAGGTTTTGCACAAAAATAGTTGTTCAAAATCTCTATATACTGTCCCCTTCAGGCCCAGCAAAAGAGAGGTTTCAGTCTCTGCTTAGGCTTTTTGATGCCTATGTTGTATATTGTGATGCATAAGGCTTCTTGTGGGCCAGATGAATCAGGAAATTCCAGTACACTTGCTGAACAGGTAACCTCTTGGTAGCCCCTGGATCAAGTCATGAGGCTCCATCTTTTCAGGCAGCCTAGAATCGTCCAGTCACTTCCTCAAGAAAGTAAGCTTCAGTCTGCTTTTTCAGGCTAACAAGAGCATAATAGTCTGTCGTAGTGGGGGAAAACCTTTACTGATTGGACTTTCCAACAGACATTTCCTGCTGCTTTGATAGGGGTTGTAGGAAATTGGGTTCTGGTTGCAGTACCCTCCACCCACTTTTTGCCTGTTTCTCTGACGCAACTTTGATTGAAGTGCACTGGGTTACTGCTAACCAGGTCCAAAGTGCCAATGTTCTTTCCCTAAAACAAGACCCCTGGTCACTTGATCTCTAAGTAGCCACACCCTTTATCACCTTTGTAAGTCCTTAGTAAATGGTGCCCTTGGTATCTAGGGCATAGGTACTAAAGAGGGTCCCTAAGAGCTGCAGCACAACTTGTGGCACTCGAAGGAACCCAGCACAAAACCCCAGCAGACTGCCATTGCAGGCTGTGTGACAAGGTGCTCCCTAAAAGTGAAAACACAACATGGCACACACACTGTGTGCCATGTCTCTTAAAACACTGCCTGTAATATTTGTACGTCACCCCTACAGCAGGCCTTACATCCCTATGGCAGAGCGCATTATATTACAAGTGAGGACTGGTATGCATGAGCAAATATGACCTTGATATGTCTCTGTCGATTCTTATACATAGTAAGTGTGCAGGGAAGCATTTTAAATACATGTGCTGGACACTGGTCAAGACAAGTTCCTACAGCTACATGATGGCTTCACTGAAACTAGGGATGTTTGGTATCGAACATCTCATATTAATAAACCCTCACTGATTCCAGTGATGGATGTATTAGTACATGCAACCTGAAAACGTACAACTGCTGGCAAGCTCACTGACCAGTTCCGGTCAGTCTGCCACCAACAGACAAGAATCGCTCTCTGGAAGTAAGAAGTATGTCCGGGCTGGGGTGTGGAACACCCCTCCCCACAGGGTGATCTGCATTCCATGGCAAGGAGCATCAAAGAAGCCCACCACCTTTAGTATGCAGCCCCACCCCATCTAGCACATGGACAGGTGGGGAAATTAGCTATGTAGGACGACTGTCACATTTCCAGAGTGGGAACACCCCTAGGGTGACCAGCCTGAAGTGGACACAACTTAGGAAATTCATCCATCTTGTGTGTGGTGGAATTTAGGAATTCTGGACAGGGTGATGCCCACTAGCCACAGAAGTGGTCATCTAGGGGGAGTAGTGACCCCAAGGGTAATGGGCCCTTTGGCTACTACGCTTCACTCCCTTTAACTCGCCTTAACGCCTCCTAAATTGACTATTTAGGGGACCCCCCTGATACCAGGACCTTAGATCTTCGATGGACACAAAAGAAGGTGTAGATAAGAAGCCTGCTTAACACAAGAACCAAAGAGCATGCCTGACTTGGCACCAACCCTGCCAGTCTGGCTGATGCACCCGAACCTTAAGGAGCAACTGACCTGTCCTGTGGGCTAGAGCTTTCAAGTAACAGTGAGCTGCCAGTGCTTCACAAATCACTAGGAAGAACTCCCCTGGAGTAGTGCAGCTGCTCCCCTGCATTCCCAGGCACCCAAGAAAGAAATGAGGATCGGGACCACCAGGAACCCGACACCAGACATCACCACTGCACCCAAGCCACCTAACCTGAGCTGAAGAGGGCCAATGTGTCAGCGTGGTCGCCATGCGCTCCAGAGACCAAGTCCACCCTGAGTTTGCCCACTAGGGACTTTAAGACTGCGTCCGCAGCCTATTTTTGCAGACCCCCCTGCAACCGTGAGTGACCAGGAGACAGAAATCCGATACCTCGGGGCACCTCTGCACCCATCAGTGCTGGACTGAGAAGAGAACCATGGGTGTCCCCACGTCTCCCAGCCTTGTGAGACCTGAACTCACTTGTAGGGTTGGTCAGACTAGACCTTCAGCCCATGCCTGCAGACGGTTTCTGCAGGCCCCCCTGCAACCACGAAGAACTCCAGCACAGGACCAAACGCCAAAAGGCACCACTGCACCCAAGCACCACAGCACGAGGAGAAGTGGACCAACAGTGTCCCCCATGCCCAACAACTGCAGTAAGTGTTAAATTTTGAAAACTAAAAATTCCTATCTTGAAAAGTACTCACCTGATTCTTGTGATCCTGGTATCAAAAGTTATATAAAAATACATGTCATTTTTATAAATTGGTGTCGGATTTATTTATTGTGTATCTCACTTACAGCATGTGTGTGCCTTGCTCGCTTAGCACTACCCTCTGACATGCCTAACTGCTAGAACACACTACCCAAAAAGAGAGCATTAGAGATGTCAGTTGTGTCTTTGTGATACCTCTGGGGATTGATTGGACTCTCTGCACAGTTTGCCTCATTTTGGTCCACTATATAAAGAGACAGTTTCCTATAGGGGACCATAGCCCAGCAATCAGCAACCTATAGGATGCTCAGCCTCCCCTCTACCACAAGCAGGAGGTGCTGGGACGTGACTCAGTTAATACTTATGATTTATCGAGGTATGCTGTTTTCGCCACCGTTTTGAGGTCTTGTCTCTTTATTATGTACCGCTTCAGGATGACAAGCCTGGGAGCTACTTGAACTGCCTCCACCATTCCTAGTTATCAAACTGGAGCTTAAACAGAGTTAATCCATAAGTCATCTTTGATCCCACCAGCACTCTCTAACTCTTACCCATCACTGGGTGATAAGGCCCAGAAGATCAATTAGGTACACAGAATCATCTCACCTAAGCAGCTTTTCTGGGACGAAAACCAATGAATATTTCAGTGATAACACATCATCTATGGTAAGGGCGATGTGACCCATTCTACGACTGCTACAGTTTCTTGAGGAATCCTTTTGACCTTATGTTCAATTCATCCTCAATCTGTCATCACTTTTCCCCTGGAATACTGGCTGGGAAACTATCACTTAGATCAGTGGTTCCCAACCTTTTAACTTCTGTGGACCACCACTTTATCATTACTGGAACCCAGGTACCCCCACTGAATCATTGTTGGAATCCTGGGACCCTCCATTAAGTCATTACTAAAAGCTGGGGACCTAATCTATTAATATTATTTAATTTTCTAACCAGTCACAGACCCCCTGAGGAGGCTTCGTGGAACTTCAGGGGTCCCCGGACCACAGGTTGGGAACCACTGACTTAGATATCGGAATGCATGTGTTGGGAGTGACTTTATTCTTTCTTTGAGGCCAGGGTGAAACTTGCTGACTGATCCCAAAATCTAAGCCTTTATTTAAAGATATCAGTCTCTGTCAAAATCAACTTCTGAACATCACTAACTCCCTTACTAAATGCCCTAGGTATTGCTGAGGAAGCATGTATTTGTTCCCCCCTTTCTGCATTTGCTCAACAGCTCACTTCAACGGGTTGTACGTCAAATAGACAGTATCTGTATCTCCGTCTGTTGAGCACCACTGTGGTCTACAGACAAAGATCGGTACCAACCTTGCAGAGGGATCTAGCAATGAGAAGGAAATGAAGGGAATAAGTTCAATAAGGAACTCTCAAGGTGAATACTTTTCCAACTATTCAGATGGCCTTGAAAGACAAGTCTGAGTTATTCAAAGTAGTGATTTTGGGCACAAGAACATTTACAAAGCAGATTAACAGACTCTAAAGCCAACTGCTGTGGCAGAGACCAACGCAACAAGGAGGTTTCATCTCTCAATGTCAACAGGATAGTGAGGGTGGGCCCGCAATTCTAGACTTTCGGCAAATCAAAGCTCATTTTGTTGCAAAGTCAGCAGGCAACCCGGTAAGTAGATGTCGTGAGGATCTGTGATGGACATTTAGCCCTTACAATTTTTACATTGTTTAAAACCCGATCTTTTCAGTTGTGACATGTCTACATGCCCTGAGCCAAAAAGAAAGAAATAACTAAAAACAAAGTTGAATGACAGTTTGCTGAGGAGATTAATTCCGGAATGTGTTGATGCGACAGAAAAAAGGGACCCAAGGTCAGCACACCAATGGAGGCGCTTTATGGCTCCAGTGATGTCATTCATGCTGCATGAAGAATCAAAGTGATGCCGGAACTCCCTAACGGTGTGTGAGTGCTATTAGATAAAAGTTGCCAGTTCCAGACTGGTGCCTGGAATATACAAAAGATTAGGAACCTGTAAGTAGATTTATCTATTGGAAGTAACTGTCTCATTTTGCTCTGTTAGAAACATCTCCATGTCAACAGAAAGGCATCCTGTCTCTTAGGCGAGTTACCATCAAACAATTCAAGATGGAAGGCACCCATCTTCTACAAAATACCCTTTAGAAACGAACTTGGCTAACAAGACTTGACCTGGAAAAAGGCTAACATTCCATTAATTCTCTTTCATTCCGGTTGTCTCCATTTCGTTTGACAGAACATGGTTTGGAAGACCTGAAGATGTGCATTTCCAGTGCCATATGGTTTTTCATTAAGGTCCTGAGGGTCATAGCCAGATGGCTCTGGGCAGGAGGGGTCCGTTAGATCGTCTATCTGAATGTCTTCACTAGAAGACAACCCAACGTTGAAATGGAATGGAACCAGGACTAGGCACACCATCTCACCTCCCTTGTTATTAGGTAGTGGCAGTAGTTTGTTTGTGGTGAACTTCAAGAAATTATCCATTACATCCTCCAAGTAAACTCAGTTTTTGAGCTTTCTCATAGAAACAAGATTTGTAACTCAAACTTCATGCAGAGATGACAAACCTTTGACCACCAACTTCACTTGTTTCTAGCCACTCCATCTGTCACGCTGATGCCTTTGACTAAGGCCCTTTCTTTCAGGGCAATCTTCTTTGGCCCTCACTATTTACTGTGCCTTCCAATCTTTTGAGTACTTCAGGCTATGGAGTGCCCAGGATGACTCAGGTGCACTCAAGTTGGATACAGAGTTAACTGAAGAGCTCAACTTGTGGTTTAACCACATGCAGGAGTGGAACAGCAAGACAGGTGTTACCTAGCACAAAGTTTAGGCTTGCAAATTGGAGAGTTTGTGGTGATGGTTTCACTGGAGGATGCTAGACTAAAGAGGAGACAAAAACTCCATGTTAATTTCATGAAATTCTTGGTGAATAACTTCAGGCTCAAAAGCTCAGCCCCAAAAAGAAAAAACTGGCCTGTTCTGCAAGGACAGTGGGCTCCTATCTGAACAAATTTGGCAGTACCCATTTCCCAGAGCAACACAGATATAAAGCATTGTTGCCTGGAGCGCCACATAACCCGTCAAGCACAATATCTGCCAGGTACTGATAGCCCTGAGACCTTTCATGCCATTTCAGAAAATTGAACAACTCTATTCTTTTAGTACATCTTCTAGGCTCAGTCTTACAGGTGGGACCCATTCAGCACTGACCTTATGATCTAGAGCTACAACTCTCAGGCTACAACCTTCCTAACTTGACAGCTGAACATAAGTCAGATTCGAAGGCTTGCTTGCAAGAGGGGTCTATTCTGCATGTCTACATTTTCTCTTCATGTCCTCTAATTGCCCTTCTATGTCTGGTATGACTCTTGTTATGGGCCCTGCTAGCAAACATCACAAACTGGAGACCACAGTTGTCTGATCTTGAAGGCATGGTGGATTTCACAGACTCCTGAAATTACTCAGGTCTGTTTGATCAGCTTGCAAGCATGGGCTTCCAACACCACGGGGGCTACTTCTGAGCTCCTCTCCGCCTGTTATATGTTTGCCACTATGTCACATTTATACATTTGTTAGTTACCTCTTTTATAATTTAGAGGATGTTTTACTCATCATCAAATACACCTACGCTTCCTTTTACCGCTACCCACCCCTGAACTCTCAAGTCACTCTCTTCTTACTTTAACCCTACCCACCCTTAAACACTAAAGTCACCCTAGCCTCCTTTTACCTCAACCCTGTCCTAAACCCTGAAATCGCTTTTGTTTTTAAAATAACATAAAAGGTATGCCATTTAGAAAAAATACTTACCTGAGTGGTAAAAAGTACAAACACTTACCTGGGTAGTACATCCCTTTATGACAATGGTCCTGCATGATAAAGAAAATGTTACTTACCCTGTAACCATCTGTTTTGGCATATAGTGCTGTAGGGTTCACATGTTGTGCATACTCGTGCCATCTGGTGTTAGGTCCAAATGTGTGCAAGTTGTTTTTCTTTGAAGTCTTGCCAATCACGAGGCAGAGGAGGAGTCACTCTTTGTGATAATGGGCATGGGCTGAGATTCACTTGTTAAACAGTTTTCCCACCTGGTGAGTTAAGATAGAGTGTGAAACGATGTAATAAAAAACAAAAAAAAGAGAGATGTCCATGCATAAGAAGGAAAAGATATAGTAGGAGAAACTGCGACAGCCCGAGGTGTCTGGGGAAGAGAGTGGGCATATGTGAGTCTACAGCATTACATAAAACAAACTGATGCTTACATGGTAACATTTTCCGTTTGAGGCATGTGTGGCTGTAGATACACATGCTGTGCATTTGACTTTAAAGCAGTCCTCCCAAAAGCGGTGGCTAATCTGTGTGTGTTGTAGTTGTTTGAAAATGTGTATGTAGAACTGCCTAACCTATGTTAGCTTGTTGGCGTGCTGGAAAATCAACACAGTAATGTTTAGTGAAAGCGTGTGGTGAATACCTGGTAGCTGCTTTACATAAGTCATGCATTGTGATGTTGCCCGGGAAGGCTATAGAAGCTCCACTTTTTCGAGTCGAGTGTGCTGTAAGAGGAGCAGATAAAGTTCTTTTAGCTTTAGCATAAAGTGTTTGAGTGCATTTAACTATCCATCTAGTAATTCCAGATTTGGATATAGCCTTTTCTTTATGAGGTTGGGAGAAAGCAGCAAAAAGTAATTGGGCTTTCTAAGCTTCTTTTCCCCATTGTGGAAAAAAAGACAGGTTGGTTGATAGATAGGTTGAGAAGGAAAGGAGAGACTACCTTCCGAAGGAATTTGGGGTTAGTGCAGATGACAACCCTATCTCTATGGAGTTGGAAGAAGAGTTCTTCCAAGGCTAATGCCTGAAGCTCAGTAACAGACCTGAGTGAAGCAATAGCAATTAGAAATGCCAAATTCCAAGAGAAAATTGAATAAGGCAAGTGTGAAGGGGCTGAAATGAGGGGCCCAAGAGTCGTGTAAGGACAACGTTAAGATTTCATGAGGGTGCAGGTGGGACCCATGGTGGGATCACTGGTTTGAGACCTTCCACAAAGACCTTAGTTACTGGTATTCTGAAGAGAGAAACGTGGTGTTCATTTTGAAGATAGGCAGCTACTGCAGCCAGATGTAACCATTTAGAAGTGAAAGCTAGGCCAGAGATCTGTAAATGAAGGAAGTAACAGACAAAGTTTTGTACTGTAGCCTTAAGAGGGTTTATTTGTTTGGAGTGACTATAGCAGACAAATGTCTACCATTTGAGAGGAGGAAGATTCAGTTATCAAAATTCTATGACCTCAGGAGCCAAACTGCTAGGCTAAAGGTCCTTGGATCCAGGTGCCTGATTTCTCCATGGTTATGTGTCAGAAGGTCCGACCTGTTGGGAAGCTTCTTGTGTGTTCGGGATGGGGGGAGAAGCAGAGGGGGGGGGGGGGGGGGGGGGGGGTACTACAGAAAGGTCGAGAAGAGTTGTGAACCAGGGCTGGCAAGCCCATGTGGAAGCTACCAGGATGAGCATGAGAGATGTTTGCCCAAGCCTCCAAACCACAAACAGAACAGGAGGAAAAGGGTGGTCAAATGTCCCTGACCCATCCATAGTGCACTGATGCTGGACTGTGGGTGTGGTAATCTGGAGGGGATTGTTGGGCATTTTGAGTTGTCCGTGGTTGCAAATGTATCTATTTGAGGGAATCCCCATTTGAAAATATAATGGAGGAGGGCTTGTGGGTTGAGTTCCCACTTGGGGACTTGTTGCCACATCCTGCTGTGAGGTCAGCAAAACCTGTTTCCATCCACAGAAGGTACTCTGCTAACAGGTGGATGATGTGACAGACAGCTCAAAGGCTTGAGATAGTCGAGTATTTATGTAAAGCATGGCCCCTCAATGTTTCTGTAGGTAGTGCATGGGAGTCATATTGTCCATCTGGACTAGGACAACCTTCAATCAGTATTTGTAGAGTGCAGCAGTATCACTCCTAGAGGTATCGGGGTGCGAGGTCTCCGTCGAATAGCCAGGTCTTGAGTTTCTTTCTGACATCCACAAGGGAGGGTGCTGTTCATGGGTGGAGGGGCAGGTCCAGGTCTTGGTGGTGATGTAGGAGAAAAAGCAGCCAGGAGGAGCGCAGGTGTCTGGCAGGTTGGAGGAAGTTCAGTCGGTGGTTAATGTAGTCCAGTCCTTGATCGTGTAAGGCCTTGTAGGCATGCGTGAGGATCTTAAATTGGCGTCTCTTCTGGATGGGGAGCCAGTGGAGGTTTCTGAGGTGGGGGTGATGTGGGCCCTTTTAGCAGGGTCCAGGAGGAGTCTAGCTGCCGCGTTCTGTATGGTTTTGAATCTATGCATAGGATGTGGGAGCAGGAAGAGGGACTCCATTGATCTGTTGCTTCATGGTCAGTTCACTGTCGAGGAAGATGTCAAGGTTGTGTGCGTGGCCTGTTTGCGTGGGAGTGGGCTCGAGTTCGGCTGGCCACCAGCTGTGGTCCTATATGGATGTGATTTTTCCCCGAAGATTAGTACTTCTGTTTTGTCAGAGTTAAGTTTGAGGCATTTTGTTGACATGTTGGCTACGGTGGGCAGGGGGTGGTGGCAATGTAGGTGTTGAACAATGTGGGGCTGAGGGATGTTCCTTGGGGCATGCCGCAAATTATGCTCTTGGTTTTGGAAGTGAAGAGAGGCAGCTGAATGCTCTCAGTACGTCTTGTCAGGAAGGCGGCAATCAATTTGAGGGCATTCTCTTGTATGCCGATGTGGAGGCTGTTGATGAGGCTTTGGTGAGAGGTCGAGGAGGATCACAGCAGCCATTTGTCTGTGATCGAGGAGTGTTCTGATGTCATCTGTGGCTGCAATGAGTGTGGTCTCAGTTCTGTGGTTGGCACGGATTCTTGAATGGGAGATGTCAGGCAGGTTGTTTTGTTCCAAGTCTTTGGTGAGCTGTTGATTGATGGCCTTCTCAAATACTCTGGCAGGGTAGGGGAGCAGAGAGATCCGTCAATTTTTGAGTTTGCAGGGGTCGGCTGATGGTTTAGTCAGAAGGACTTGTGTTTCCATTTGTCTGGGAAGACTGCTGTGGTAATGGAGATGGTGAGTTCTGTGCTGAAGTGATTGGTTCCGAGGTGGTGGGGGTATGGATCGGTGGGTGCTCTGGAGTAGATGGATGACTTGATGGCTGACTTGGATTGAGTGGTGAGCAGTGTCCATGTGGTGATTGTCTGGCTAGTGTGCGCTGATTGGCCAAGGCTGCTGGGGTCGGGGACCGTTTGTGTGAGTCGAAGTTGTAGATTGTGGCAATCTTGTTGTGAAAGTAGTCTGAGATGGTGCCGCAGAGCTCTTGGGAGGGATGAATTGAGTTCTCTCTGGATGTCAGGTTAGAGTATTCTTTGACTATTTTGAATAGTTCTCATGTGCAGTTGGCTGCTGCGTCAATGCAACAGTGAAGGCTGCTCTCTTGGCTTCCTTGATTTACAAGTGGTAGTTGCTAAGGGTGGCTTTGTAGGCAACTCTGTTGGAAGGGATCCTGGTGGATCGCCATTGTTTCTCAAGTTGATAGCAGTTGCACTTAGTCATTATGAGCTCTGGGGTGTCCCAGGTGGCTTGTCCTGAGGTGGTTGGAGCTATGGTGCGTGCTGATGGTCTGCTATGCGCTGAAGATGGTGAAGCGAACAATGGTGTGGTTGGACCATGCGAGTTCTGTGAATTTGACTCTGTCGCTGGAGGTTAAGATGGGGTAGAGCGCGTGTGTCCGACCTTGTGCGTGGGTTCGGTGACCAGTTGGGCAAGGCAAAAGTTGCTCATGTTCTCCAGGAGAGTGGCGACGCTAATGTCGATATTGAAATAGAGGTTGCCAAGTAGGACGTAGTGGTTGGAGTCGATGGCTAGAGGGGCGATGATGTTGGGGATGGTGTCACAAAAGGCTGGTCGAGGTCCTGGGGGTCTGAATAAGAGGGTGCCCGTTACTGTTGTCTTGGCATTGGTTTGTAGATGGAAGCTGAGGTGTTCCATGAGCGGTGTGGTATCTTTGTCGGTGGCGATGCATCAGATGGTATCCTTGAAGATGATGGCAATGCCTCCGCCATGTCTGTTCGAGCGGTCTTGTGAATCATCTTGTAGCTGTCAGGTGATGTGGTGTTTGCAGAGGGATCGGGCATTGAGTAGGATGCACTGGAGCGGTTCTGGGTCACGTGTGTTGTTCCGGGCAGAGGTGGTGTAGGATCCTGTGTGAATTGGTGGTCTTGTTTTGCAGGAGAAGCAGCAGTGTAGGCAAATGAATGGTCCTTTGGTTGCTTGGGGGAAGAGTTGCAGCAGTTGATATTGCGGGGTCCTGGGTCTAGGGCTCGGAGTTCCTCAGTGAATGGTGGCTAGAGGGCTGGGGTTCCTGGCACTGGACGTGGCCCAGGTGCAGATGGCCTTGCCTTTGGCACATCATTGGCATGCCGGTGATGTACCCACTGCATGCGGCTGCGCTATGGCCTTCATTAAGTAGTTCATGTGGGTAGGTAGGGGCACTGAGTGGTGGGAAAATGGAAAAGGTGGGAAGCGGGCTGCGGTCGAAAAAAAAAAAAAGAGGTCTAGCAGTGTGCAAAAGTAAGATGACATTAAGGCACACGTAAAAGTAGTAGAGGCAAGGCAGAGAGAAAACGCAATAGTGAAATTAGAGGCAGAACAGACAACAAAAGTAAAAGCAGAAGAGGCAAAGCAGAGTGCAAAAGTAAAGGTGAAATTAGAAGCAGAGTGCAAAAGTAAAAGCAGAAGAGGCAAAACAGAGTTCAAAATCAAAGGTGAAACCATAGGGAAAGCAGAGTGAAAAAAGCAAAGGCAGCAGAGGCAAAGCAAAGTGCAAAACCAAAGACAAAAATAAAGACCAGAGCAAATACACAGAACGGACAGGAGACCTGTTGCGGAGGGAGCTGGTACAAGGACTTGCAACTTGCAGATCAGGTGAGGTAGGAATTCTTTTAATGCTAGGTGAATAGCTAGAGCCTCTAAGTAGTTGATGCACAGACCCATGTAGTTGGTTGCCCACAGGCCCTGGACTGTGAGATCCTGTAAGTGTGCATCCCAGCCCATGAATGAAGTTGTAACAATGGTGTGTGTGTGAGGAACATGGTCGAGGACAGGTTGTTTTAGTTCCACCACTGCAGAGTGTGATGAGTACAGCAGCTGGTCAACACTAAAACCCAATGACCCTCTGTCTGAGACCACTGTTGAGCTAGGCATTACTGCAATGGACGAATGTGTAGCCTTGCATGAGGTACTGTGTCAATGCACGAGGCTATCATGCCTAAGAGATACTTAACTGTCCTGACTAAGATGCTGATGTGGTTGAAACAAGGGGATGAGTGTTTGAAGAGACTGGATCCTTGCTTGGTTGGGAATAGGGTAGGACTAATTCTGCACTGAGAATAGATCCTAGGTAAGGTTGGATCTGCTGTGGGACTTGTTGGCATTAATGGTGAAGCCCAGCTGGTGAAGATCTATTATGATCTGTTTGTGGTTTTGACACTGTTGACGGATGGCAGCATTGATAAGCCAATCGCCCTGGTATGGGAATACGTGGACGCCCAGTCTGCGCAGGTGAGCAGCTACCACTGTCAGGCAGTTGGTGAATACCCGAGGTACAGTAGTCATGCTGAACAGGAGGACTTTGAATTGGTAGTATCTTCCACTTACTACAAACCTGAGATATCTTAAATGTGCCTGGTGTATTGTAATGTGGAACTAAGTATCTTTTAGGTCTACTGCAGACAAAGTTGCCTTGCTGGAGAAGCGGTATGACATCCTGAAGGGTTACCAGGTTAAAATGCTCTAATAGAATTTATTTGTTTAGGGGCCTCAGATACAGAATGGGCCTGAGGGACCTGGGTTTTGTGGGTATGAGGATGTATAGTGAGAATACTCCTGTCCATTTCCGATGTTTGGGGACGCGTTCTATAGCCCCTTTTAGGAGGAAGGCTTTGATCTCCTCTTTTAGATGTGTTTGATGTTCCAATGATAGCCTGTGGATGCGAGGTGGAATGCTTGGAGGTGTGGAAATGAGCTCCAGACAATAACCATGTTGGATACTATCCAAAACCCACTGGTGTTTGGTCATGTTTTTCCATGTAGGTAGAAACTCCTGTAGACTTCCCTCACTGAGTCTTATATTGTTGGGGTGGTTGTAAGTCACTGTTTGGTGGTGAGTGTTGCTCCTTTTGGAGAACTACCTTTACCTCTGCCTCTGGAGGTATTCCCTCAATAGTATTCTCTTAAGTATCCCCTGGGAGAGGTGTGCTGGCACTGGGTACACCAATAACAGGTGGGGGTGTTAGAGTGAGTTGTTTTCAACCCTACAAGGTAGGAGGGGTGGCGAAAGGAGCCAGGGGAGCTGGTGTTTGTTAAATGTTTCTAAAGTTTGGTCCACATGGGGCCCAAAAAGATTCTCTCCTTCAAATGCCATGCTCAGTACATTTTGCTGAGAAATAAGGAGCCATGCATGCCTCCGTAGGAGGATGCTTGTGCGGACCCTCTCTAGCTGCAGTGTAAGCAGAATCTACTGCACATAATATGGATGTGTTGGATATAAACATGCCCTCTGAGACAAGTTATTGTCCCAGTTTACTGTGCACCTCTGGGAGATACTGGAGGAGGTCCTCCATCTCGTCCAAGTGGACACAGTCATACCTCGCCAGGACGCTAATGGAGTTTGTAATATGCCAGTGGTTCAGAGATTGTGCTGCAACCCTTTCCCCTGTTACATCAATTTGTTTGCTTTCCTTATCTGGCAGTGGGTTGTCTCCACTGGCGTGGGAGTTTGCACTCTTACGGGCAGTCATAATGAGTAAGGAGTCCGTTGGAAGTTGACCACGAATATATAGGAGGTCAGTTGGAGAGGCCTTATACTTTTTGTCCACCCTAGACGTTATAACCTTAGCTTTAATAAGGTCTTAAAAGGTGCATTGGTAGTATTAGGTGGCGCAGTGAGTGGATAAAAGTGTTCAAAAAAGGAAGTCCTCCTCCAAGGGCTCCTTACGTAGGTCTACTTGGTGGAACAAACTGGCCCCACCAACAAGTTCCTGGCATGATGAAGAGTCATCAGGATGTGAGGGGCAGGCAGACTATAGATAAAGGTCCATGTCTCTGGCAGGTCGAAGTCATAGTTATTCCATGGGTCGTCCTGTGGGGGGATGCCAAAAGTGTCCTCCCTAAAATCATGGCCAGAGTGTGGCGACCCCTGTAGTGAAATGTCAAGTGGGCCCTCAGAAGACTGAAGTGAGAAGGGAAAAGGAAGCTGTATGTGTGGTGGTGAAAGAGCTGGTAGCTTATCAGCCTGTCTGTGTGTTTTCACAGGGATTAGAGTGTTCACTGCTTCCTGGAATAACAACTGTCTCTTGGTTGGTGCAGCAGGAGCAGATGAAGACCGGGCAAGGATGCAGCAAATACGAGGACGTATGACAATATGTTTTTATTTGGAATTCAGCTGTTCTTGCAGTTGATGGCAGCTGGGCTCAACTGGTGCTCCGGAATCTGTTATTAAAGATGGCTTTGAAATGTTAAAGTTTGTTTCCGTTTCAGTGTTGAAGTGGTCGGTCGGTCGGTTTGGCGTGGAGGATCAGCTCGATGCCGAGGGGTGGTCCAATACAGAAGCGGATGGAGCTGAAGCATCTGGCTTGGAAAGTATTTTTGCCACCAAGCCGGAGCAAGGTGGGGCAGTCGAACCAGTTGTTCGATGAACATGGTTAGAAGGCAGTGTCGGACCAAGAGCCTTTGTGTGCTTTTGCAGAAGGCATGCATGTTGTTTAGCCGAAGGCTGTTCTGGATGGAGTGGGGGGGGGGGGGATACCATACTCACAGATTGTTGAGTCGGGGAAGGTCATCCATATCGATCTCCAGGTCGAAACCGGAGCTGCCGTCAATGGAGAAAGTCTCCACCTCTGCTGCCAACGGCTGAGGCCATTGTCTTACCTCAGCGTCACCAAGACAGAAAAAGTCCATTGTTTCTTCTATGCTCCTGTGACATCTTGACAAGCCCAACTGTCTTGAAAAGCTTTCCTGCAGCAGAAAGAGCATCAAGCAAAAGTTGCAGACCTTATGCAAGTCAGTCCAGGTATACTTTGCAAGGCAGCAAGAACAGTAATGGGAGGGTGTCTGTTCCATCACCAGTGGGGTATTCTCGAAAGGTGCGATAGAGACAAGAGTGTGCCCCGAAGGGCGAGGTCCTGGAGGGCCTCGGTCATAAGAGACTTGGCTTCATAGAAATCTAGCAGAAGGTTGATACGCAAGGCAAAAGGAAAATGTGATTTGAAAACTATACAGACGAAGAGAAAAGTACAGTGAACTGAAAAGAGCACTGCAACGGTGTTGACCCGAATACCTGGACCACGCATCCGAAAACTACAGCGGAAAGAAAACAATCTAACAATGGAGTTGATGCCCATGCACATTATCACCAAAAGGAGGAGTCAGTCTACCTCAAGACTATGAAGACTTCTTCAAACAAAAACAACGTGCACATAACCGGACCCAACACTGCATGGCAGGAGTATGCACAGCATATGTATCTACAGCCACATAGACCTCAAGCAGGCTGTTCCCCCTTCAGACAAGACATATCCCGCTCCTTCCTTAAACACTCTTCTGCCTTCACCCTGGCACTCCTAAATGTTTTGGGGGCACTGTTGCTTGTTTTATGCCTGTCAGTATGTTTGGTGGGCACCCTTGGCTCGTTGACATTTTGTGCCTCATTCCTCTACCCCCACCCCAATGAGGTCTCGCTTGAGAATACGAATGCATTGTCGCTTGAAAAACATTTTGTTTACTTACAGGGGGTCTTCGAGCCCGCCCATTGCTTATAGTTGTTCAACCTCAACATCACTCATTTCCTTACTCTTTGTGATTGCTGCTACCTGGAGCATGGCCCAAGTACTTCTTCCTTTGCCCTGTGTCCTCCTACTTCTCACCATTTTCAGAGGTACTTTTTTCCGCTTTCGCTCACATCCCCTTCCACTCTACCCTATCCCCTACTGCTGCTTGCCCGGCACTCGAACCTTACTCCTACGTTGTTGATTGTCTGGTCTGCCCCGCCCCTGTTTTTGCTTGGTCCAAACACCTCCCAAACCCTCCCCTACGCTGCTTGCCCCCTCCTGCATCGCCAGAAAAAAAAGACCAAAACATTGCACCAGCAGGTTTCAAAATGCTACGAAGATGCAGATGGAGCTGTGCTCCAAGCAAAGTATAGCCTTTTGGGCATTATCTTCACCCATTGCCAACAGGGCGAACTTCAGCTTGGATAAAGCATAATCGATCATTTTTTTGTGATGACGGAGAATAATCTCATACTAAGAAAACAAATCACTGCCTCTCGTAGCACTTTTTCTACTAACTTTCACTCATGCTGCACAGCAGCTGTTCTGCTGTATAACATAGCTAAAAGAAACTGACAAAGCCATCAGCTCTCCCATATGCAACACCTATTGGCTTTTCCAATGCTTGTCAGCATTATAGGTTTGAATGGCTCTCTACCTTAAGAAGATATCCATGATCTTGTACATTTAGGCATTGGACCCCCTCGTTTGAGTCTTCTACACAGAAGGTATATGCAGGTCTCTGTCGAGACACACCAAGTTCCTCTGTTCTTCTATTTTTAATCCACCAGTCCATCAGTCCATTGTAACAACTGCCTCTGCATCAAGTAGTGAATCAAAGAATATATGAGCTGGGCACTGCAGCACACAGGCTACTTCTCCCTTTGCTAAATTTCAAAGCCCATATAAATCACAGTCCGTCATAGAACACAGGTTTAAGTTGGTTGAGATGGGTATGGATACCCATTCTTTTAATGTTGATTCATCTTGGGGAGCACTACTGCTCACAGGTTCTTCTCCTGGGCACGGGCCTGCAGGGTATCTTGAGGATCTTACAGTGGTTTTCAATTGAACCTGCAAGTGTTTCATTTTAGACAAGTTGAGAGCACAGCAGCTTGTGCTATTGATAGACTTGTATATATATTGGTCTCCAGAACAGCTTTGCTCGAAACTGCCTATTTCAGTACAAACCATGTTTAATTAAGACATAGAAATTAACATTTTCTCCCCATGTGGTACCCCCCCTTCAATAATTTGATCAGTCTTCTTTTTTCTTCAGCTAATACTGTGTAGAGTGGCAATAACAAAATCAATGCATAAATATTCTTCTATTTTGTTAAAGCTACGATAACCTTCCCAGTAAAGGTAAAATGTAGGGTGGTGACATCAGCTTCAGTTTCTTTGTAGTATAGGTTATAATTACAATTTACATCTAGAAATCGAAAGAGAAGTGCATGGCCAGTTCTTAAAACCTATTTGAGAAAATCTGTCATGCTACTAAATTAGGTGAAGAATTAGTTACAGACTTGGAAGTAAGTAGTCAAACCAACAGCTTTGGTTTTCTATTTAGTGGAGGACTTCAGTTGAAACTTTTCATTAAAAGGACTGCTCCTTTCTCAAGTCACCACTTTCAACATTTGCTGCTGGCACCAATGTGAGACTGACCTGTGGTGGTGCTGACCATTCCTCCTACAGCCTGTCCACTTTCCATCAACTCTTGAACAGAGTCCAGAGTTCTCTGCCGATGCTCTTCAATATTTTTTACCTATTGGGGAACAAGAAAATTTGAATTATTCCCCTGAACGCCAAATACTACACCACCCCTCAAACTCTGCGACTGCTGCCCCCACCATCAACACTGGACCAGACAAGCACACAGGCTTGAGCTCTGAAACCTCTCTGAACCAGGCTTTGCACCCAAACTCCTTCCCTCCAGGTTTTAATTATACCAAGCGAGCAACTGATAGGAAATCCATTCTGCAACATCCTTACCATGCTTTAAGAGCTACAAACTTAACAAGAACGTTTGCAATTTCGCTCTATAAACCGAGTCTTAGGTTGCTTTTCGAGAAACGGCAACCCTGCTCTGATACTAAAAAAATACTTATCTGTGAAAATCGTTTTTCAGATTATAGTGCTGTAAATTTGCATGATGTGCACTTTGATGCCATCTAATATTTTTTGCTTTGGTGTCCAATTTTTATGCTTCCTAAAACCTGCAATGGATCAGAACAAAGACCCCTCTCCCCACACCTTAGGCTACATGGGTTTACCCATTAGAATAGGTTTCTATATAAGAAAAATTTAAATTGTTTCTATATACTTCTTTCTTTGCAACAGGTCAGAGGTAAGGGGTCATATTAATGTACAATACTGCAAGTAGATTAGTACGAGTAGGAAACAACTCCCCTTGCAGCATATTTTGGTGTGGATAACATACTGTACATAGATTTTACAGTACTACTACCCTACTCCATTAAAATTGTGGCTGGCAGAATGTATCAAATACAGTTTTGTAAATCAGTTTGATCAGCATGTACATTTAGTTTAGCTTGTACACCTAGACACAAGTGTTTTTGGGTGTATCTATAGAGTCCATGCATCACTTTATTAAAGGTCCATACAAACATATGCTTTGCCAGCAAACAAAAACCTGAATGCATCTAACAATCAATATGACAACACCAACTTTCCCTTGATGTGCCACTCAGAAAGCAACTAACAATTGTTTTTTTCTGACTGTCTCGGATGTATATAAAATATTACAACTTTGTATACATCTAGATTTTGCAAAGTTCTTTCTGCTCTACTTTGTGTGTTACTGTAGAACACTGGTAGCTCAATGGCTTAATTAGTATGAAGAGGCAAAACAATTTTCAGTTAAAAAAATATTGGTGGGTTCCACTTCCTTACAGTAGTAAGGAGGGTTGTATTTGTGCAGATATCTCATCATGGGATGGTTGATTAGTTAAGTTAAAGCATGTTTTCGAATTAAAATCATGCTGCCTTACCCAAGAGCCTCTTTAAAGAGTAGCTAGTGTTCGCATAAACACTGCCAAAGAAGTTAAAAACAAGCAAAATGCATTGCCAGAGATTCCTTCCCTAATCAGTCAACCAATGTTACTGGAGGGACAGAACACCTGGATATGGTATGAACATATGCATCACTGATAATGACCTAAGCGACACCATTTAAGTTTGGACCCAGAAAATGACTGCCAACTGATAACTATAAAGGGCTATATTTCTCAACATCTATGAGACATTGAACGCTCAGTATTCCATATGGCTGTGTGACCCATTCTGTCAACTTTCTGCCATACTGGTTGTGAATGCTAGCAAGGGGTTTCCGATATTGTTCAAATAAATGTACTGTCTGCACTTACTCAATGCATTATTGACTGGTATCAATAACATTACATTATAAATGCATTGGTGTGTATGTTGCTGCCATTTTCACATTGGCTCTCCCATGTGCCCACATTCTAAAAACATGTTTAGTTAGGTGTTAGATATCCAAGCACACCTGTCCAAGACACCTATCCTTTAGTGTATGCATGTATGATTGTTCTACTGATAAATATTCTAACTCACTGATTCTGCACACATTTATTGTAACCAACACTGCAGACCGCCCTTTTGAAAAGCGGGCAGCTTTCCTTTGATGTTCACCATTCCAAATTCTTAATTTGTTTCCCCGGCTTTCTTCAGCAACCAGACAATGGCTCACACTGTGATAAAAAGGGCAGGGGGATGGGGGGGTGGAGAAGAGTCATGCTCTAGGGCACTTGATAGAGCCTCGTATTCCAGGATGATGTCAGATGGTGCCTTCTGGCTGCGGGACTCACAGTAGTTTGGCCATTTCAAAGGCTGGTACTATGACTGTAGGTTTCCCCTCTGAAATCACTGATGAGATGTTTTAAGAAAATGACACATTGTGTACAGGGATGCCACAGATTGCGCATGTACCTACATGACGTTATAAATGTGGGCAGAGAATCAACAAATCTGTGTCCCTAACCTGCCAGAGCACTGACCTCGAGCCACAGCTGGCCATCTTCTCGCTCCGTGGGGTTGCTCTCTGTAGTGGCAAAGTACTGCATGCTGTCCAGCAGGCAAGTCCAGGAGGTCTTCTGCTTGAGTGTGTCACCATACCAGGAAGGATGGTGTTGGCACTGCAACAGCTGGGCCTTAGCAGCAGATACGATCACACAACCATCCGTCTCTGCCCCACGTAATACCATCTACATAAGGAGCAAAGGTGTCAGAATAAAATACTCTCTAACAAGGACAGCGGAGACACAAGAAAGGGCTCGACGGGAAATAGCTTTGAGTGTGCTGGATATACCTGCAAAATACAAGTACTCACAGGATTCAAGGGATGGTTAAAGATTTTAGGATTAATGTAGTAGTATAGAAGAGCAGGCAGTGAAGGCCCTTGAAGGTGGTCTCCGCAAAGGACTGTAAGGACAGAAACTGACAACAGGAAATAATTTAGGAGTAGTACTTTTTATTAACAGTATAGGAAAGAGGGCTTAGGTTGATGGTATATAAGAGCCAACTATTGTGTCTCAATGCAAGAATGCTAGCTGTTGGGTGTTATTTTGTTTTTAACCTTTGTCATTTTAAGAAACATGACAGCAACAAAAAATAAGAACAATCAGCAGCAATGAGCAGGGCAACAGACATACACAGCTAGGCCAATCATAGCCCACATTACACAGAATATTCCAAACAGATACTGAGGCAGAGTTCACAACACAGTATACATTCAGCGGTAATAAACCAAGACATGGCTTTTCTGCACAGCCCCACCCGTTCCGCATCCCAGATTCCAAGGACACTCATCTGTTACTGGCCCAAGAAGCACCCTTCTCCACCCCCACCTCCTGGTCTATAAACTTTTGACAGTGTTGGGTCTAGATTTAAGAGCTCTGACTGAGGGGGTCAGTGGTCTCATGTCCATGTAATATCACCCAATGTTGGGGACAATAAAATGACTTGATTTCTGAGGGATTCTAAAGCCTGTATGTGACGGGACAGTATAAAAATGATCACCAGCGTGCTTTGCCTGCCTCACCTGGTGACATATCACCAATACAAGTACCATGGCAAGATCAATCTCTGTACCTGGCAGTTCACAAGCTCAATCAGCCAGTTGCGGTTGAAGATATCCTTGGTCTGGCATGCTGCGATGCCACAGAGCTGCTCGCTAACACCGGGTTCCTCTTCCGTAAAAACCACAAACTTATCTGTCTCTTCAATGAGCTTCTGCAACATGTAGGCTCCTAGAATGAAGGCAACAGAGTAATCACTGAATCATGTACAGGGGCACAAGCAATAATCTCGTACAATCCTGACATACTGTTCAGAACAGTTGTTTCTGGACTCTTGTGTGGTGTGTTAAAGCATAGTAAACCTAATGAAGAAAGAACACATCTTTCCTACTTTTCTCTAGTTGACCTGCTCAATGTAATTATTCTTTGTAATCTGCACTCACGAATCTGCAGTCATATGTTTGAGCCATCCCTCGCTGTCAAGCAGGGAGTGTCTATAGTAATGCTTTAAAAATATAAGTAATAAAGAAGCTTCCTTTAAAAAGGGTAAGGGAAATCCTCACATTAGTAGCACAATCATCTTATTAAAAAATATCGAAACTTTGGCAAATGGAGTGACAGCTCCGCAGATTCAACTTCCCCACAGGTCACCGTAATTCAGATTTCTGTAACATGTAGTGTGGAAAGGAGTCTCCTCTTAATTCTGCTCAGAGTTCTACATTTTTTGGTTGTTCTTCACCTTTTTTCTAGGATTCCACTAGATGGGCACTTACTCTCTGGGATTTGTTGCCCTTGGATTGTTGCCCAGATGTTGTGTGTTTTTGTTATGGCTGAACCATCAAAGAATGCTATTTTCAGGGCATGGCAACCTTGGGAGAATGAAGATAAGATTATGCTCAGATGACCCTCACAAGTATTGCAGCTATCACTTATACTCCTCCCATAAACTAAAAGACTGCAAGATATGTTGCAATTTTTTTTCAGAGGCTGAATTACTGTGAAATCTGGCATCTGAGGTGGCTCTAAAAGAAAAGGCCCAGTGATGACCCAGCTTTCTCTGACAAGCAGTTCACAGAAAGCACCAGTCCTGAGGTACAAAAGCATGCAAGGAGATCAGGCGTTTAAAATATCTCCTTCCATACAAAAGTTAGACTTCTGAATAACCTCCTAAGAAGGCCACTAACAATTTCTACAAGATGTCTAAAAGCCTCCTAAAGTGTATTTCCAGGCTTCTCCAAATTGTGAAGGGCCATCAAAACCAGTGTTGAAGAAAAAAGCTGTGGACATCACAGTCTCCAGTGCTGTATCGACATATAAGGCAGTACTACTGCTGCATCACCAACAAGAGGTCTACTTTCAACAACTCATCTTCCGTTGACTGAATTTTGTTAATGATTCATCGTCTATCACAGGTGTCCTCATCACAGATTCCTCTGTCAAGAAGGTCCTCTTCAATGACATAGTAGATAACGCCTTTGTCCATAATGCCGTCAACAACAAAATCTGAAGAATGTCCTCAACCAACCATAATTTCAGCTAGGAGAGAGGTCTTGCTTGCTGAGAACATGTCTTCTAGCAAAGCTGGTTTACACCTGCCAACGAAAGTCCTAGATGCAGTAGTGAACCACAGGCCACCAGCACAACACAGCTATATGTCAATTATCAGGAAAAAACAGATGATATGACCATGGCCCCCATGAGCAATAAGGACTGAGGCACTTTTCTCAAGAGAAAGTCTTACACCAAGGTAATGGGGCTCAGTTTGACAGGTAGTACAACAAATTTACGAAAGTCACCCAGAAGGCACATATTTCAGGTCCTGGATGACCTAATCAATGACTGCATAGTGAGGGAATATTACAATAGGGCCCCAAAAGCCCAACTAAATCATACGTATCAAAACAGACACAACCAACACCTGCTTTCTTGGCCTTTTCTCAGCCACAACCAATGCCATCAGAGGCACAACTTAGATCACTTCACTTTGAGGACATAGATGACTCAGAGGCAGGAAAGGAAGGTGAGCCGTTTGGCTGCCTGAATGCACAACTGAGAATGGGATGTCTACATCTTGCTAACAGATCAATAGACATGGCATATGCAGATTCTCGGCCTGTCGATCTAGCCATGTATGTTCCTTAGTGTAGAGAGCTTCAAAACCATTGCAACTGTTGGTTTCTGTAAAGAAATGGCTCCCTGTTGCAGTTACCCCCCACTTTTTGCCTGATACTGATGCTGACTTGACTGAGAAGTGTGCTGGGACCCTGCTAACCAGGCCCCAGCACCAGGGTTCCTTCACCTAAAATGTACCATTGTATCCACAATTGGCACACCCTGGCATTCAGATAAGTCCCTTGTAACTGGTACTTCTAGTACCAAGGGCCCTGATGCCAAGGAAGGTCTCTAAGGGCTGCAGCATGTCTTATGCCACCCTGGAGACCTCTCACTCAGCACAGACACCCTGCTTGCCAGCTTGTGTGTGCTAGTGAGAACAAAATGAGTAAGTCGACATGGCACTCCCCTCAGGGTGCCATGCCAGCCTCTCACTGCCTATGCAGTATAGGTAAGCCACCCCTCTAGCAGGCCTTACAGCCCTAAGGCAGGGTGCACTATACCCTAGGTGAGGGTACCAGTGCATGAGCATGGTACCCCTACAGTGTCTAAACAACACCTTAGACATTGTAAGTGCAGGGTAGCCATAAGAGTATATGGTCTGGGAGTTTGTCAAACACAAACTCCACAGCACCATAATGGCTACACTGAAAACTGGGAAGTTTGGTATCAAACTTCTCAGCACAATAAATGCACACTGATGCCAGTGTACATTTTATTGTAAAATACACCACAGAGGGCACCTTAGAGGTGCCCCCTGAAACTTAACCGACTATCTGTGTAGGCTGACTAGTTTTAGCAGCCTGCCACAAACCGAGACATGTTGCTGGCCCCATGGGGAGAGTGCCTTTGTCACTCTGAGGCCAGTAACAAAGCCTGCACTGGGTGGAGATGCTAACACCTCTCCCAGGCAGGAATTGTCACACCTGGCGGTGAGCCTCAAAGGCTCACCTCCTTTGTGCCAACCCAGCAGGACACTCCAGCTAGTGGAGTTGCCCGCCCCCTCCGGCCAGGCCCCACTTTTGGCGGCAAGGCCGGAGAAAATAATGAGAATAACAAGGAGGAGTCACTGGCCAGTCAGGACAGCCCCTAAGGTGTCCTGAGCTGAGGTGACTCTAACTTTTAGAAATCCTCCATCTTGCAGATGGAGGATTCCCCCAATAGGGTTAGGATTGTGACCCCCTCCCCTTGGGAGGAGGCACAAAGAGGGTGTACCCACCCTCAGGGCTAGTAGCCATTGGCTACTAACCCCCCAGACCTAAAACACGCCCTTAAATTTAGTATTTAAGGGCTACCCTGAACCCTAGAAAATTAGATTCCTGCAACAAGAAGAAGGACTGCCCAGCTGAAAACCCCTGCAGCGGAAGACCAGAAGACGACAACTGCCTTGGCTCCAGAAACTCACCGGCCTGTCTCCTGCCTTCCAAAGATCCTGCTCCAGCGACGCCTTCCGAAGGGACCAGCGACCTCGACATCCTCTGAGGACTGCCCCTGCTTCGAAAAGACAAGAAACTCCCGAGGACAGCGGACCTGCTCCAAGAAAAGCTGCAACTTTGTTTCCAGCAGCTTTAAAGAACCCTGCAAGCTCCCCGCAAGAAGCGTGAGACTCGCAACACTGCACCCGGCGACCCCGACTCGGCTGGTGGAGACCCGACACCTCAGGAGGGACCCCAGGACTACTCTGATACTGTGAGTACCACAACCTGTCCCCCCTGAGCCCCCACAGCGCCGCCTGCAGAGGGAATCCCGAGGCTTCCCCTGACCGCGACTCTTTGAACCTAAAGTCCCGACGCCTGGGAGAGACCCTGCACCCGCAGCCCCCAGGACCTGAAGGACCGGACTTTCACTGGAGAAGCGACCCCCAGGAGTCCCTCTCCCTTGCCCAAGTGGAGGTTTCCCCGAGGAATCCCCCCCTTGCCTGCCTGCAGCGCTGAAGAGATCCCGAGATCTCTCATAGACTAACATTGCGAACCCGACGCTTGTTTCTACACTGCACCCGGCCGCCCCCGCGCCGCTGAGGGTGAAATTCCTGTGTGGGCTTGTGTCCCCCCCGGTGCCCTACAAAACCCCCCTGGTCTGCCCTCCGAAGACGCGGGTACTTACCTGCAAGCAGACCGGAACCGGGGCACCCCCTTCTCTCCATTCTAGCCTATGTGTTTGGGGCACCACCTTGAACTCTGCACCTGACCGGCCCTGAGCTGCTGGTGTGGTGACTTTGGGGTTGCTCTGAACCCCCAACGGTGGGCTACCTTGGACCAAGAACTGAACCCTGTAAGTGTCTTACTTACCTGGTAAAACTAATCAAAACTTACCTCCCCTAGGAACTGTGAAAATTGCACTAAGTGTCCACTTTTAAAACAGCTATTTGTCAATAACTTGAAAAGTATACATGCAATTTTGATGATTTGAAGTTCCTAAAGTACTTACCTGCAATACCTTTCGAATGAGATATTACATGTAGAATTTGAACCTGTGGTTCTTAAAATAAACTAAGAAAAGATATTTTTCTATATAAAAACCTATTGGCTGGATTTGTCTCTGAGTGTGTGTACCTCATTTATTGTCTATGTGTATGTACAACAAATGCTTAACACTACTCCTTGGATAAGCCTACTGCTCGACCACACTACCACAAAATAGAGCATTAGTATTATCTATTTTTACCACTATTTTACCTCTAAGGGGAACCCTTGGACTCTGTGCATGCTATTCCTTACTTTGAAATAGCACATACAGAGCCAACTTCCTACATTGGTGGCAGCGGTGGGATACAAGACTTTGCATTTGCTGGACTACTCAGCCAATACCTGATCACACGACAAATTCCAAAATTGTCATTAGAAATTGATTTTTGCAATTTGAAAAGTTTTCTAAATTCTTAAAAGACCTGCTAGGGCCTTGTGTTAGATCCTGTTTAGCATTTCTTTTAGAGTTTAAAAGTTTGTAAAAGTTTGAATTAGATTCTAGAACCAGTTTTAGTTTCTTAAAAAGTATTCCAACTTTTAGAAGCATAATGTCTAGCACAGATGTGAATGTGGTGGAACTCGACACCACACCTTACCTCCATCTTAAGATGAGGGAGCTAAGGTCACTCTGTAAAATAAAGAAAATAACAATGGGCCCCAAACCTACCAAAATACAGCTCCAGGAGCTTTTGGCAGAGTTTGAAAAGGCCAACCCCTCTGAGGGTGGCAACTCAGAGGAAGAGGATAGTGACCAGGAGGAAAATTCCCCCCTACCAGTCCTATCTAGGGAGAACAGGGTCCCTCAAACCCTGACTCCAAAAATAATAGTCAGAGATGCTGGTTCCCTCACAGGAGAGACCAACACCTCTGAAATCACTGAGGATAACTCCAGTGAAGATGACCCCTTGTTAGCCAGGGTGGTCAAAAGATTGGCTTTGGAAAAGCAGCTCCTAGCCATAGAAAGGGAAAGAAAAGAGATGGGCCTAGGTCCCATCGATGGTGGCAGCAACTTAAATAGGGTCAGAGATTCTCCTGACATCCTAAAAATCCCCAAAGGGATTGTAACAAAATATGAAGATGGTGATGACATCACCAAATGGTTCACAGCTTTTGAGAGGGCTTGTGTAACCAGAAAAGTAAACAGATCTCACTGGGGTGCTCTCCTTTGGGAAATGTTCACTGGAAAGTGTAGGGATAGACTCCTCACACTCTCTGGAAAAGATGCAGAATCTTATGACCTCATGAAGGGTACCCTGATTGAGGGCTTTGGATTCTCCACTGAGGAGTATAGAATTAGATTCAGGGGGGCTCAAAAATCCTCGAGCCAGACCTGGGTTGATTTTGTAGACTACTCAGTCAAAACACTGGATGGTTGGTTAACTGGAAATGAAGTGTGTAACTATGTTGGGCTTTATAATTTGTTTATGAAAGAACACATTTTAAGTAACTGCTTCAATGAAAAGTTGCATCAGTATCTGGTAGACCTAGGTCCAATTTCTCCCCAAGAATTGGGAAAGAAGGCAGACCACTGGGTCAAGACTAGGGTAACCAAAACTTCCACTGGGGGTGACCAAAAGAAAGGGGTTACAAAAACTCCCCAGGAGAAAGTGGGTGACACTAGAAACAAAGAAAAAGAGTCCTCTGTAGGCCCCCAAAAACCAGAACAGGTGGGTGGGCCCCAAGACACAACCCAAAACAAAGGTGGGTACCAGGGTAAGAACTGGGATGCCACTAAGGCATGGTGCCACAACTGTAAACAGTCTGGGCACCACACCAAGGACACTTCTTGTCCCAAAAACAAACCCCAGAACAAGATTCCAGGGGTAACCAGTGTAGCCATGGGAGATGACTCCTCAGATGAGGAGGTCTTCATAGCCTTCAACTGGAAACAGGGCCCAACAGGTGAGTTGGAGATTCCAGAGGGAAGTAGACACTTCCACCACCTACTGGTGAATGGAATCCCAACCACTGCCCTGAGAGACACTTGTGCCAGTCACACTATTGTGCATGACAGGCTGGTGCTCTCAAACCAGTACATCCCAGGTGAGACTGCCAGGGTAAGAGTTAGCCTAGACAGGGTCACTAAGAGGCCTGTGGCTTTAGTACCCATAGAAGTGGGTGGCACTCTTAGCTGGAGAAGGGTAGTAGTCAGTACAGACCTCCCCCTTGATTGTCTCCTTGGAAATGACTACCCAGAGGTTAGTCAGAGCCCAAGAGAGGAACTGGACCAGTGCCAGTCCTCTCCCAAGGATTCTGGAAGTCCTGCCTCTGCAGTAAATGCAAGCAGGCCCCAGAAGAAGAAGAAAAGAAAACAGAGTAGGAAGGGTGGACAACCTTTAGCCAAGGTTACAGCAAGCCAAGGAGATTCTGCTCCAGTAGGGGAGAACTCCAAAAGTGGCTCTGATAAAGTCCAACCTGACCCACAAGAAGTCCTGGCTAGTCAGGCAACTGTTAAGCCTGAGTGGGTGGCTCCTCAGCTAACAGAAGAAAGAGTGGAAGAAGGGTGGTTACTACAAGATGTGGTGACCCCCCACTCTAATACAGCAGACAGGCACCCTGAACCCAAAGAAGCCTGTAACTTAGCCCCTTCCCTTGTAGGTGAAGAGCTAAAGGTGTGGTTCTGGGCACTGACAGCTGTCAGTGGCCTCTGCTGGGTGTTAGCCTTTATGGCTGCACTATCCTTGGCCTGGTGGTCTGACCCCATGCCAAATAACAAGTTAGGCCCCCTGACCCTGTTGGTCATGGTGGGGTTACTCCAGCTCTGGGTAACCTCTTTGGGTAAGCTAGGGGTGACCCTGGCTAAGATAAGATTAGCAGAGGTGGATACCTCTGACCTCAAAATAGAGAGAATGGGTGAAGACATAAAAAGCACAGACAAGAGGCAGTTCAGACTAGGTCCTATCACTGTGGAAGTGGGTCAGTTCCCCAGAGGGAATGACCTGAACAGGAGGATGTAAGGCAGAGTAGGCCCTGCAACAAACCAGCCATTTCCTCTACTCTTCCTCGCCTGACAGACTAGGAAGACTCTTCCAGCGTTGGCTGAGTCTCCTGGCCTGTGGGCTGGGGGGGGCTTGTGTAAAGAAATGGCTCCCTGTTGCAGTTACCCCCCACTTTTTGCCTGATACTGATGCTGACTTGACTGAGAAGTGTGCTGGGACCCTGCTAACCAGGCCCCAGCACCAGGGTTCCTTCACCTAAAATGTACCATTGTATCCACAATTGGCACACCCTGGCATTCAGATAAGTCCCTTGTAACTGGTACTTCTAGTACCAAGGGCCCTGATGCCAAGGAAGGTCTCTAAGGGCTGCAGCATGTCTTATGCCACCCTGGAGACCTCTCACTCAGCACAGACACCCTGCTTGCCAGCTTGTGTGTGCTAGTGAGAACAAAATGAGTAAGTCGACATGGCACTCCCCTCAGGGTGCCATGCCAGCCTCTCACTGCCTATGCAGTATAGGTAAGCCACCCCTCTAGCAGGCCTTACAGCCCTAAGGCAGGGTGCACTATACCCTAGGTGAGGGTACCAGTGCATGAGCATGGTACCCCTACAGTGTCTAAACAACACCTTAGACATTGTAAGTGCAGGGTAGCCATAAGAGTATATGGTCTGGGAGTTTGTCAAACACAAACTCCACAGCACCATAATGGCTACACTGAAAACTGGGAAGTTTGGTATCAAACTTCTCAGCACAATAAATGCACACTGATGCCAGTGTACATTTTATTGTAAAATACACCACAGAGGGCACCTTAGAGGTGCCCCCTGAAACTTAACCGACTATCTGTGTAGGCTGACTAGTTTTAGCAGCCTGCCACAAACCGAGACATGTTGCTGGCCCCATGGGGAGAGTGCCTTTGTCACTCTGAGGCCAGTAACAAAGCCTGCACTGGGTGGAGATGCTAACACCTCTCCCAGGCAGGAATTGTCACACCTGGCGGTGAGCCTCAAAGGCTCACCTCCTTTGTGCCAACCCAGCAGGACACTCCAGCTAGTGGAGTTGCCCGCCCCCTCCGGCCAGGCCCCACTTTTGGCGGCAAGGCCGGAGAAAATAATGAGAATAACAAGGAGGAGTCACTGGCCAGTCAGGACAGCCCCTAAGGTGTCCTGAGCTGAGGTGACTCTAACTTTTAGAAATCCTCCATCTTGCAGATGGAGGATTCCCCCAATAGGGTTAGGATTGTGACCCCCTCCCCTTGGGAGGAGGCACAAAGAGGGTGTACCCACCCTCAGGGCTAGTAGCCATTGGCTACTAACCCCCCAGACCTAAAACACGCCCTTAAATTTAGTATTTAAGGGCTACCCTGAACCCTAGAAAATTAGATTCCTGCAACAAGAAGAAGGACTGCCCAGCTGAAAACCCCTGCAGCGGAAGACCAGAAGACGACAACTGCCTTGGCTCCAGAAACTCACCGGCCTGTCTCCTGCCTTCCAAAGATCCTGCTCCAGCGACGCCTTCCGAAGGGACCAGCGACCTCGACATCCTCTGAGGACTGCCCCTGCTTCGAAAAGACAAGAAACTCCCGAGGACAGCGGACCTGCTCCAAGAAAAGCTGCAACTTTGTTTCCAGCAGCTTTAAAGAACCCTGCAAGCTCCCCGCAAGAAGCGTGAGACTCGCAACACTGCACCCGGCGACCCCGACTCGGCTGGTGGAGACCCGACACCTCAGGAGGGACCCCAGGACTACTCTGATACTGTGAGTACCACAACCTGTCCCCCCTGAGCCCCCACAGCGCCGCCTGCAGAGGGAATCCCGAGGCTTCCCCTGACCGCGACTCTTTGAACCTAAAGTCCCGACGCCTGGGAGAGACCCTGCACCCGCAGCCCCCAGGACCTGAAGGACCGGACTTTCACTGGAGAAGCGACCCCCAGGAGTCCCTCTCCCTTGCCCAAGTGGAGGTTTCCCCGAGGAATCCCCCCCTTGCCTGCCTGCAGCGCTGAAGAGATCCCGAGATCTCTCATAGACTAACATTGCGAACCCGACGCTTGTTTCTACACTGCACCCGGCCGCCCCCGCGCCGCTGAGGGTGAAATTCCTGTGTGGGCTTGTGTCCCCCCCGGTGCCCTACAAAACCCCCCTGGTCTGCCCTCCGAAGACGCGGGTACTTACCTGCAAGCAGACCGGAACCGGGGCACCCCCTTCTCTCCATTCTAGCCTATGTGTTTGGGGCACCACCTTGAACTCTGCACCTGACCGGCCCTGAGCTGCTGGTGTGGTGACTTTGGGGTTGCTCTGAACCCCCAACGGTGGGCTACCTTGGACCAAGAACTGAACCCTGTAAGTGTCTTACTTACCTGGTAAAACTAATCAAAACTTACCTCCCCTAGGAACTGTGAAAATTGCACTAAGTGTCCACTTTTAAAACAGCTATTTGTCAATAACTTGAAAAGTATACATGCAATTTTGATGATTTGAAGTTCCTAAAGTACTTACCTGCAATACCTTTCGAATGAGATATTACATGTAGAATTTGAACCTGTGGTTCTTAAAATAAACTAAGAAAAGATATTTTTCTATATAAAAACCTATTGGCTGGATTTGTCTCTGAGTGTGTGTACCTCATTTATTGTCTATGTGTATGTACAACAAATGCTTAACACTACTCCTTGGATAAGCCTACTGCTCGACCACACTACCACAAAATAGAGCATTAGTATTATCTATTTTTACCACTATTTTACCTCTAAGGGGAACCCTTGGACTCTGTGCATGCTATTCCTTACTTTGAAATAGCACATACAGAGCCAACTTCCTACAGTTTCAGTGACAGAAATGGACTTTTATACACGAATAAAAAGAAAACAAACACACAGTATGCCCATAAAGTCTATCATTGACCATATGTAGCAGAAGGCATAAAGAAAATGCAAGGAACAGCCACCATACCTGTAATGGTCCAAAGGAAGGATATAATGTAGGCAGTAGAAAAAAATAAAAAAAATACTCCAGCTTTTCTATCAGAGAGCCCAAAAGTGGACTCTTTGTATTGCAAACTGCACAGCGTTGCTTTAGTAACCCATCTTCTCACTATACTACACCACCTGACAGAAAAGGCCATCAGATGGGTAGCTTGGGCAAATGGGTTTCTACTGTAGTGGGCTATTGGGACAAGAAGGTCCCAAGCATTGTGTATAATCAAGGGAGAGGGGAGAGGGAGAGAAGAGAGAGAGAGAGAAGAGAGAGAGAGAGAGAAGAGAGAACAAACTCAGACACTGAAAGAGGGACAGAGAAGAAAGACTTCCCCTTAGAAATCTGATTATGTCCTTTCTAAAAGAGATGGTACCTAATTAGTCTCCCATTTGGGATGCCAGGGAACTTCAACTACGGGTCCTGTTAGAGTATGAATGCTCTTCCAGAAGGGGGGCAGCTTTTTGTTTCTTCCTGATCAATGTTGGTGTGGCGGTTGATAGTCAGGCATAAACTGTTTATGCCTCTTTGTGACCCTGTTCAGGGTGCTCCTGCTTGGAGGTGACCTGCAGTGAAGAGCATCACTCAAGACAACCCAAGAGGGAAACATGAAAGGACAAGTGACCCAAATTGGTTCTTAAACGCCAGTCAGAGAATCCACATTCCCTGTCTGCCACCCTGTATAAGTGTGGAGCTGTCAACCCACTTGTTGCTCCAGTACCCAGTTCTGTTCAAGGAGGGTGTGCTCCACAGAATACCCAGAGGACTACTGAGCAACCGAGCTGGTGTCTGACAGCCAGCTTCCCAGAGGTGACAGACCATCATCTGGAGTCTGATCCAGAGGAAAAAATGCCTGTCTTTTTCTGGAAGCATAACAAGAGTTGCTTCAGCAAGAGGGAATAAACGAGCTAACCCTTCAGGAAGAGCTGACTTTTGGAGTGGACAGAAGCAGCTGACTGATACTTTGATCATTCTGCCAGAGACTCAAAGCATGTGTGACTGATGTGTTCTAGTGCAGGAGCTAGCCTATGAACCGCTAAGAGGGCCCACAGTACTTGTGAAGCATGTCCAAGCAGTCTCCGCTATCATCTACATAGCATGTGCCAGGTATATCTAACTGGTATAACCTTCTGAGTGCCCATGATTCAGGCCAGGACAATCATGGCATTATCTGCCCTGTGCCCAAGCAGTTTCTGCCAGCCCCTTAGAAGCCTGCAACCTGTGATGCCCTTCCCAGGATACCCCACTGGATAGCATGGCACTGATCAAAGGTGTGGTGAATAAATGGTCATTGCGAAAGAAGAAGCCTTGAGGCACTCTGTGCTAAAGCACTGCTTTGCTGTCAGGGTGCTATAGACCTTCATACCAGATTGGACTAGGGTGTTGTGCACGCAAAGTGCCTCATAGCTGTTAAGTCACAGTTGGAGCCTTGTGCCTCAAAAAAGAAGACTGTGAGACCTAACAGAGAAGGGGAAGAGGGAAAGAGTGCATATCGGGCCCATCTTAAGGCATATGGGACTTGCATCCATACATCAGATCTCTGGAACATTTTGGTGATTTGGGTGGTATTGCTCATTTCTGTAGAATAAAGTACTTTTTTCCTAGAAGGAAAGCCCTGTGCTGAACAATTACAGTATAGCAACTGCTTGGTGTGCTGCTGCCACCACCACTAAACATTCTGAAAACCCTAGGGTCTGTTCTAAACCCAACAGAATAAAACTGACCTGGTAGTGCTGTCTACTTACCACAAGTGCAGGCAGCATTGATGCACTGGATGGATGTGCATGTGAATGTAGGTATCCTTGAGGTACAGATTCCCCACAGTGTCTCCTGTGCAGAGCAGTGTTAGGACTCCTATAGACTGTCATTGTTAAGTTCTCCGGCAGGTAAAGCGGTTGAAAAAGCCTGAGGTCTAGGACAGGCCACAGAGTTCCGCCCTTTATGGAGATGAGGAAGCACATGATGTATGGGCACAGGCTTGACTGCACTTTTGCTGAGGAAAGGTTGTACTTCCTCCTACAACAGCCTCATATGGTCTTGACACATTGCCAGGGACAAGGTGGTGTGTTTAGCTGTGTTGTTTGGAACTCAAAGCAGTACCCATGTCTCACCATACTGAGAAGTCACTTGGCTGTGGTTATATCCTCCAATTGGGGAAGGGATAACCACAATGTTCTCTCCAAACAAGTGTTGCATGATCGAAGGAATAAGAGTCAAGTCACTGCTTGGAAGTCGAAGCGCCCCTTGATGAAGCAATCTCTGCACCTGCAGTCACCACAGTAGCTACCTCTTCCATAGGCTTTGGATGCATAGCCTTCGTGAAAGGACTGGTGCTGCTGATAACCCTAAATTGTAAAAGGGCCCGACAACTCACTTCTGATGCTTATGAAATGTGTTAGAGGTCCGCGTCTACAAAGCTCCCAAGGCTTTGGAGATTTCATGGTCTTAATCTTCATAAGCTTATTGTTGAACTTGATTGTCGAGCAGATGTTTCCCATCACATGGGACATTGATGAGATGTTGCACCTCTGACAATCCAGATACCCTAGGCTATGTGGGGCAGCACAGACCGGTGTTCACCTCTGAAGAAGCAGTGTCAGCAGAGTGCAGAGCACAATGAATGTTCACACTGAAAAATATATTTCTTTCTGCTAATAGTTCCTAGCCCTTTTGTGGTATGCCTTTAGCAGGTGCATAACCAACACAAACTGCTCTATTTCCTCCCATTGGTCTTGGTCACAATACAAGAGCAATTCGACCAAAACGCCCATTCTCCACTGAGAATTAGGCCCTAGAGCTACCCATCAATCTTCTTACTCTTTGTCTGGAGGAGCTGCGTCTCTGGTTGCTTGGACTCGAGCACCCTCCCTTGCTGTCAGCACAACCAAGTAGGGTGGAAAATGCCTCCTGATGTAGGAAGGATCATTTAGGGCCGGTTGTATTTCTTTTCAAACTTAGGTGTGATGACTCATGCTTTCACTAGGTTCTTAAAAGTTCTCTGAACTGCATTTAGTCATGCTCGTTAGCACTGGTAAATACTTGGTGCACTTTTTAGTTTTGGAGAGTGTCTCCCCAAAGAAATCACACTTTCCATCTACATGCAGCTTAACTTTCTGATGGCCTGCTGCCCTCTGAATAACAACGTGGTACCCTTTGGTGTCATCAAGTGGAGCAACGCTGACAAGGTACAGCTCTAAATCAGTGTCGTTATGAGGGTCAGCATGGTAATCTTTCCCAGGATCATGGGTATGGGGCCTCTAGGTACAGGTCCTCTGAGTCATAGGGTTGGCCCCTGGTCTAGATGTATATGGTATGAGTAGACAAACACCTGAGGTAAGAAACACGGGTAAGGTTCACATGGCCAGGGCCGAGGCAGGGGATTGAGTGGAGAAAAACAAATCCAGGCTTTGGTGGTTAGGTAGGAGAAGGAGCGCCCTCAGCTGGGGCTTTGACGGATTGGGGGGGGAGGGGTGAGGCGAGGGAGGCAGAGTGTAGATGTCTGACGGGTTTATGGTAGCGAAGGCAACAGCATTGATCTGGTGTTTCATGATAAACTTGCTGTCCAGGATGATGCCAAGATTGCAAGCAAGTTCTGTCAGTGCGAGTGCAAGCTCAGAGGGCCACCAGGTGTCGTTCCATGGGGAGGTATTGTTTCCAAAGATCAGCACTTTGAGCTAGTCCATGTTGAGCGCCAGGCAAATGGTCTTAATCCATTTGGTGACTCTTCATGCAGTTGTGAAAGTTGGACCTGGTGGTGGAGGGGTCTTCTGAGAGCAAGAGGATGAGCTGGGTGTCGTCTGCTTGGGAAATTATGTTGAGGCCATGGTTGCTGACAATGTTGACCAGGGGCATCATGTACGTGTTGAACAGGGTGGGGCTGAGGGATGAACCTTGCAGGACGCCACAGATGATGCTCTTCTGTTCAACATGAAGGATAGCAGATGGATTCTCTGGGTTTGTCCTGTGAGGAAGGATGCGATCCATATGAGGACAACTTTCTGGATCACAATGTGTCAGAATCTCATGATAAGGGTGTGGTGGGAAATGGGGTCAAACACTGCTGAGAGGTCACTGATGATTAGGGCTACTATGTCTCCCTGGCCGAGGAGCAGTTGAGCGTAGACTCAAAAGGGGTAGACAAACAAAACTTCAAAACCAGCGTGAGGTCCCTCGTAGGCACCGCAAATGGTTTGAGGGTAAACAGATGGGTCCAACCTTTATGAAACACATCACAACCAGTGACCTTAACAAGTCGGTCCAGTAACCACAGAAAGTCTGAAACGCCTTCCATGATAAGTGCTCCAAGACCTTGCTGCGATAAAGGAAAAACCAAAGGACATCAAAATGTTCAGCCTTTAAGGAGGTCAATATTTCAGGCAACACAACAGGCAACAAATTATTAACAGTGCCACATGTATATCGTCTCTGTGGAAGGGTGTCTGGCTGCAAGGAAGACGTTAAGCATCTCAGTCAGCAAATGATACATTTAGTTACTACCATTTACTCTCTACTCAGGGGGTTGTAGGTTGTGGCAACCTGGATTCAGGACCATGGCCTGTAGTTGAGACAGAAGGCCCACCTGAAGTTAAAGTGCAATTGCAGCGCAGATGCTCATGGAGGGCAATTCAAAAGATGAGCCCAGTCTGTCCTGAAATTCAGAAATCAAGACAGGAGAGTTTGAGGTGGAAATGTGTAGGAAGTTGGCCTGGTGTGTGGTGGGTACCTGGGGCACTATCACCTTATACCAGGTCCCGGTTTCCCCATTAGTGTAGTGAAGGCGGTGTCTTGTAGCCAGACTCTCTAGAGTTAGTTTTGGATGAGCAGCCAAGGCTTATCTAGGAGACATGTAAAGCTCATGCAACAGCACTGGAGTCACACATCACTCACACACATGAAAGAAAACACTCAGTGTTACAAAAATAAAGGGTCTTTATTACAGTAACACTGAACCTAAACACTAAATAGCAACCCTCTAATAGGAGGTAAGTAAACACACTAAATATGTGCACTAGTTATCAGAAACAGGCGTAAAAAGTGATAGAAAACAGTGCAAATGTAGATAGACAATAGTGACTCTAGGGGGAGCCCAAACCATATACTAAATAAAATGGAATGCGAACCCAGGACCCCCACCTAGGTAAGTGGAATGTGTAGAAGGGAGCTGGTATTTGGGGGTGCCCAGCATGGCTGCATTGGCCAGGAACTCTACTTTAGCCCAATCTGAGGTCTCTAGGTCATTACGTAGGTCATTACCTAGAAGGCACTCAACAGGTAGGTTAGATGAGACTACCACCTGTTTAGGGCTAGTAACCCCACCCCAGCTAAAGTCTACCATAGCTAAGGGAAGGCACTGAGTGAAGTTATTCACATCAGTCACTTGGTACTTGTGTTTAGGTAACACTAACTTTTCAGTTACTATGGTGACACTGGCACCTGTGTCCATGTAGGCCTCAGCACCATTTACTAGGATGTACTGCTTGTACTTTTCAGTGTTAAGGGGACAAGCAGCTAGGTTGGAAAGAACAGTGCCACCCCGAGAGACAGAAGTTGTCTTTGGGTTTCCATCACTACCCTAGATCCCACTACAGACCCAAAGGTGAACCAAACTACACTTTTGGGCTGACTACTGCCAGTAGTAGTACTACTACTACTAGTACTACAACTAGGGGCAGAAGTGGGGGTAGTACTGGTGGAAGGCTCAATTCCTTTCCCAGGATAGGAGCAGTCCCCTGGCCTATGGCATTTGTTTTTACAAAGAAAGCACCAAGGCTTTTTGACATGGGAGGAAGAGGTTTTAGACCCACCCTCAGAAGGGTTTTCTGGGCGTGATGAAGACTTCTTGTTTTTATCTTTGTCCCCCCACCCTGTCCTGTGAATTACCTGCTTCCTTTTTAGGTCAGGCATTGCAGCGCGCATGCACTGCTTTTCCGACAAGTTGGTGTATATCTGGGCTTTTAACAATGCCCACCTCACGCCCATCACTACTACTTGTTCCTGGGCTTGCCCTTCAAAAATCCTTTGATTACATTGGTAAATGGTTTACCTTTGTCCCTCCTTGGGGAAGTTTTGTTACCACCTTGGCCATCGTCCCGGTTACATGGCTAATTTCACTTTTGCCGATAAGTTTAACTGCAAGCAAACTTCTTTTCCTTTTGTGTAACTCTTCACACTGATGCTCGTGGCGGCCGTGGCACTGTGAATCGGCTCCCTTATGTGAAAGTGTTTAACTTTAAATTTTCAAATTATGTGGCAAGAAAAGTCGGGTTAGGAGTTTATAATGCTAATAGCTCTAAGTCGAGCAGATGTGAGACCCATTACAATGCAAATGCTTGTTCTTATTGCCACCCCCTGTATGAGCTTTTCTTCTCACCCTAGCTCTGACCCACTTGTCTGCCTTCTTTCCCAATTATTGGGGATAGGTCAGATCTGAGTCAACCAAGTAATGGTACAACAAGTCAGACACACAGTTGTTCAAAATATGCTCTCTCAAAATCAGATTATACAAGCCCTCATACTCACTGACTTTACTGCCATGCTAAAAGGAAGCTACTTTCCTACAGAATGCATACAAGGGTCTCTTGTTTCATTCAAGCAGCAATATGTCTCCTAAAGAAATCCTTAAGGGAAACATCAGTGCATAAAATTGCTGACACTGCATAAAACTTTCTTTAAAAAAAGAAGCCATGCAAGAGGACTAATTTCCAAGTGACACAACTGGATTTCCTATCATCCATCTGCTCAGGAAGTGGCTCCACTCCTCTGTCCTCCCAGGACTTACTTAATGATGGTTGCTCGCAGCAGGTTTGCCACTGAAGCATCAAAGGTGTACCAAAGGCAAGCTCATCTGTCCTCGTTCATGTCTAGCCCAGCGCCTGAACCCCTGCCGCTATCCCACTCTGACCCTCCATGACCTCACCCCCAGCCACCACTGCAGACACTGCTGTACCACACAACACAGAAGGAGCATTCTCCTTCACTTCCTGCAAGTTTTCATGCACTTAACCACTCCTGACACTCACTGCAGCTGCCCCGACAGCAACCAATGACCCACTCTCTCGCACTCAGTCTTCCAACCACCCAGACAATACTCAGTACTGGCATGCATCTTCCTAAACAACCTGTTAGTCACCTGGGAACGCCCCAGAGATATTTTTCCTCACAGAACCTGGCTGAAACATGCATCGACATCACAGAAGCCATTCCCCAAGCTACAAGATTCCACGCAAGATAGGCTTCCTAAACCTGTAGGTGGAATTATCATTATCCAGAAGAACACCATCAGCTGCACTACCTCTGTTGACACATCATCCTCCAACATTTTACACCGGTCGTTCAAACCACATATCACAGCCAACTTCACCCTGAAGCGGCACTCATCGACAGTCCACCGGGACCATGAACTAACTTCACCAACATCATCATGGATTACGTCACACCAATTGCCCTTGACACAAATACATCCTACGCCTACTCAGAGACCTAAACTTTCATCTGGAAGACCCACTAACCCCAACTCAAAAGCACCCTATAGTCTTTGGAAGCCTGAGCCTCTCCCAATGAGTACAGGACTTAACCACATAGCCAGACACCTGCTAGACCCTAATTTTACCAACTTTGACAACATCAAAGTTGAAGAGCCCACACCAATCTCCTGGACAGACCACACCCATATCAAGATCTGCATCCCGCCGCAGTCCAATGCATAAATATCACCACCAGACCAACCCATTAAAACTGGAACATCTTCACTGATAAGGAGTGGAACACTGCTGTCAACAGCCACCAACCATAACACAGCCTCCCCAAAACAATCAAGAATTTCTACAACTGCATCACCTCTTGCACCAACTCTCTGGGACCCCTCAAACACAGCAACACAACACAATTTATTCCTTAGAACAGCTGGTACGAAGAGGAACTCAGACTGATGAAACATCATTGCAAACAACTGGAGTGCAAATGGAGAATGAGCCAGGACAATACACGCAGGAGCACCCTCAAATCCATTGTGAGATGCTAACATCAAATGATCCAACTAATAAACACGCCTCTTTGGCAGACCGCATTGATGCCAGCACAGAAGCAAATACCTTTTCACCATTGTGAAAGTTTTCACCTCACCAGGGGCCGCCTCCAATTTTATCACCCCTTCGAAGGACCACTGCAACGATCTCTCTCAATTCTTCAACAACACAATCACTGCCATTTACAGCAACTTCAATCGCAACCATACCCGACAGACCTCACCAAATGACCACCAACTCCTCAACACCACTCAGTCTGGTTTCAGACCCACCCAAAGAATGGAAACTGCTATCATCGCTGCCATGGATGACATCTGCATGCCTCTGGACACAGTAGACACAGCCACCCTGGTCCTCCTGGACCACTAGGCAGCATTTACCATGGTGTCTACCCCACATTCTCCACCAACCCATCAACATCAGAATCTAAGGACATGTACTTTGATGGAACTGCTCCTTTCTGAATGGAAGGATCCATTCAGTCAAGTCCTGGCACAATATACCTTGGACGCCTGCGTCCTCATCTGCAGGTTCCACAAGGATCCTCCCTGAGACCAACCTTTTTCAACACATACATTATCCCTCTAGCCAGCATCATCCTCTCTCCCGACCTCAACGTCCTGTCCTACGCCAATGACAGGCAACTAATTTTCTCCCTCCTGGACAAAATGGCCAGCACCCCAATCAAGTTCAACATCTGCATGACTGAAATCGCCCACTGGATAAAGATCAACTGTCTAAAGAGGAACACCGACAAGAACGAAAATATGATCGTCAAGAAACTTGGGACTCAACCTATTGGCCAACAGAGCTGGGACTGACATCCACTCCCACAACCCATGCCAATATAGTCATCAATAGCAAACACAATATGAACTCTCAAGTCAACGCAGTCACCATCTTGTGCTTCCATACCCTAAAGATTCTGATGAACACTTTCAAATCTTCAATCAGCACCTGGAAAATTTTAACAAACACTCTAGTCACAAGTAAGCTGGACTATGGGAACACCCTCTATACCAGGACCAACACAAAACTCCACAGAAAGCTGCAGAACATTCAGAACTCTGCAGTCAGAATTGCTCTCTACCTTCCATGCCACACTCACATCACATCACATCAAACCTGAAGGAGTTCCACTGGCTTCCCTTACAGAAACAATCCAAATTCAAACTCTACACCCACACTTTCAAGGCACAACATAACACTGGCCCAGCATAGCTCAACAATGACATCTGCTTTCACAAAATTTCCAGACACACCTGCTCTTCTGGACTTCTGCTTGCACACATCCCCCCCAAACAAAAACCCAGAGCCGGTGGTCAAGCCTTCTACATTGCTCCTAAAGTTTTGAACAACTAGCCATGACACATATGAGCCTCCTACTCACTTCTCAAATTTCATAAGAAGCTTGAGTCCTGGCTTCTCAAATATTCCCAGGACACCTTCCTAGGTGATAGTGCACTCTAAAAGTCTGCATAACATAAAATAACATAACATTCTTGATAGCAGCGAATAGATCTAGCCAAGACCTTCCCCACGGATCAAAGAAAATCTGCACTCCATAGGGTTAGAGATGCCATTTGTGATCTTGTAGATGATGCCTGCTTAGTTTGTCCACTCCGGCATTCAGGGATGCTGGTAGGTTGGTGGTGATCAGGAAGATGTTCTGCTGGTACAGCAATCTTCAGAGGTGTTCGGCCTCCTAAACAAGCTCAAGGACCCCACTTTGCCCTGCTTATTGAAGTTAAGTTGCCCACAACAACCTGCACCAGCCCCCGTTTGATGGATGGCTGGATGGCACAAAGGCTTTGAGGGCCAGATAGATGGCTGGGAGCTCGAGCAGCTTGATATGGAGATGGTTCTCCATCTCAGAACAAAGGCCCATGAACTCCACCACTTCCAGGGCCCCCCTCAACCCAACAGTGATGTTTATCACAACCATGGACTTTAAATCGGGGAGGGAGAGTGGTCTGCCACAAGTCATGCTGGCATCTGTCAGCCACCACTGCAGATCGTGGGCTCTCCTGAGCCTCAGAGTCATTCTCACTTACAACAAGGTATAATCCTGAAATATCAGAATAATTTCTCAAAAGTCACAGCCTCTCTGCAGCAGATAAATGGCTTTAAAATGCCACTGTGTCCAGGATTGCTCCAATGAATGGGATCAATGTGAGTCTCGGTGAGACTATGGGTTACAGACAGTGAATTCCCACAATGTCATGAGTTTGACCATCGTTCTTAGGTGGTCTACAACTGACTGCAGCAAGCCTGGCTTTAGCTGCCAGTTGTCAAGGTACAGGAACCCCCAACCCCCAAAGGAGGGCAGCAACCACGGTCATTCTCGAATGACTGAAAGGCTTGCATTATGGCTGAAAGGGAGCATGGCAAATTTAAAATGTTCATGGGCCACCATGAACTGCACGTAAAGCCTGTGGGAATGCAAGACTGGTGTATGTGCCCTGCAACTCCGAGCACACCATTCAATCATGTGGGTCCAGAGTACAAAGCCAGCATGAGTGTTTTGATATTATCCTTCTGTAGAAAAACATTTAACAGGAGAAAGTCAAGAACAGTCCTGAGTTCCCCACCCTTAAATCTGGTACCTTTCTGATGGGGCCTTTGGAAAAGAAAAAAAAACACCTCTCAGGACTGCAGTGTGCTCCTCCATAGTTTGATTTGATGTGGGAGGCATGGTGGAGGGGAGGAAATGAAGAGTAGGGTTTCATTGATTGGAAGAGTGGGCAACTGCAACTTCAGTGTCTCAGCTGCCCTCTAAACCACTACTGGAAATAAGGCACTTTCTACAGATAGATTTCCCTGTGACGAGCAAAGCTCTGTCCCAGGAGATGTATTCAGCCCACTGGCATTTTCAAGTCAACATAGCGTGCATCATGAATATCCTGAGGGGCAATATATGCCTCCTAGAATCAAATTCAAATTTAAAACGGAGGGAGACTCTGCTGTCAGTGATATCAAGCCAGAGATCTCAAATTAAAGTCAGGCTGAACGGCAGGCACTTTAGTAATTTTGTAGATACTGGTCTAGATCAGGGCAATTTCACCTTGGAGTCCAAGATCAGCATCAGCAGTAGGTATTCTAAAGGTGCCAATGGACTAAGTGTCAGCATGGTTGTCTTGGACCTTGGTGCCAGCGTGGAAGTCTGCACCGAAATCGATACAGGCACAGTATGGAGTTTCCAGCGAAAACCCTACATCAGAGGTCGACATTTCGTGAGGTGTTCAGTTTGGAAACCCTTAGAGTCCAAAGGTGTGCCTGAGGGAGGCACAATTGCACCAAACATCTGTAACATGGCCTCCTTGAAGGTCAGTGTCTGCTGCGGAGTCAGCCTAGGAAACTCAGGCGACGCTGGGACCAACTGTGAAATAGGTTTGGATTCTGAGACTTTGAAGGGATGCTAGACACCCTCACCCCTTCTCTTTGGACCAGGACTTTGCCCACGGCTTGGAGTAGCAGTGGGGCTTACGTTTCAACTTCAACATCTTCTTGCGTTCGGAAACATGAAGCTTTGGCTCCAGATCCTAGACACCTTCAGGCGCATAAGGGCACACTTACTGCACGACTTGGAATCATGTCAGAGCCCTAGACATACCTTGTGCTGGTTCTTGACCTAAATCTACTTCATGCATTCTTGGCACAGTTAAGGATATGGTGAAAAATATGAAATCTTCAGAAAATAAAATTGGGAGCAGAGCTCTGGATCGGTGTCAGAAAGCACAAAAGGAAGGTATTGACATCAAGGATAATGCTTAAATGCGGTTCTACTCTGTGACTTCCAGGAGGTACAGTCACTACAGAGCTGTACAATGCTGCCTACTGCTGCACAGAAGCACTGCTAAGAAACATTCCCATATCTCGTTTGGCGCTGGAGGATAGTTTAAAGGTTAGGGATCTGAAATTAGAAGTATCCATCAGAAACCTGTTTATTTATGTATGTTTTCTGAAATGTGGACAGTTCCTAAGTGTCAGGAGTGGAGAACACAGTGTATTTTGTTTCCTGCTGGCTCACCTCCTGATGAAGTTCGCTCGGTTCTACCGCTGATGACAGGAGTAATGATCTTTTTGGGAGGAGGGAACCCATGCATGGAGCCCCTCTTCAGCTTCTTGGTCTGGAGCTGGGTATCAATCTTCAGTCCCTTCAGCGCCTCAGTGGAGAGGTTCCGCTTAAGCACAGCCGCCTTCTTGTAGCCATCATAGAGGCCAAAGGCAATGTCGCGGTTCAATGTAGTCCATGATGCCCGTAGGTCAACCAAGTGCAGTCGGTGAGTGTAGAAAGCACTCTCTCCTTCCATCGCTGAGAGCTCCTGTAAGAAAAGAACTGACTTCAAATACAGGGACAAGGGAAGAGTGGTTCTACACACAAGAACATGTCACTAGCCTTGGAGGAGGCAGGGTGTACAGCTGTAGGAAATCATCCACAATATTGCTTACTTCCGCAAGTGACTTATTTCTTGAAGATCAGTGACATTTTATCTTTCAGTACGAGGGCAGGTGTTTTAGAGGCCAGGCAACAGATTGAATTGTATTACATATGCCAACTGACTCACAATTGTTTTTTAGAGCCTAAGAAACTGTTCATATAACCTATTTCTACCATGGATCTGGTGTGCCAGGAACAAGTAACTTCACATTCAGTTTACAGTACAGGAGGATGTAAGTTACTGTGTGGAGTGCCACAAATTTTGGGATGCTCTTTCCAGCTTGGGAAGTAAATGCAGCTATATACCAGCATCAAATTAAGCACAGCAGCTGCAAGACACAACCCCGGAAGCATAAAGCCTGCTCATGTCCACTTCGTATCTGTTCTATCTCATGAAAGGTGATAGAATCCATCTCTTTTGGATAATAATTAGTACCATCCAAGTCAGTCTTGATCATTGTGTTTACCTCTTAATTGTTCTAGTGCACACAACTCAATCAGTTCCCTTCTGTGTTCTTACATACAATCCACTGTCTAAATCTTATCATGGTTTAAAAAGAATTGCAAGGTGAAGTCATGTTAATGAAGAAGTTTAAGATAGCTTTTACAAACCATTTTACTAGGTACTGTAATCCAATTTATTCAGTCAAGCAACCAAGACTGAATATCCCAAAATGCTAACTAAAGTGAATGAATGAATGAAGTCTTTACAGATATGGAGTCATCTGGTAACCTAAAAGACCAAACATGTCTTACTGGTGGTACATTTAGCTTTTCATCATCAGGTGGCTAATGAAGATTCCACTAGAAAGCAGGAAGAGGAAAAAGTTATATGGTCTAAGTCCAAATGGGAGAGACTTACCTCCTCTGTCCGGTTACTGTGCCGTTGGTATGTCGAGGAGGAAAGGCTAAGCAGATGTGTTTTCTTCACGAGGAGATTCAGCTGGTGGTCTGCATTCTCATCACAGGTTGATGCCATCAAGTGGACAGTCACCAAGCTGAGGTCGCTGACCATCTGAGGAACACTCCACTCAGAGATCAGGCGTCGCATTACTGTTCCAGCTGCAAGTGTGGTAGGGAGACGGCCAAGAAAAGGTACAGGGCAAGAAAGGAACAAAAACGAAACACAGAAGTAAAGAAAATGGGAGGTGGAAAAAGTAAATTAGAGGAGAGCAGAGTTAAAGAAAGGATAAATGAGAGATAAGCTTTGAGAGCAGGAAAGGATCAGGATGAGGCAAAGAGGTGATAAGTGACATAAGAAAAGAGAAGCAGTGAAACATAAAAGTGGAAAAGACCAGGAAAAAGAGGAACCAATGTGTGTGGAAAGACAAAGATATTGCAGTTTGTTTTAGAAGGGAGGCTTTCTGAGCAGATGAAACAACAAAATATGCGAACGTAGAGCATGCACAGTTGAAATAGGCTATTCCTTGCGATCATAAATTACAAATGGTTAGGTGAATTAGAATCCTTCTCTAAGGAACTTCTAAGATAATTTATTTTAAAAAACTCATCATCTGCCACGTCCGCTCACCGCAGTGCATGTACGTAACATTGTGCCATATCATCACCTTAGACGTACCTGGATGTTCTCTGTTCAATACTAGTACAAAATGTTGCATGAGGAGCTCCCATATCTAAACACCAAATGCAATACTGGTCCCACACCTCCTTTCATCTGCACACCAACACTCAAACTACAAGTGTTAGGTTCTCACCTTGTGGTATAAGCCTCTGTGTACCCCGGGCAAATATGTGGCCCTGGCTGCACTCCACCTGGATGCCACGCTGCTGTGCAAAGGAAGCCCAATAATGAATCTGAAGTGAGAGAGAAAGAAAGTAGCAATTTACTAAACATGACACAAAAAACATTATCAACACAACAATCAGTCAATCATCCCAGTCACCATTACCACAATTTCAGACCATGAAACTCTGCCACAACTGTCCTTATATGGAATTAGTCTGTCATTCTACTTTGAAACAATTACTGCAGTAACCAACATTTCTACAAACAAAAAGGGAACAGAGTGTGCTGTGTGGAGAAAACAGCCTACCCTCTTGCTGCTAATATTTGAACAAAACAGAATGTCTCATCCTCTGCTCCGCTTCTCATGTTCGCCACAACTACTGCATTAGCACCTGGATAAGAACAGTTGCATTACCGACAATCATAAGAGGCAATATATCCTTTTTAGGGAACAATGGTCAGTTGTAATGGTTCCACTGTGATGGTTAACAGTCTAAGATATTCGGTCTGGAATCAGAATACAGAAAATAAAGCCCTGCAAATGTGTAGAATGCTCTCTCGGAACCTGTTATGTAGAAGTTGAAAATATGGACATTTGTAACATGGGTTGCAATTGCCACTTTTTCTATACCAGAATGAGCCATCGCCCTTCGTGGGGGACCAGTTGTCCTTCTGATAACTAATAGTAGAGGAGACACCTTTCAATACGAATGTTAAAAAAAGAAACATTTATATATACATACATATATATATATATATATATATATACACACACACACACACACACACACACACACACACACATACATATACACACACACACACACATATATATAAATATATATATATATATATATATATATACATACATATATATGGAAAACGTCACTTAACCAGTGTACATCTGTTCGTGGCATGAGACGCTGCAGATTCACATGCTTTGCACATCCCGCCATCTAGTGTTGGGCTCGGAATGTTACAAGTTGTTTTTCTTCGAAGAAGTCTTTTTCGAGTCACGAGATTGAGGGACTCTTCCCCTTTCGGCTCCATTGCGCATGGGCGTCGACTCCATCTTAGATTGTTTTCCCCGCAGAGGGTGAGGTAGGAGTTGTGTATTATAGTAATGGTGCTCATGCAATGGAGTAAGTATGTATGTACATAATGTGGTTTAAAGTGATATATTTACAAATTTACAAATGTTCAAGATCAACTTCAAACGGCTACAGGCTCCCGGGGAGGCGGGCGGGCGCATGTGAATCTGCAGCGTCTCATGCCACAAACAGATGTACACTGGGTAAGTGACATTTTCCGTTCGATGGCATGTGTAGCTGCAGATACACATGCTTTGCATAGACTAGTAAGCAGTTATCTCCCCAAAAGCGGTGGTTCAGTCTGTAGGAGTTGAAGTTGTTTGGAACAAAGTTCGTAGTACTGCTTGTCCTACTGTGGCTTGTTGTGCTGTTAACACATCCACGCAGTAGTGTTTGGTAAACATATGAGGCGTAGACCATGTGGCTGCCTTACATATTTCAGGTCATTGGAATGTTTCCTAGAAAGGCCATGGTAGCACCTTTCTTTCTAGTTGAGTGTGCCTTTGGTGTTATAGGCAGTTCTCTTTTTGCTTTGAGATAACAGGTTTGAATGCATTTAACTATCCATCTAGCAATGCCTTGTTTGGATATTGGGTTTCCTGTATGAGGTTTTTGGAAAGCAACCAACAATTGTTTCGTATTTCGAATTTTTATTGTTCTGTCAATGTAGTACATTAACGCTCTTTTGATGTCTAATGTATGTAGTGCTCTTTCAGCTACAGAATCTGGCTCTGGAAAGAACACTGGTATTTCTACTGTTTGATTCAAGTGGAACGGTGATATGACTTTTGGTCAGAACTTAGGATTTGTTCATAAAACGACTTTATGCTTGTGTATTTGAATAAAGGGTTCTTGGATGGTAAATGCTTGTATCTCACTTACTCTTCTTAGAGATGTGATGGCAATTAGAAATGCTACTTTCCATGTTAAGTATTGTATCTCACATGAGTGCATGGGTTCAAACGGAGAACCCATGAGCCGTATTAAGACAATGTTAAGGTTCCACGAAGAAACTGTTGGCGTCCTTGGTGGGATAATTCTTTTCAGACCCTCCATAAAAGCCTTTATGACTGGGATCCTAAATAGTGATGTTGAATGCGTAATTTGCAGATAAGCTGAAATAGCGGTGAGATGAATTTTAATAGATGAAAAAGCTAGCTTAGACTTTTGTAAGTGCAGTAGGTAGCTGACGATATCTTTAGTAGCTGCGTATAAGGGTTGTATTTGTTTATTATGGCAGTAATAAACAAATCTTTTCCACTTATTTGCATAGCAATGTCTTGTGGTTGGTTTCCTAGCTTGTTTTATGACCTCCATACATTCCTGTGTGAGGTCCAGATGTCTGAATTCTAAGACTTCAGGAGCCAAATTGCTAGATTCAGCGATGCTGGATTTGGGTGTCTGATCTGTTGTTTGTGTTGGGTTAATAGATCTGGTCTGTTTGGTAGTTTGACATGAGGCACTACTGAGAGGTCTAGTAGTGTTGTATACCAAGGTTGTCTTACCCAAGTTTGTGCTATTAGTATGAGTTTGAGTTTGTTTTGACTCAATTTGTTTACCAGATATGGAAGGAGTGGGAGAGGGGGAAAAGCGTATGCAAATATCCCTGACCAACTCATCCATAACGCATTGCCCTGAGACTGATCCTGTGGGTATCTGGATGCAAAGTTTTGGCATTTTGCGTTTTCTTTTGTTGCAAATAGGTCTATTTGTGGTGTTCCCCATCTTTGGAAGTAGGTGTTTAGTATTTGGGGGTGAATCTCCCATTCGTGGATCTGTTGGTGATCCCAAGAGAGATTGTCTGCTAACTGATTCTGAATCCCTGGAATATACTGTGCTATTAGGCGAATGCGGTTGTGAATCGCCTAATGCCATATTCTTTGTGCCAAGAGACACAACTGTGTTGAGTGTGTTCCTCCTTGTTTGTTCAGATAATACATCGTTGTCATGTTGTCTGTTTTGACAAGAATGTGTTTGTGTCTTATTATAGGTTGAAATGCTTTCAACGCTAGAAACACTGCCAGTAGTTCTAAGTGATTTATGTGAAACTGTCTCTGTAGAGTGTCCCATTGTCCTTGGATGCTGTGTTGGTTGAGGTGTGCGCCCCACCCTATCATGGAGGCATCTGTCATTATTACGTATTGAGGCACTGGGTCTTGGAAAGGCCGCCCTTGGTTTAAATTTATATTGTTCCACCATTGAAGCGAGGTGTATGTTTGGCGGTCTATCAACACTAGATCTACAAGTTGACCCTGTGCCTGTGGCCATTGTGATGCTAGGCACTGTTGTAAGTGTCGCATGTGCAATCTTGCGTTTGGGACAATGGCTATGCATGAGGACATCATGCCTAGTAGTTTCATCACCATCTTGACTTGTATCTTTTGTTTTGGATACATGGCCTGTATTACATTGTGAAATGCCTGTACCCTTTGCAGACTTGGAGTGGCAATCCCTTTTATTGTGTTGATTGTCGCCCCTAAGTACTGCTGTGTTTGACACGGCTGAAGGTGGGACTTTGTGTAGTTGAGTGAGAAACCTAGTTTGTGGAGGGTTTCTATGACATACTTTGTGTGTTATGAACACTGTTCTTGCGTGTTGGTTTTGATTAACCAATCGTCTAGGTATGGGAACATATGTATTTGCTGCCTTCTGATATGAGCAGCTACTACTGCCAGGCATTTTGTAAAAACTCTTGGCGCAGTTGTTATCCCGAATGGCAACACTTTGAATTGGTAATGTACCCCTTGGAATACAAACCTTAAGTACTTTCTGTGTGAAGAATGTATCGGTATATGGAAATATGCATCCTTTAGGTCTAGTGTTGTCATGTAGTCTTGTTGTTTGAGCAGTGGGATTACGTCCTGTAATGTCAACAAGTGAAAGTGATCTGATTTGATGTAGGTATTTAATGTTCTGAGATCTAATATGGGTCTTAGAGTCTTGTCTTTTTTGAGTATGAGAAAGTACAGAGAATAAACTCCTGTTCCTTTCTGTGGAATTGGTACTATTTCTATTGCTACTTTTTTTCTACTCTTGGAGTTATGGCCCGGCCCTTCACAGGCTCCTGAAACACCTGTTTGGAGTGTTTTAGCATTCCGGGTAGCATAGGTAAGCTTTGGTATTGGCTATGAGTGGAGGATAGTGTATTAAACAAAAAGTCATCCTCAGGTGGCGACGGCCTCGCTGGGTAACAGTCTGGGCTGTTATTTGACACTGGCGCATCATAAAGATCCCATGCGTCGGGATCATCCTGACTCATTCCAGTATGAGTTGGGGATTGCATCAGTGGTGCAATCACCTATTTTTCGGGTTAAGCCATGGCCTGCTGGCAGTGGCGTCCCCTGGGCTTTTGTGGTCTTCTTGTGAGTTTTGTGTGTCGTCGTCTTACTCACAGTTTTAGGTGTCTCTTCGGGATCAAGCTCTTCCGAGTCCTGGATGGAGAAGGTTTCTTCTTCCTCCTCCAAGTATCTTTGCCCTGTCGGCGCCGACGCCATTTGCAGTCTTCTTGCTCTTCGGTCTCTTAGTGTCTTCCTCGACCGAAACGCGCGACAGGCTTCACAAGTATCTTCTCTGTGTTCTGGAGACAAACACAAGTTACAGACCAGGTGCTGATCTGTATACGGATACTTGTTGTGGCATTTGGGGCAGAAGCGGAATGGGGTCCGTTCCATCAGCCTTGAAGAGACACGTGGTCGGGCCGACCAGGCCCCGACGGGGGATCGAAAAAACCCCAAAGGGCCACCGGAGCTCTTCAAAAGTCGGTGTCGATCTGTTGTAACTAACCCGATACCGAACGCAAACAATACCGTCGATTTTTCCGAGATACTATCTTTCCGAACCGAAACACGGTGTGAAAAGGAACACGTCCGAACCCGATGGCAGAAAAAAAACAATCTAAGATGGAGTCGACGCCCATGCGCAATGGAGCCGAAAGGGGAGGAGTCCCTCGATCTTGTGACTCGAAAAAGACTTCTTCGAAGAAAAACAACTTGTAACACTCCGAGCCCAACACTAGATGGCGGGATGTGCAAAGCATGTGTATCTGCAGCTACACATGCCATCGAACATATATATATATATATATATATATATATATATATATATATATATATATATATATATATATATATACACACACACACACACACACACTCATAGCCCTGTAGAAACTGCCTGGTACACTGAAGCAGCAGCCATCAAGAGTGATCTATAGGCAAAGGGAGGAGGTGCAAAGCTAAGTTAGAATGTACTATGTGTTGTGTTCAAGTCCCGGCATAACTCTGTGATAGTCACCTGCCCTGTCAGAGTATGTGTTTCGCCTGCCTGCTGCCAACCAGCTGGAAATACCTTGTTTCCAGGGGCGCAGCCTGGACAGCACAGCACTGGTTTTAACCAACTGCATGCCTTTGCAGGGTGCTGAAGACAACCAGGCAGTCAGTAAAGCACAGGTGGGAAGAAAAACAATGTTAGCGGTGTAGGTCATGCACACGCATGAGCACTAAGTCCACCAATCTGAATACGTAGTGTAATTCAATCGATATAGTGCTTACTACCCTTGTTTAGATGTCAGGCAAGAGGGGGTGGTTTGAGGAGAGGTGCAGGACAAGTCAGTACAGTTTTGTAATAATCGAAATTAGAGGGACACTAATTTAGATTATTCTAACATTGTACTTTTAGAACCTTGATTGTGATCTTTTTGAATAGACATTCTGTGATACAGTGTATGAAAATTAGTTACTTACCTTTAACTGTAGTTCTCCAGTATTGTAATCTTTCATAGATTCACATGCTTGAATCATTCCCAGTCGTCGAGATGGGAGCCCCCAGTAAATTAAAATAGTAATATAGAAGCAAATACAATGAAAAAAAGCCCAAAAGGCTTTCACCTTAGTAGTCTATCCTTGTATCTGTGAGCGAAAAGGACTAAAGCAAGTCCAACCAATCAGGCTTTCCCTCCCTCTAGAACTCTCCTGTGAGAAGCTCCATTCCCTCAGATTTTCAAAAGCACGAATGCCAGAGTATCTGTAGAGAATAGTTAACGGTGAGCTTCCCAGGGGAGGAGGGAGGGTCGCAGGTGAATCTATGAAAGATTCCATTACTGGAGAACTACAGTTAAAGGTAAGTAACTAATTTTCTTACTCCAGTATTGGAACTTTCATAGATTCACATGCTTGAATCAGAATAGCAAGCAGTAGTGAAACACATTGTATAATACATATAACCATAATCACTGAAAAAAACATGATCATGAAGGAGAGAAGAAATCTTAAATAAGCAATGAATATGCTAAGATAACATCACTGGAGCCTGATAAATAAGAAATACTACATCAACAAAGGAAGAAACAATGCTATACAATGTGTGCAAAACATACTGGGCCGGCGGGAAAAAAGAAATGACGAAAATACAACAGCTCACCGTTACTGGAATAGATGTCATAATACCGCTTGTCCTACCGCCACATCACCCTGCTGTGATTCTTCCAAACAGTAATGCCTCGCAAATGTATGACTTGACTTCCGGGTGGCCGCCCTGCAGATGTCCTGAATGGGCACTCCTGCGAAGAGAGCTGTGGATGAGGCCATCTTCCTTGTTGAGTGTGCATGAGTTGGTTCCTGCAAAGGTTTTCCTGCTGCTGCATGACAATAATTAATAGCAGAGGCTATCCATCTTGCAACCTCCTGCTTGGACAATGACTGGCCTTTTCTAGGAGCACTAAATGCTATGAAAAGTTGATTTGATTTTCTAAAAGCCTAGTTCTAGCTAGATAAAACTTAAGGCACCTCTGAACGTCCAATGAATGCAGAGCCTGCTCTGCCGATGTTGAAGGAATTGGGAACTACGACTTTAGTACCACTGGTTGATTAATATGGAAATCCGAAGGAACTTTAGGTATACATTTTTTATTCGTTCCTAAGACTATCCTGTCTCTCTTGAACTGTAAGAAAGGGTCTTGGATCGTGAATGTTTGGATCTCGCTCACTCTTCTGGTTGAGGTAAAAGCGAGAAGGAGAGCGACTTTCCAGGATAAATTTTTTTAATCTGTCTTGTGAATTGGCTCAAACGGAGGCTTTATTAATTGGGACAACACTAGGTTAAGCTGCCATGATGGTGGAGGTGGTCTGACTGGAGGGAAAGATCAGAACAAGCCTTTAAGAAACAACTTTATGACTCTTGCGGATCACAAAGGAGGTATGTTATCCTTACGTCTATAGCGGGAAATTGCTTCTAAGTGGACTCTAATTAAAGAGATAGCCAAACCTGATCTGGCCAGATGGAGAAGATGAGGCAGTATTTGCTCCGGCAATGAATAGAAAGGATGTACCTGAGCCTGTGTACCAAAGAAAAATAGAGAGGGGACCCTCCTATCTCCGATATCCCGAGGGGGACAGGGCACCTTGACACAGTGAAATAATCATATTTCCCCAGTGGAAAAACAAAACAATCACCCCACACACATACACACACACACACACAAAATCAATGAATCTCTCTAAAGATCAATCTAAAAACAAAGAAATTTAAGGTATATATTTAATATAATCCCAAATAAGAACCCAAAATCATAATATACACAAAACTAAACCATCAATCAAAACCATCAATAAAACCAGATAAAATGTAATAAAAGGGAGACAATGGAAAAGACGTATACAATAGTCTATTAAAATTAACTGCCCCAATTCTGGTAGGCATAGGCCTATCGATTGCTGTCATCAATCCGTATTCGATAACGGCCTCCTCCTGTGGGTCCAGTAAAAATATAGCATTGACGCGTTTCGGTGGACTTCCAGACCTTTTCACCACCTTCTTCAGGACTAAATACTATACTCCCCGAAATAATTCAACCAAACCTAAATACAACAACCAAAACGAATATATATACATATATATATATATATATATATATATATATATATATATATATATACACATATATATATACATATATATAAGCATAGGGAGAAAACTCGATTCAACACTCCTTGATCCTGTTCCCATTCGTGGTTGGATGATAAAGACCTGCTCATAGAGTCTGCTATGATGTTCTGAATACCCGGGACGTGTTCTGCTCGAAGGACTACCTTTTGCCTGATAGACCATTCCCAAATGTGCTGAGATTCTCTCGATAAGAGGAGAGATCTTGTTCCTCCCTGCTTGTTGATATAATGCATAGTTATAGTGTTGTCCGTCCGAATGAGTACTGATGAGCCTCTTATCTTTGAAAGAAAAGCACCAAGCACTAGTTGAACTGCCTTCAATTCAAGATAATTGATGTGAAAGGATCTCTGATGTGGCTTCCATTTGCCCCTGACTTGTGAGTGCTGAAGGAAGACTCCCCAACCTCCGAGAGATGCATCGGTAGCGATCACCCACGGAGCTGATTGGAGGAAAAAAGAAAGCCCCACCGACAATTGAGACTCCTGAGTCCACCAAGCCAGAGATGATATCATGGGTTTCGTTATCCTGATTATATCGGCGAAAGACCCCTTGGAGACGACAGAATGGTACCAGTGGAATGCAGGAGGACATCATTCCCAACAGGGACTTCAAGAGGCGAACTGAAACATACTTTCTTTTTTGCAGGAACCCAGCCAGGGATATGAGCTTTTTCAGCCTCTCTCCTGTATGAGTTGTCTTGTTGGTGGATGTGACCAATATTGCCCCCAAAAATGTTCTTCTTAAGGGCTAGAAGGCTGATTTGTCACGGTTGACAGTTAGGCCCAGATTTGTGAACAGCTCCACGCAGACGCATGTAGACCTCAGTGCCTGAGATCTGGACTTGGCCTTGACCAGCCAATCGTCCAAATACAGAAAGACCCGATGGTTATGCCTTCTGAGGAAGGCTGCGACTGGACCTAAACATTTGGTAAAAATTCTTGGGGCCGATTTCAGACCGAAAGGAAGCACTTTGAACTGGAAATGCTCTCCAGCTACTACAAATCTGAGATTTCCTGTGGGAAGGGTGTATAGGGATATGGAAATATGCGTCCTGCAACTTGCGGGTGGACATGAAATCTCCTGGATTGAGAAGGGATAGGATGTCTGTTAAGGTAATCATACAAAATGACTGCTTCTTGAGATAAGTATTGAGATCTCTGAGGTCTATTATTGGGTGCCAACTTTTCCATTTCTTTCGAATCAGGAAGAACTGAGAGTAGAATCCCCTCTTTTTGTCTTGATGCGGAACTCTCTCTATAGCTCCCTTGAGGAGCATTGACTCGACTTCCTGTTTGAGAAGATGTAAGTGATTCACCATTCGTGGAAGGGGGGGGTCTTGCAGGAGGAAACTGCAGGAATTCCAAAGTATGGCCAAACTTAATGAGGTTTAAGACCCATTGGTCTGATGTTATCTTTTACCAATTGCGAAAGTAGTGGGAAATCCTTACCCCTATTTTTGTAGCCAAGAAAAGGTTTGTAGCCGGAGTCACTAGAAAGTCATTGTCTGCGCCCTGTGTCCTTCGCTTGCCTTCCTGCTTTTCCCCTTTGCGATGTTCTCGAATATGCCGCTTGTGGAGGCAGCCTCTGTTGGTACTGGGAATGAAAGGACAGAGATGCAGCGGAGACAGAGGGGTATCTGTATTGGTGGAATCCTCCTCTATAAGCTGAATACCCCTGACCTCTAGCACCCCAAAAGGGCTGCCTTCTAAACTGTAGCGTGCCAAAGGACCTGGCTGTATCCGTATCGGTCTTTATGGACTGAAGTGCATCGTCAATGTGCTTGCAGAATAGGGCTTCTCCGTCAAAAGGCAAGTCCAGAATCTTGTTTTGAACCTCTGGTCTAAACGAAGTTGCACGGAGCCAACCCTGCCTTCTTAGAACAGCCACACTTGCCAGCTGTCGAAACGCTGTGGTAGTGGTATCCATCACACAGTCTATAACCTCAGCAGAAGACCTTTCACCTTCCTGCAAGATTTTCCTCACTTCTTTCTTTGATTCCTCTGGTAGCTGATCTAGGTAGGGAGCAATGTCTGCCCATAATTGACTGTCGTATCTGCCTATGATAGCCAAAGAGTTAGAGGCTCTTATCATAAGAGAAGACATCAAGGAGAAACAGTTCCCTAAATTATCCAGCCTTCTACCCTCCTTGTCTGGTGGAGCAGATATTGGCTCTGAAGAGTTTCTGGACCTGCATTGGGAGCCTGGGCAATGACTGAGTCCGATTTGGGGTGCCCCATGAGGCAGGCCGGAGAGTCTTCCGATGCCTTATATTTCTTGTCAAGACGAGGCAAGACAGGAGCGACAGTAGCCCGGCTTTTCATCACCTTGATGCCTTCATCCCATATATGGTCCACTATTAGCATCGATTTTATACTTTTTTGGAAAGGTTCTTTAAAATCCTAAAGGAAACAGTCCATTTGCTTTGTTGGCATGGGCAGCTCAAACCTCTTCGCAGCTCTTTCTAGCAAATTGTGAAAACCTCTGATGTGACCTGGAGGGGAATCTATCGGGACAGGGGAAGGTGAGGATGGAGTAGGAATTTGATAATCATCCCACTTTGTTATTGCATCCAGCAATTCTCCCTCCTCTCTGTCATCCTCCGATGAAGACAGGTCTTGTGTCGGAACTGAAATTGGTGTCTGTGGTGGTACATATAACGGTGGTACCCCCAGATAAATAGGAGTGGAAGGAAGAGGCACAGAGGGTGGTATAGAAGGTTGCTGCACTTCCGAGCAGGCCGGCGGAAATCGCCTTCTGTAGTCGTCCAACATCAACTGTAAGTCCGCTATGAGGGATCCCGACAAAGGGACCATTTGCTCTTGATGAGGATACTGCTGTGCCTGCAAATAAAATGATTGGGGATCATGCTGAATATCCTCTTCCAAGTCCTGGCACTTCACATGCAGTTCTGAAGGACTATGTGCATTCCCAAACGGGCCCCCATCCTCTGAATCCTCCTCCCCTAAAAGATGTGCAGGTACCAATGATGATACATTACTCAGTGATGTGAGCAATGGCGAAAGCAAATCAGATTTTTTATATCTTTTTACCGTCTACGGTATCGTCAACAGCATCATCGCCGGTAACGCCAACGACTTTGTCAACTGAGTCAGCTGTGACGATGGAGAAAGTGTCGTCGACGAGGCGGTCGATGACGGTAATAGTGTTGTTATCGACTATCTCACCAACGGTTTCGTCAACAGAGGAGAAGCGATGAGCACATTAATAGTCGACGATGTAACCGAAAAACCTGTCGACGAGGACAAAGTTGAGGGGATCATCGTTGAAGCAGAAGCTGCTGTAGAGACAGTGGACATTGTGGCAGTCAATGATGAAGCCGTACACACTCCTTCTGACGCTGCCGTCAACGGTGTCGTCATTGTAATTTTTCCAGATGGTCTTTTGAAAGTGTGTTTTACCGCAGGAGGTGGTGTTGAAGGCTCAGCAAAAGCTTTTTTGCTGTGTTCTGAGGAAACAGAACGCTCTTTAGAGTCCCTTTTGGATGATGCAGAACTCCTGTGAGGAGAACTGGAAGGGCTGTAAACTTTAGAAGACACTTGTTTTGTCTTTTTCAGAGCTTTTTTAGGTGGATCCTCAGAATGATGAGCCTGAGGAGATCTGGCCCTTTTTATTTTTTTTTATTTTTTTAACTTTGACGAAGAGGAGGATTCCTTACTATCAGAACCAGAAACAGGGTTTGATCTGAATTTCAATTTCTGTAGCCAAATCAGTAGCCTACTCTCCCTGTCTTTGAGGGTTTTGTTAGAAAAAGTTCTGCATACCTGACAGTCCTTGGCTATATGATCAGGATAGAGGCAATAAATGCAGTCCGTTTGGGGATCTTCAAAATCAAGTCTCTATTTTCCACGTTTTGCAGGCTCTAAAAAGGCTTTTCTTTTCCTTGTCTGACATGTTGAATTTTAAGAAAATAGAATTCCCTTAGGCCAGGAAAAAATCTGAAGCCTTACTTGCAAAAGAAATCTTCTTTTTCTTGCAGAAAAGCATCAGAAAAAGATCTTTGGAGATTTGAGTGAGCAGAGCTCAGTGGAGACTCCCTAGCATGACGTGAGGTAGAAAATCTGAGGAAATGGAGCTTCTCACAGGAGGGTTCTAGAGGGAGGGAAAGCCTGATTGGCTGGGATTTGCTTTGGTCCTTTTTGCTCACAGAGACAAGGATAGGCTACTAAGGGGAAAGCCTTTGGGGCTTTTTTCATTGTAGTTGCTTCTATATTGCTATTTTAATTTACTGGGGGCTCCCATCTCGATGACGGGGAATGATTCAAGCATGTGAATCTATGAAAGTTCCAATACTGGAGTAACAGTATACAGTGTACTGACTTTTCCTGCACCACTCATTAAAACACTTCAATCCCTGAGGGCAGAAGGGATTTAGGGCCAGATGTAGGAAAGGTTTTGCACGTTGCAAACAGCGAATTTCGCTGTTTGCGATGTGCAAAACCCACATCGCGATGCCCAATTCCAGTTTCTCGAGTCGGTAACCTGGTTACCGACTTGTAAAACGGGACTGCGAGTTGCAATTTGGAAGGGGTGTTCCCCTTCCTAATTGCGAGTCGCAGCGCGATGCTGCATTGCTTTGTGACCGCAAACGCGGTCGCAAAGCAATTGCAGTTACCACCAGTGTCACACTGGTGGTAACCCAGTCGCAAAAGGGAAGGGGTCCCCAGGGGACCCCTTCTCCTTTGTGAATGGCATGGAAAAAAAAAATTCAGAGCAGGCAGTGGTCCATTCTGAAAAAATGAAACAAAAACGTTTCATTTTTTCATTTTGTAATGGAACTCGTTTTCCTTTAAGGAAAACGGGCTGCATTACAAAAAAAAAACTGCTTTATTTAAAAGCAGTCACAGACATGGTGGTCTGCTGTCTCCAGCAGGCCACCATCCCTGTGAGTGCTACGAGTCTCAAGGGGGTCGCAAATTGCGACCCACCTCATTAATATTAATGAGGTGGGCCTTTGCGACCCCCTTGAGAGTCAGGGACACCACCCTGCATCCTGAATTGCAAGTCGCAAGTTGCGAGTCTCTCTGACTCGCAATTTGCAAGTCGCAATTCAGGAATTTCCTACATCTGGCCCCTACTCACTTATTGGAATTGTCTGTTAATATAAGACAAATCGATGCACACAACAAGACACCTTTATATACAAACAATACATTTTCACACAAGAATAAAGTCACAACACCCCTGTTGGATTCCCCCGTCAAACTCTGTCAACCCCAGCACGTAGGTAGGTGGTCAGGAAGGCTCTGCAGCCTAGGCGTGAAGGTTGGTGACAAAACACCATAAAGGTATGTAGCTAGGTACACTTAGCCAGTCAGGACACAGCACACACAGCAACCACGCACCCCTCACACCGGTTATCTGGACACATACTCATTGGCCCATATAGTGTCCATGCCAGGTCAAGGTGCACCTGAATTCCCTATCTGGAAATTTAATCTGTGACACCTTGTCAATAGTTTGCATATTTCACACGAAAAAGTATGCTTATTGCTCTCAGAGAAATGTATAAAGCTTGGGTCGTTTCGATGTTCTGAGACAGTCCTCAGATCCCAGTGCTCTAACTGATCTCCCGGCTGTAATGTTTAATTAAACAAACCATTTCCTGTTTTGTCAGACACCTCGTCTCTTGTGTTTTTTCAGGTAAATCTTAATTCAAGCAAAACTACAGCACACGTCATATATTCAGACCCTTGTCCACAACGGGATCCCCTTACTTTCTTCAACAGCCAATGAGAGATGTTTTGGGTTGTGTCTGGGTTGATCAGGAAAGGCCTCAGCAAACAAGGTCTTAACTGTGTATATCACAGACAGCAAACACTGAATGATGGCTGCAACAGCCTCTACCTGGTCTCATCACAAGTGCGATCAGTTGTAGATAAATTGTTTGAAAGGAAACAAAACCATACATTATGTGTCACCACCAACACAAATTAGGCACTTCGAGGTACTCATCGATATGTGCAGCTTCAGGAAAGCAAACTGCAAGCTAGCTTCTACTTAAGTGTAAGAGCTAATGGAGAACTGTCTTCTTCAGCATGATGTTCTTCTTGACAACACATACAAACTTCTAGTATTCAAACATATAGATGACCAGCTGGAAGGTCTCTTAGCTCCCTTCAGTATTTTAATGCGATCTATTGGGGAAACAGAAGGATTGTCTATGTACTGGAAAGTTGATTTTTGCTCTGGCACTTTGGATTGCACTAACATCCTTGGTGCTGTTGACTTAGTTGCCGCTTGAGTTATAACGTTCTTAGTGTGTTCCATGAATACTGTAACTGAAGGGGTGAAAGGCATCATCGGAACTCTGTGTTTTTTTAGACTTTCAATTATTATTCAAGCCATGCCCTTTTAAAACTCCATAAGGAACACTGAGCTAGAGGACATCCTTCCCTATAACTTCCTGATGCATCATAATGTCATCAAATGTTTGCTGGGAACTGGTCGGAGATTCGAGGTTATCTGTTTTCAAGAATGAATCCGGGAAAGTGAAGGCTCTAGAGGTGCTTGGTGCATTGGGGATTGTCTGTCTGGTATATGATGGAGACCAGCAGAATGCTCTCTTCGGTGGGGATTTGCAGAGGCCATGCAACTGTGAATTTTCTTTAGGGCATCACATGAAGAGGGAAATGAGTTATCCTCTTTAGAAGTATTCCTAGTGTGCAGGGCTACTGGGAATAGGCCTTACCCACCTGAAAGGTCTAATACAGTCCCCATTTTCCTCTTCCAAACAGTGCCTCCTTTCAATCAAGAAAACAGTAGGTTCAGGTAATACTGCCTGATGGACCTACTGTGGTGGACTGTGCTGTGATGGATTTGTTAGACCACCACTCTAGCACCAGACTTCAATTCAAACTTATATTGCCTTTGGATATCTCTAATTGTGAAGCAGAAGTGTTTGTTTCTAATGTTTCTGTAAAAAAATGATTGCACCTCTGAATATGGCTTTGTCCAATTCATTTAACGCCTTTACGGAAATGTGGGCTACAGCCCCTGTTGAAAAGTTTGTACTGGTGACTGTTTTGCGGGCAGAGATGCTGACTACACAGCAGCTTGTTAAAGACCTGCAATCACCCAGTTGGTGTCTGCATCAAAGGCCTGTGATGAAAGCACAACAAGATGAGGTATGTCAATCCTATAAGAAAAGACTGGTAAAGGCAAAAGTCAAGCAGATGATCAATGCATTATGTACACAGGGTCAGAGATTCAGGCCCTCATTATGACTTCGGCAGTCTTCTCAGAAGACCACAGAAGCCACGGGCGCCAGAAGGCCTTCCGACCACCATATTATGAGTTCTGAAATATTTCTGCCAACATTTTTGAGGAAAGCCTCCAGTAATCGTGCTGGCAGTCTGAGGCACATGGGCAGTTCCACCACAGGCCCACCCCGCCAAAAGGACTCCACCAGCCGTATTACGACCTGTAATATGGCCTGGCAGTGTCCTGATGGCAGGACGCTCCTGGCGGTGGAAGCGCCTGTTCCCGCTCCTTGCAGGACGACCTCCTCGCCGGACAAGGTAAGTTGATCATCTGACAGGGGGAGGGCGAAGGTGGGGAGTGTTGTGTGTGTGTGCATGAGTGAGTGGGTGTTGTCTGCATGTGTGAATGTAAGTGTGTATGCATATGTGTATGGGTGTTGAGCGTGTGAATGATTGTTGAAGTGAGTACGTGTTGGAATGTTTGTGTGAATGCAAGTATGGATGCATGTGTGTGAATGCAAGTATGGATGCATGTGTGTGAATGCGAGTATGGATGCGTGTGTGTGAATGCGTATATTTAAGTGTTGGTAAATGATGCGGGGTGCGTGTTGGTGTGTGGGCATGTATGTGGGGAAGGGGTGGGAGGTCACTGTTCTGGAAGGGGGGACAGGGGGATTCTGGTATGGAAGGG